>NW_006798409.1:3679236-3754129 GCF_000442215.2 Lipotes vexillifer | reverse complement strand
ACGCGGGCCTCTCACTGCTGTGGCCTCTCCCGTTGCGGAGCACAGGCTCCGGATGCACAGGCTCAGTGGCCATGGCTCATGGGCCCAGCCGCTCCGCGGCATGTGGGACCTTCCCGGACCGGGGCACGAACCCGCGTCCTCTGCATCGGCAGGCGGACTCTCAACCACTGCGCCACCAGGGAAGCCCCCTACTTAATGTTTTAAAAAGATGTCATTGGCTGGCATGTGGCACTCTCCCAGGACAGCACAGCAGGTAGCAGGGGGTGAGGGGGAAGGAGCGGTTTTGAGGAGCGTGGAAATCAAGACCACGTCCTAGGCTTCCATCATTTTTGTTTTTCTTAACGTGTAACGTGGGCAAAATTGTTTAAAGTCGGTACGTTTTTATTTATGGAAGTTCACATGCTATGATTCCTTCTGCCCATCACCTTAGTTCCTCCAAAGTCTGAGTCGTAATCTTCAAGGTGGCCCTTTAGAAAGAACGCCTGCTTGATCCACGCGTGTCCTGTTGGCCAGTCCACTGTTCTGCACCTGGGCTTCTTTGAAGGCCTGTCACTTAAGTGCTCTGACAGTGACGTCGTAGCCAGGCGTCCTGCTCTCCTGCCAAGCCGCCTCCTTCAGGCCCCTCAGCACCCCTGCTTCCTGCTAGAGCCCTCAGGTGCCCCGAGCCCTCTCGATTCCTGCTCTTCCGGCCCCTCTGACCTCTTATTTTCTCTCTCCACTTTGCTCCCCAAGGGGATCATTTATGTACCTAGACCCTTTTCTTCCCCCCGACGTACCAAGAAAACCCCAGCCTGAGATCGGTGCTACAATACTGACAGTCTCCTGGTCCCGGGCTGAGCACAGCTGGTCACAAACCGGCCACCCTGCAGATTGGGCCGCTATAAATTTGTCCTCACCAGCCTCAGATGGGGTCCTGGGGTCCCACCCCCTTTTGCTTGTGAGGTTTGATCCCGCTCCTGTTCTCCCCGGCAGCTCCCCCAAACCTCCGTAGGTCTTCTTAGCCTTCCTCTTCACCCCTGGCCACCTTAAGCTCAGCAGACTCCCCTAAAGGCCTTCAAGAAGGCGAGAGGGAAGGAAAGTCAGCCTGACATTTGTGCAGTGTGTAAAGTCGCCGGCAGGTCACTGGCGACTTCAGGGCCAGGGTGGGGCAGGCGAGGAGCGGGAGGGGGCCCACGGCAGAGGATTGAGCGAGTGGTCGGGAGAGTGAGTGACGGGGCGTAGACCGCTCCCCAGAGAAGAAGGTTTGGGGTTTTGTTTCTTTGTTTGTTTTGGCCTCATCATGTGGCATGTAGGATTTTAGTTCCCCAGCCAGGGATCGAACCTGCCCCCTGCAGTGGAAGTGCGGAGTCTTAACCACTGGACCACCAGGGAATTCCCTGGGTTTTATTTTTTTAAGACTGGCCAAGGCTTCCTAACTCCCTCCTCTTTTTATCTGGGTAATCTCTGTGTGCTACTGGTTTTATCTTCTAAATGTTTCCCCCAAAGCCCTTTTCCCATCCCTAGCCACAATGCTCTGGTTCAGGCCCTCATCTCTCACCTGGTCTGCTGTCACCTCCTAACTAGTGACACTTTTCTGTGCTCTCTTCAACCCTCAGTTTCATCTTTATAGTGCAGGTCACTTCCCAGCTCCGCGTTGCTCTGAGCCACACCATGAACCCCCAGAACCGTTTCCTTGCGCGTGCGGGTCTTGCACACATCAGCAGTCTCGGCTACTTGTCGCTGCTCCAGTGGCCTAAACTGACTTTCACCCCGTGGATTTGCTCAGAGTACCTTCTTCTCCCCTCATCGGCCCCCTGTATCCTGCCTGACCCGGAGAACCAAACTCAGCTCACTCCTTCTCGACCTCACCCCTGCTTTGTTAGCTGTCCTCTTCCTCTGCGTTGTGTCACAGTGCGCATGCTGGTGGTGGGTCTGTCCCCACCATGAGCTGTGAGCTCCCTGGGAGGGGGGGCCATGTGAAGTCATCTTTGGCTCCCAGAGCCTGACGTGGAGTTTGGTAGAGTCTAAGTTACCAACTGCTGAATTATGGAACGGCATAAAGGAACGATACTTAAATTGTAGTTTATACCATTTGTGCATTACTGGGTTTTGGTAATGTGTGTGTTGTGTGCTTTATTCATAGGACAAAAGATCTCAATTTTTAATGAACATAAAAGTTATGTACAAGGAGTAACCTGGGATCCCTTGGGTCAATATGTTGCTACCCTGAGCTGTGACAGGTAAGTTAGTATTTGGCAAGTTGTTTTCACCTCTGTTTGCTTGAAGATTTCTTCAGAGGTATTTTTATTACAGCTTAACCAATGTAAACCACAGTCTGGCTTTGATTCTTTCATTCTTGGTTTCATATAAAGCATTTTGTTTTACTGCTATTCTTACAGCATAATAAGAAATTGGCAACTAATTAGGACAAGAGCCTTACACGAAGTTAGTACTTAATAAATCTTTATTGAGTGGGTGAGTGAATGCAGAAATAGCTTTGAATTAAATTTAAACTTCTTGGGCAACTTTATAAAAAGGCTTTTATAAATATGACTTAAGCAAGAGGACATAACTAGTGGTAGGGTTGGATAGTTATTTCATTTTTTTGATTAGAGTTTACTGCTATAGTGATTTTAACAACTCCATTTAAATTATTATGAAAATAAGGTATTTTGTCTTCTCTGAAAGAAGGTCTTGTTGCTGTGTTTACTGGTACATTTAAACACAATATATATTTTTTTAATTAATTAATTTTATTTTTGGCTGCGTTGGGTCTCCATTGTTGCACTTGGGCTTTCTCTAGCTGCAGCTAGCGGGGGCTACTCTTCGTTGCGGTGCGTGGGCTTCTCACTGTGGTGACTTCTCTTGTCGCGGAGCACGGGCTCTAGGCGCGCGGGCTTCAGTAGTTGTGGCACGCGGGCTCAGTAGTTGTGGTGCATGGGCTTAGTTGCTCTGCAGCATGTGAGATCTTCCCGGACCAGGGCTTGAACCCGTGTCCTCTGCATTGGCAGGCGGATTCTTAACCACTGCACCACCAGGGAAGCCCTAAACACAATAATTTAATTGTGTTCCTGGAACAAAAAATTAAAAAAAAACAAACCCAGAGGTGCCAAGCATATCACTCACCAGTCATAATAGTCCTTTATAATATTTATCCAACGACTTTTAACTGTAACAAACTGAATTTCAAATGGCCCTGGAATGAAAGCACTAAGGAAGTGTTTATTTTTCATAGAATCTCCTGTAACATTCCAAATGTCATTTATTTTCTGGTATACGTGGTTTTTTTTGTTTTTTGTTTTTTTGTGTGGCCATGCCAAGTGGCTTGTGGGATCTTAGTTCCTTGACCAGGGATGGAACCTGTGCCCCCTGCAGTGGTAATCACAGAGTCCTAACCACTGGACTGCCAGGGAAGCCCCGTGGTATATGTGTTTTATTCAGGCAGTCAGGAGTGAAACAATTTGATTAGCTCAGGGAATAATACGAACTACCAACAACCAATTTACTTGCTGCTCTTTTCCTTACTCTTGCAAATCCCTGAGGGCGAGACCGTTCCACTCAAAATAAACTTCACTGCAGTCATACAGATGGCCACTGAGCCAGATGCCCAAGACCTGAAAAGTAAGGCCAGGCTTACAAGTTTATGTCCATTGACAAGTTGAAACATTCAATAAAGAATGAAATTATGACGTATTTCCCCACTTAGTGATATCCTTTTCGTTGTTAATATTTGCCTCTGTCATTCAGTTAAGTGTGAAAGTCATTGGTCAGTGGTTTTGCAGGCCAAAAGTTGTTGAAGCAATCTTCAGTGCTGGTAATAGATTGTTTCTCTGTGAAACATAATTCGTTTACTAGAAGAGATAAATCAGACTTTTCTTCTTTATTTAGGATCCTGAGGGTGTACAGCACACTGAAGAAACGTGTGGCTTTTAATGTCTCAAAGATGCTATCTGGAGTAGGGGCTGAAGGAGAGGTACAAAATGTTTTGACATTCCATCTTAGCCGTACTGTAGTTGGGACTTAGGAAGTCGTGAACTCCTCCATCGCTCGTAGCTAAACACCTGGTTTCCAGGACCCGACACCTGAACTGCAATATGACTTCCTCTTAGACCACCAAGTCTCAGTGTGGTGGTCTGGGCTGGCCTGTACAGAGGTGGGGACGTCTGGGGGCCAGGGGAGAGGTGATGGTGGAGGACAGTGTTTCCAACCCTGGCTGAACTATGGAGTCACCTGGGAAGCATGTAAAAATGTGGGTGCCTGGGCCCGACCCCAAGAGCTGTGATTCACTTGGCTTGAGGCAGGCAGGGCCCCCGCGGTCTGAGGTGCAGTGAGGTTCAGGAACCACTGACTAGGAAGACCACAGCACTAGGCAACAGGAAGGCAGGTGGATCCAGCAGCGGCGATACACCTTCTTGGCAGTTGGAGGGGGACTCTCTGGCCATCGGCCTGGTACTCAGGAATGGAAAGGATTTTGATTTTTGAGAGAACTGGTAAATGAAGATAGCACTCTAATCCTAGTAGGTGAAAGGGAGCAAGTTGGTTACTATAACAAAGCAGATAAACAACAAGGTCCTACTCTGTAGCACAGGGTACTGTATACAATATCTCGTGATAAGCCAGAAGGGAAAAGAATATGGAGAGGAAGGTATGCGTGTATAACGGAGTCACTTTGCTGTGCAGTAGAAGTTAACACAGCGTTTGTAAATCAACTATACTTCAGTAAAGTTAAAAACAAACAAACAGCAGCAGCAAAAACCAAAGCAGAGGTGAGGTGCAGATCCAGTCCTGGGACAGCACGTAAGGCAGAGTGGGCTGTGTGAGCTGGCCGGCGCTGAGAGGTCACATGTGTAGTTGGGAGAGTCCTGCCTGGTTGAGGATTAAATGCTTAGTGTTCATAAAGTGTAAGTGCATGGTAGCAAAAACTGTTCCACACAGGTGTTCAAGAAATGTTGTTTGAAAAGATGATAGGATTACTATTTTCTTTTTAAAAAGGGTTCATTCGGTTGGAGATTCTAAATATAAACACACAGATAACAAGCAAAGGGCTCCTAGTCACCTTCCTGCCTCTTCCCGCTCTCATTCCCCAGACAGACCACTGTTGAGAGCGTGGTGTGTGCTCTTACAGAGGGTTATTTGTATAATAATTATAGAAACACACACACACACACACACACACACACACACACACACACACACACCTTTCCTTACCAAAAATGGGAGATCAGTTCACGAGTGATTGCCCTTGCAGACTTGCGTGATTATTTGATATGTAATTTATTTCAGTTTCATTTATTATTATGTCAGTAAGAAATGACAACATGCAGAGAAAAAATAGGAATTGGTAAGCCTTTATTGTGAATGCAAAGGTTTGGAATAACGTTTAGACTCTGTGTGCCGCAGGCGAGAAGTTACCGGATGTTCCATGACGACAGCATGAAATCATTCTTTCGTAGACTTAGTTTCACTCCTGATGGATCTTTGCTCCTCACACCAGGTATGTTTAACAAAGCTTTTGATTTAAGGGCATGAGAGCAGCGGTGGTGGTGTCTGTGCTCCTGATTTTGTGATGCTCTTTACAGCTCAGGGGATTCTGATGAAAGCAGTGGTCCCCAACTTGTCCACACATTGAAACCTCCAGGGAGCTTCAAAAAGTGCTGGTACCTGGGTCCCACTCCCAGAGATTGTGTTTTAATTGGTTTGGAGTGTGTGGTCTGGGTTTTGGAATTTTAAAAAGATTTCCAGTGATTTTAATGTACAGACAAGTTTGGGAGCCACTAGACTAGAGTGATAAACATACTCCCTTAGGCAAATTCAACTTTAAAAAAATTTTAATGAGTGCCTTTTCCCTGGACGTGTATATGGAGGTCATCATTCTAAAACTAATGATAAAGTGCCTTTATCATTTTTATTCTCAATAATGAAGCAGCCTGTTGTGACAGGGTCTAGGCAGAGACGAGTCTGGTTGGAATAACGTGTGGGAGTGTAGTGGTCAAGGCTGACGGGTCAGCAGAATCAGCAAGGACACGTCAGGGTCGTTGTCAGCAGGGGGGGTGAGAGGTTGAGTCCAGCAGGATTATCCAGGGTAGTGCTGTTGCCAGCATGGTCTCAGAGGAGACCGTCCCCTGCTCTCCATGGCGCAGATACCATCCTGTGTATGATACGATGACATGACCCGGGGCTGGGCCAAACGGGAGGGCACAGGTCAGGTTTGCCACTAAGTGTCCCAGCCAGGCTGGGCAGAGGAGACCCCAAGAGTGTGTGAATCAAACACACATGTGTGGGTTAGGCTGTAAAAGAACATTGGGGAACACGTGGGAATGACATTGGCCTAGGTGGGGGGTCCCAGGACCAAGAATAAGTAGTTGCTTAAGTATATTGAAAGTTGTTTACTAAACTCAGTAGCAGGTCCTTTTCTAAATGGCAGCTCCAAAAATATTTTCATTTAAAATCGGGTACCAGATGGGTATCTGCTGCCACCATTATTATTCTTGGTGGTGCTAATAAATGCAGAAAATGAAATTACAGAGACTGGAAGAGATAAAACTTTGTGATAGGATTGTGTTTCTAGAAAATCCAAGAGATTTAAAAAATACTCTCAGAGTAAAAAAAACAATTTGATAAGGTGGCTATAGATATTATAAAATACATAAAATCTGTATCTGCTGCAGTAGAATGAGTACTTAGAAATGTGAAAAGGATAATTGTTCCATTCGCAACAGTGCAAAACCCAGAAGACCTGGAAACGCACAGGAAAAAATTTAATAAGGCATAGAGCCTTTAGGAAGAAGACTAGAAGGTCTCATTGATGGTTCTAAAACAAGTTCTGAACAAAGAGAGAGATTTCGTGTTCTAAAAATTAACATGATAATTGATTTCCAATTAGGATCCCATTTAAGGTTTTTTTTGTTGTTGGTTTGTTTCGGTGTTTTGGTTTTTTAATTGGATGACATCTCAGATTTGTTTAGGAGAGTAAATGCAAGGAATAGTAAAAAAGTATGAAAGATAAGAATAATACTTGAGCAGGCATTTGCCTGTCTAAATGTCAGAGATTCTGTAGTGCTATTGTGATCAAATCAGTATGGTATTGGTATAGGAATAAACATATAGCTTAGTGGATCAGAACAGAGAATCCAGAAATAGATTCTGGGATAAAAGGGAATTTAATAGGTGACCTGAGTGGTATTTCAGTGGGAAGAATGGATTATTGAGTGAATGGTTCTGGAGTGTCCAGCTGTCTGGAAAAAAATTAAATTGGACTCTTAGCTTATATATAAACTGCAGGTGGGCTTCCTTGGTGGCGCAGTGGTTAAGAATCCACCTGCCAACGCAGGGGACACGGGTTTGAGCCCTGGTCTGGGAAGATCCCACATGCCGCGGACCAACTAAGCCCGTGCACCACAACTACTGAAGCCCACACACCTAGAGCCCATGCTCCACAACAAGAGAAGCCACTGCAATAAGAAGCCCGCGCACCACAGTGAAGAGTAGCCCCCGCTCGCCACAACTAGAGAAAGCCCGCGCGCAGGAACAAAGACCCAGTGCAGCCAAAAATAAATAAAATAAACTGCAGGTGAATTCAATACTTAAAAATGGTAAAAATGTAAAACTCTTGCAAGAAAATCTAGGAGGACATTCTAGGACTGGGGAAGACCAAACTAAGACTCGAAACCCAGAAGCTCTTAAATGATAGACCTACTTTGTTGTATTTGAATGTAGAGCTTTTGTATGGCAAAAGACGCAGTAAGCAAAATCAGTAGTCGTATGATGGGACTGGAAAATAATGGTTATGGTACAGAAAAGAGAGCGCTGACAGACATCATATACAATGGCTCTTCCAAATTGGCAAGAAGAACAAAAAGACAAAAGGAGAAAAACCCAAAAGAGAAAAACGAGAGAAAGGTACAAAAAGGCGGCTCATAGAAGAGCAAATCTGTGTGCAAAATTGGCACACACAGGGAGGTGTTCGGAAACCTGACAGTCAAGGCAACGCAAGTTAATGTGACATCAGTAGGTATCCCTTTATTCATTTCAGGCTGGAAAAAAGTGAAAACATCTGTCGCTGATGGGCATGTGTATGGCTGTTGCTGGAGAGAGTGTGGATTGTTAGAGCCTTTTGGGAAGGCAGTCTGGTAACCGTTTAATGCACGTACTCTTCAGCCAATCCGCCCCTTGTCTGACATTCACTTCCTTAAGAAATGAAAACAGTACATAAGAGTGTATGTCCAAGGATGTTTATTGCAAGCATAGCTTTTTTTTTTTTAATGACACTTTCTTTTTTTTAAAATGAATTATTTTATTTATTTATTTTTGGCTGTGTTGGGTCTTCGTTGCTGCGCACAGGCTTTCTCTAGCTGTGGCGAGCAGGGGCTACTCTTCGCTGTGGTGTGTGGCCTCTCCTGTTGCGGAGCACGAGCTCTAGGTGCGCAGGCTTCAGTAGTTGTGGCGCATGGGCTCAGCAGCTGTGGCTCGTGGGCTCTAGAGTGTAGGCTAAGTAGTTGTGGCACGTGGGCTTAGTTGCTCCGCAGCATGTGGGATCTTCCTGGACCAGGGCTCAAACCCGTGTCCCCTGCACTGGCAGGCAGATTCCTAACCGCTGCGCCACCAGGGAAGTCCAAGCATGGCTCTTAGTTGTAAAAAAACAAAAACAAAACAGTACTCGTTAACAGAGAATGGGTGAATAAATTACGGTATTTTCAGACCAGTGCATAGTAGGTAGCTACTGAAGAAACAATGCATTAGTGTCACGCAGGTTAACTGTCATGAGTAATTGACTGAGAAAAGCAAAATGAGCAAAAGTATAAATAATACCCCATTTTGTAAAATAGATTTAAAAAACCCACCATATGAATATACAAGCGATTGAGTTATAACTGGTTGGAACAATTGTGTGAGCATGGGGGAAATATAGAATGACCTGATGGTTTGTTAAAATGGATTACTTGGGGATGGAAGGATGGGGTGAGATGGGAAGAGAGTAGAAAGACTACTGGCTGTGTCTGCTGCCCTCCCCCAGCGGGTATGAAATGGTCACATGGAAGATTATGTGTGTGTGTGTGTGTGTGTGTGTGTCAGGAAACGTTAACGTAAAACAGGGAGATGTTCCCAAGAGCAACTGTGTGTGACAGTCGTTCTCCAACAGGATCTGACCTGGTTTTGAGTACAGCCTGAGGTGAGTGTAGAAGGGCTCTCAGATGTGGGCTGCTCCCCAGGGCAAAGGCAGCTTCTGCAGGGGCTGGAGATGTCAGCAGAGGGCTGGTCTCCTGGTAGCCTTTGGGCTCCATCAGGCTGATGGGAAAAGGCCTGAGTCTCAGGTTTTGGGTGGCAACTGAGGTCAGAATCCAGGGGACAGAGAGCCGGGGGTCTGATCATAGCACTTCACTAGCAGGAATTGGCTGGATTCCCAGGCAGAGGTCTGATGTGGTCAGGGCTCCCTGCTTTATGTTCTTCCCACCCAGGCCTGGAAGGGGCTCTGGGGCAGCTGAGCCCCTTGGGGAGGTGGCAGGTGGGTAGAACTGGAGTAAAGGGCTGAGCCCAGGCAGGGACAGGGTGTTTGCATTTGTCCTCAGTCACAGAAACACTGTCCAGGTAATAACGTTCCGGGGAAAATCGTTCACAAACCAGAACTGATGCTCTTGCGTCTTTGCTGATGAACAGTTTAATAACACGTGGCCTTGCCTTCCTCTACTGCTTCCCCAGCTGGATGTGTGGAATCGGGTGAAAACGTAACAAATACAACTTATGTTTTCTCCAGGAAAAATCTTAAAAGGTATGCAACTGAAGAAATATTTGAAATGTTTACCCTTTCTTTTTGCTTTTGTTGAGTGACGGTGCTTTTTTGCAAAATCGCGATTCACCTTGCAGGCCTATCGCCCATCTTCCGTGTCCTGGGAAGGCGACGCTTGCTGTCCGCTGCTGCCCCGTCTACTTTGAGCTGAGGCCAGTGGTGGAAGCAGGTACCTTAGAGCCACAGGGGTGTGTTACGTTCTCTGAGGCAGGTCACCAGGGTGGGTGGGGAGAGGTGAGTATGTGGGTTGGTTCAGTTTGGTCAGTCTTGAGAGCAAAGACTGATGTTATCAAAATACGTGTCAGATTTTGCGTTGTCCAGAATACACTTTCTGTGCTGCAAGCAACTTTAAAGGACTAAAAATACTAGCTTTGTTTCTCTACTGAAGCAGGTTGAATGTCATTTATTATTGATTTCCTATGCAGTGAAAATTATGGAAAAATTATATGAATTGGATTTTTGTTTCACTGTTTTTCCACCTCTGGCTGCTTTGAAGATTTTTCTCTTTATCAGTTGGCTTTCAGCAATCTGATTACATTGTGCCTGCTGCCGTTTTCTTTCTGTTTCTTGTGCTTGGGGTTCATTGAACTTCTTAGATTTACGAGTTTATAGTTTTCATCAAATTTGGAGAACTTCGCCAGTTATTTCTTCAGATACTTTTTCTGTCATCCCCCCTCTCTCTCCTCTTCTTCAGGGGCTCCAGCTACACATGTATTAGACTGTTTGAAGTTACCCATGGCTTACTGATGCTCTGTTACTTGTTTCTTTCCTCTCTGTGGATAGTTTCTACAGCTTGTTTTGAGTTCACTACTCTTCCGTGTCACCTGCCCTTGGTGCCATCCAGTGTATTTTCTGTCTGTGACGGTGTAGTCTAGAACTTCTAGAGTTCAACTTGGGTCTTCCTCATGTATCTCTGCTTTACACCTTCCCTCTTGCATCTTGAACACGTGGAATACACTTGTTACAATAACTCTTTTAATGGCTTTGTGTACAAAGGATTGGTTTTGATTGATT
The DNA here is from genome assembly GCF_000442215.2 of Lipotes vexillifer. NCBI lineage: Eukaryota > Metazoa > Chordata > Mammalia > Artiodactyla > Lipotidae > Lipotes > Lipotes vexillifer. Next base: position 3,743,352 of record NW_006798409.1, on the reverse strand, counting down.
TTTTCTTCCTCATTATGGGTCATATTTTTCTGCTTCTTGGAATGCCTGATAATTTTTAAAAAATTAATTAATTTATTTTTGGCTGCATTGGGTCTTCATTGCTGCGCGCGGGCTTTCTCTAGTTGCGTCGAGTGGGGGCTACTCTTCGTTGCTGTTCGCGGGCTTCTCATTGCGGTGGCTTCTCTTTTTGCGGAGCATGGGGTCTAGGCGCGTGGGTTTCAGTAGTTGTGGCTCGTGGGCTCTAGAGCGCAGGCTCAGTAGCTGTGGTGCACGGGCTTAGTTGCTCCACGGCATGTGGAATCTTCCTGGAACAGGGATCGAGCCTGTGTCCCCTGCATTGGCAGGCGGATTCCTAAGCACTGCGCCACCAGGGAAGTCCATCTGATAATTTTTTATTAGACATTGTGGATTTTACCTTAGTGGATGCCGGATATATTTTCATCCTTGTAAATATCCTTGAGCTTTATTCTGGGATGCATTGAGGTTGCTTGGAAACACTTTGCGTCTTAGGGGTCTTGCTGTTAGGCTTTGTCAGGTGCGATCACAGGGGCATTTAGTCTAGGGCTAATCTCTTCACTACGGAGGCAGAGCCGCCTGGATGCTCTAATTGATGCCCATGAAGTGGGCGGTTTTCCACTCTGGCTGGTGGGAACACGTGCTGTTTCTAGCCTTGTGTGAGCTTCAGGGGTGGCTCTTTTTTAAAAAAAAATTAATTAACTAATTAATTTTATTGAAGTATAGTTCATTTACAGTGTCATGTTAATTACTGCTATACAGCAAAGTGAATCAGTTATACATATATACGTTCTTTTTTAATATTCTTTTCTGTTATGGTTTATCACAGGATATTGAACATAGTTCTCTGTGCTATACGTAGGACCTTGTTGTTTATCCATTCTATATATAAAAGCTTACACCTGCTAACTCCAGCCTCCCACTCCATCCCTTCCCGACCCCCTCCCCCTTGGGAACCACCAGTCTGTTCTCTATGTCCGTGATTCTGTATCTGTTTCACTGATAGGTTCATTTGTGTCATATTTTAGATTCCACATATAAGTGATATCATATGGTATTTGTCTTTCTCTTTCTGACTTCACTTAGTGTGATAATCTCTAGTTGCATCCATGTTGCTGCAAATGGCATTATTTTGTTCTTTTTTATGGTTGAGTAGTATTCCATTGTGTGTGTGTGTGTGTGTGTGTGTGTGTGTGTGTGTGTGGGGCACATCTTCTTTATCCATTCATCTGTCAGTGGACATGTAGATTGTTTCCATGTCTTGGCTATTGTGAATAGTGCTGCTATGAACATAGGGGTGCATGCATCTTTTTGAATTAGAGTTTTGTCCAGATATATGCCCAGGAGTGGGATTGCTGGATCATACGGTAGTTCTATTTGTAGTTTTTTGAGGAACCTCCATACTGTTTTCCGTAGTGGCTGTACCAACTTACATTCCCACCAACAGTGTAGGAGGGTTCTCTTTTCTCCATACCCTCTCCAGCATTTATTGTTTGTAGATTTTTTGATGATGGCCATTCTGACTGGTGTGAGGTGGTACCTCATTGTAGTGTTGATTTGCATTTCTCTAATAATGAGCGATGTTGAGCATCTTTTCATGTGCCTGTTGGCCATTTGTATGTCTTCTCTGGAGAAATGTCTATTAGGTCTTCTGCCCATTTTTGGATAGGGTTGGTTGTTTTTTTTGTTGTTGAGTTGTTATGAGCTGTTTATATATTTTGGAAATTAATCCCTTGTTGGTCACATCATTTACAAATATTTTCTCCCATATAGATAGTCTTTTCATTTTGCTACGGTTACCTCAGGGATGGCTCTCTCTTTCCCGTGGCCCTCGCTCCGGCCCTGGCTAGTTTTCCCACGTGTGGCACTGGTCAGCACTCGGCTGAAGGCTCAAGGCCCCTGGGGCTCTGGTGGCTCCGCCCCTCCACCCGCATGCTCCAGTCGCCTGGGCCTCCTGGCCTCCCAGCTCAGGGCGTCTGCCAGGCGCCGCCTGCGTTCCCTCCACCTCTGCTGGGCCTGGAAACTCCAGGCAGTAAACGGAGGTGATTGTAGGGCTCACCTCTCTCACTTCCTGTCTCTGAGGGATTGCTGTTCTTTATGGCCTAATGGACAGTGTCTTAAAAAAAACCTGTTTCAGCATTTTGCCTGGTATTTTAATTGTTTCAGGTGAAGGGTCAGTCAGGTCTCTGTTACTCCGTGGCCGGACGCAGAAGCTGTTTTTAAGTTTCTAATCCTTCATGTGAATGACTAGGATTAACTTGACAGCATTAAAACATCACTTCATGAGACGCTTCTACGTGACCCTGATGTGTCCTTATCAGGCGGTGACCCCTCAGGGTGACTTGCCTCATTCACACAACTTTTTCTTCTCTTCTTTTTTTTTAAATTTTATTTTATTTTATTTTTTTGCACTACGCGGGCCTCTCACTGCTGTAGCCTCTCCCGTTGCGGAGCACAGGCTCCAGACGCACAGGCTCAGCGGCCATGGCTCATGGGCCCAGCTGCTCTGCGGCACGTGGGATCTTCCCAGACCGGGGCACGAACCCGTGTCCCCTGCATCGGCAGGCGGACTCCCAACCACTGCGCCACCAGGGAAGCCCTCTTCTCTTCTTTTTGAACCGCAGGTGCCCATGAGTGTTGAATCATAACACAGTGTCCTCATTGGTTCCTGCATGGGTCTCCTTGATTCTTATATTCCTATATAAAATAATACAAAAACTGAATTCTTCCGTAAAGCATTTAGTAAAGTTACATCACTTACGTCCCTGGGGAGAGGGCTTTTGGGGAAAATTTGTTTTCTTTGGGAACTTTGCTTTTGCTTCTTTGACTTTCTGTTCCTGATTTCACCCGTCACCAGAGCCAGGTGTGGAGCTGGTGAGCCTGCCCTACCGCTTGGTGTTTGCTGTGGCTTCTGAAGACTCTGTGCTTTTGTACGACACCCAGCAGCTGTTCCCGTTTGGTTACGTGTCTAACATACATTACCACACCCTGAGTGATATTTCCTGGTGAGTGGATGCGGGGGACAGCGTACATTCCCCTGGAGTTGCCCCTCGGGTCAGGGAGCATTTCATCCTACAGTTGGCTTCTTTGGCCCTTATTTACCAGTTTTTTTTAAAGGAATCAACGTAAAAAGGAAAGCTGTTTCTAACTTGATAAAGTACTGCTTCCTGTTGTGACTGCAGTGGGTGTTGATGCTGTGCAGACTGTGTGTGGTTCATCTAATTCTCATAAACCAAGGGGAGGCCCGGGGTCCCTGGTGTTGTGGGGACTCGCCAGGCCCTCCAGGAGGAAGCCCACACATGCGGGCCCCTGCTGCATAGACAAGGAGGGGCCCCAGAACTGTGCCCATCCTGAGGGGTCACTTTGCCCTCGCCTTTCTGCCTGGGGTTCTCGGCACCCCTGGGCTTCCAGTTTTGTCTCCACTGTGTGCTTGGGCCCAGGCTGGGCCTGGCCACCTACCATCTAGTTCTTGCTCTTTATCACTCTTTATCTTCTTTTCATCTTCTTTTTATTTCTTTATTTATTAAAATTTTTTTTTTTTGCGGTACGTGGGCCTCTCACTGTTGTGGCCTCTCCCGCCGTGGAGCACAGGCTCCAGATGCGCAGGCCCAGCAGCCATGGCCCACAGGCCCAGCCACTCCGCGGCATGTGGGATCTTCCCGGACCAGGGCACGAACCCGCGTCCCCTGCGTCAGCAGGCGGACTCTCAACCACTGCGCCACCAGGGAAGCCCTCATCTTCTTTTTATCTTGGAGGAAATAGAAAAGAAAAGAAAAAAAGGTCATCTCACCTTTATTCCAGTGAATTTGATGATGAAGCAGGGGTGGGTTGGGAGAGAAAGGGCGTGAGGGAGGAGCCCGCACAGATCCTTTCTCAGCCGTGTTTTTCCCTTGACAGCTTTGCCTTCAGACAAATCTTGTGAGTTTGCTTGAACTTCCATTTCCTAACCAGTGATGAGGGCTCTAAGAGTGGCCTGTAGACTTCGGTAAAGTTTCTCGCTTTCTCTTCTGTTTCGGGAATGCAGGTCCAGCGACGGGGCCTTCCTGGCCATCTCTTCCACGGATGGTTACTGTTCCTTCGTGACATTCGAGAAGGATGAGCTCGGAATTCGCTTGAAAGAGAAGCCAGTTGTGTGTGTGAGAACTCCCGATACAGCGAAGAAAACCAAGAGTCAGACACACCCAGGGTCTTCGCCAGGACCCAGGCTGGGAGAGGGAACCCCCAGCAGCAGAGTCCGGGACCCCAGCAGCCCCTCTGCAACGCCCCCTCAGGCAAAACAGTCTCCGGCCTCCACGGCAGCCAAGGACACCCCTGTGACTGCTCCCGGTGCCAGAGGCTTCCTGGCAGGGCCCTCAGAGGAGAAGACCCTGCAGCCCGGCAGTCAGAATGCAAAAGCCCACCCATCCCGGAGGGTCACTCTGAACACGCTGCAGGCCTGGAGCAAGTCAACACCCCGGTGAGAGCTGTGATGGGAGCAGAAACAGCCTTGCCTTGTCAAAAGACAGGATAAGCCGAAAGCCCCTCTAATAGGTGAAATCCCACACAGCTGCCAGAGAGATGTTTCCTAACATCAGACCTGAGAGTGCCGCTTCCTTGCTTACAGACCTCTGTTGGTTCCACTTCCCCCCCGTCGGGTGAGGTCCCGGCTCTTCGCCCGGCCCGTCACCGGCTCTGTGGCAGCCTGCCATCCAGCACAGTGACCCCTCACTCTCCATCGTCCCGCGTGCCTTACCCTCCAGTCTGATGACTCTGAATGTCAGGTCCCCAGGGCATGCTCTGCCTTTGGAGGCCTCTGTGCCTCCACCCTCTGGGGACGCCCTGGACACCTGCTCTGCTGGGTGACATTAGAGTCCTCCCAGAAGACTCATTTGGATGTCCCTTCAGCCCTTTTCTGTGTCACAACACGTCGCATTCGATAGCAGGTGTTTGATTTATGCTTCTGTTTCCCTAGTTAGAGTACAGGCCCCCCAGGGCAGGAAGCGTGTTTACCCGTGTTCTCCTGCCCAGATGGTAACAGGCATTTACAATAGGTAGGAAGTCAAAGGAGCACCTCCTCCACGGGGTTTTGGCGTGTCCAGCAGCCTGGCTCATGGTGAGCGGCACCTCGGGTCTGAATAGCCTCCGGGTGGCGCTGCTGTTGTTTTCTCCCATGTTCATGCGCGTCTGGCTGGTGAACGTTCCCGAACTCATGGCTGGCACTGCAGAGTGGACAGAACTGCCCAGCATGACCCCGGTTTTCAGGCAGCAGCTGGCCTCTAGGCTTCCTTCCCTGGACACCTGTGATCCTGCACACGGCCTTCTCCCCGGCCCACCACCCAACACTGGGAGGCGGCCTGGGGAAGGGGCGGGGGAGGGGGATGAGGGGAGCACTGCACGCCTTCCACACGCTCTGCCACGTTCACGTGACTTCATTGGCGGATCCATAATGTGGTTTAGGTGTAATGCTGGGCTCTTTCTGTATCTCTTCCTACAGACTAGCAATGTTTTTTTGAAAATTAATTTATTTATTTTTGGCTGCATTGGGTCTTTGTTGCTGCATGTGGGCTTTCTCTAGTTGCGGCGAGCGGGGGCAGCTCTTCGTTGCGGTGCGCGGGCTTCTCATTGCGGTGGCTTCTCTTGTTGCGGAGCACAGGCTCTAGGCACTCGGGCTCAGTAGCTGTGGCTTGTGGGCTCTAGAGCGCAGGCTCAGTAGTTGTGGAGCACGGGCTTAGTGGCTCTGCAGCATGTGGGATCTTCCTGGACCAGGGATTGAACCTGTGTCAACTGCATTGGCAGGCGGATTCTTAACCACTGTGCTACCACGGAAGTCCCTAGCAATGTTTTTTAAATTTATTTTTAAGTGGGGGAAGGGAGTGGGAAAGTGTTCTTTGAAACATTTTTGGTATTAAAGTTTTTCCCCTCTTAATTTCTTGCGAGCTTCTTGCAGTTATAATTTAAAAAAAAATAGTTGTTGAGAATTAAGACTGTGGATTTTAAAAAAGAACCATCTATATTTTGGAGCTTTCCACACTAGAAGCCATGTCTGATAGGCTTATGTAGGAAACATCTAGCAGAGTGTTTAGTATGTCATTGGTAGTTCACAAAACATGGGTTTTGAAACTTAGATGACTGGTTAAGGTTTAAGCTGACTCTTACTTATGTGATGGTTTAACTTAATACATGATCCTTAGTTACTAAGTAAGGGGGCATATTGACATTATATTCAATGACTTGCATGATATGAGCTGAAAGTTTTACATGTTTCCTTTGACATTTGGTATTGTATGCAAACCATTCTTATGATGCTAATGGCCTTTTACTTCTTTTTTTAATCAAGGAGAATAAACTTAATACCCTTAAAGACAGATACTCCACTGAATTCTATACGAACCAGCGTAATTTCCAGCCTTTCCACAGAAGAAATTCAATCAGGTAAGTGATACTGTTACTGGTTTAGTATAATTAAAGATAGAATACCATCTCTTTTGGAAATGAGCACCACCTAACTTGAAGTCAGTTCTGAGAAAGCAAGGATGCATCTCATCAGGCCTGTCGTTTAAACCCACTGATTGTGTATGTATTCTCATCCAGGAGCCCACCCTCCCGCCAAGGCGCTCCCTGCTAGGCAGACGGTGGATTTGGGAGATGGTTAGAGCCGGGCTGGTTCTCAGCCTCGGCAGTGTTGGCATCTGGGCAGGTCATTCCTCGCTCTGGGGCTGCACTGTGGATGCAGGATGATTAGCAGTGCCCCTGGGTGCCGGTACCCATAGCCCTGCCCCGACTTGTGACGCTCTAAAATGTCATCAGACACTGCCCACTGTCCCTCGAGAGGCACAGTCGCCCCGGGTTGAGAACCACTGGGGTGGATCTTCCCCTTAGATCCATAGAGGACCTGGCCAGGCAGTTCAGTGCCTTGTCTGTGCATGAAATTCAGTTTGTAAACGTCAGCTCTTAACTTAAAGACGTCTTCACTCACTTGTCCACCCCGTGTGTGCTCACATTTTAGAGATGCCTGGAGACCTTCAGGTCAGTCCCCCGGAGCTTAAGCGGCCCAGATTCAGTGAGCACAAAGAAGGTCCCCAAGGTCTGGACCCCTGATGAGACCTGTCATGTGCCTGAAGGCTGCTAGGTCTGGGGACCCCCGTGTGCCCAGAGAGGGGCGAGACCAAACACACCTGAGACCAGTGGAATCAGACGGAGCCTGATGGACACTAGAAAATGGATTTCTGTAACAGAAGATACGCGTGGACCGATTTTCTCCAGAAATATGTTGGCTGTTGTATTTAGCACACATTTTTACCTCAGAGATGTGAACATTTTAATAGACTAAATTCTCTTTTTGATGAGTTTCTGAGACTGGAACAGTTCAATGTTACCTAGTGTGAAAATCAGTAAATCCCCCCCTTGGAATACTTGTGTGAAAGTACGGACACTTTATGGGTGGACTCCTTCCACAGCTAGAATTAGAGGAGAAGGTGGTTTGAGAAGGTTTATTCTGTTAAATTTTAGAGTGTTTGCTTATTAGATCACCTTAGCTTCTAAATAGTTGATTAACTTTTGGAAGTTTGTTGTTTGCTTTCTGATTTTAAAGGTGGTAATGCACATTCTAGAAAGTTAGTAAAGAGTAAAGTAGAAAAAACGGGTGGAGGTGGAAATCACCTATCTCACCACCAGAGGGAACCCTTATTACTGTTTTGGCATATTTCCTTAAAATTTCTGTTTTTATTAATGTTATTTTATTCTGGGGAGGGGGGGAGAGTTGAGATTTTACTTTAGATACAGTTTGGTATCCAAATAGGTTAACTTCTTAGACTGATTTTTCAAAGCAAAACAAGTACCTTTCCTTAGCAGTCTGTGCCTCTGCTCTCGGCCCCTGGGATGCTGGCATGGTCCTTTCCCTCTTGGGAGCAGGCCGGACTCATGGGCTGAGACGTATGACGTGCTGTCGCTGCAGGAGTCCTCCCACGTTTGGAGTCTCCTCTTAGCGCAGGAGCCTCTGGTGATGTGACCAACAGGTGGTGATGGGTGGAGTCCTAGAAGCTGGTGTGGCTGCTTCACATTGAGGAGTTTACAGATGATTTCGTGGCCCTCGATGCTGTCCCTCTGGCACGATGAACCGCAGGTGAGGCTACACCCAGGACCCCTTCCCTGTCTGAACCAAATCAGAGGGCACGTTTGGGACCCACAGGTCCAGGCTCTGGCAGGGAGCCACTGAGGATGGAAGAACACACTCCTGTCAGCTCAGGTCAGCAGCAAAGAAGAGAGCTGGAAAGAAGTGTCAGCTTTTTGCTAATCCACAACCCAGTTAACCAGAAAAAGAGTCTGCCTCTCTCTACATGGGAATGTGGCAAGTGGGATGATCTACCATGTGGAGAGCTGGCAGGTGAATCCATGCAGAGTCGTAATAATGCAGGTGTGGGTCACGTTCAACGTGAAGACATTTAAAAGTGTCAAATAGCAGCTGTTCTGACCAGTGGTTCTCAACCTTGAAGTCACCCAAAGACCTGCCAGACATCAACACGCAGGTCCTGCCCTCCTTGGTCTGGGGCACAGTCTGAACATCAGGATTCTTTAAGGCTCCTCTGGTGATTTGATGCACAGCCAGGAGTGGGAAATCATGAGAGGAAAGCTTTCCCCGGAGATGGTGTCTGCTGGTGATAAATGCATTTGCACCAAAAGCTTTTTCTGGCTACTTCTCTGGTTCATCACCGATTGACAGCAAAGCCTCTCTACCTGGGCTGCCAAACTGAAAGGATAATGTGTGAGATGCTGTCAGCTCTTCAGAGGAAAAAGGTCTTTTTACATTGCCTGTGGCTGGAGCACGGTGTGTTTTGTAGGGGTTGATCCCCATGCAAACAGGAGTCGTCATGGGTCCCTTGTCTCTGTGAACCGGCTGGCTCCCTGGCCACCCCCCAGTGGAGGGGTGATGGGAGTGGTTGGGAGGGGGCCGGTGCCCCTTCAGCGGAAGTGCACGTTGATATGCCTGTTTGTCAGCTGTCTCCTCGACTGTAAACTACAGACTTGGCAATAAAAGCCCAGGCGGTGTCACCTCCCGGTCCTTGTCTAAGGCCACCTGCTTCCATCTGGGTAGTGACTGGGGGAGGGAGGCCTTCTGCGACAGGAGCCTTGCCCGCCCCGCTGGGTGGGCAGTATGCCCGCTCAGGGCCATCCTGCATCTGTAGTTGGGTGGGGCTTGTGTCTGAATCCCACTGCCAGGTGAGGAGACGCGGGAGGGCTTGGGGAGAACTTGATGGAGGCCGGCGGTGAGGGAGGGCCGCCCTGCTCTGGCCTGCGCACTCGCGAGAGAAGAGCTGGCAGGGCCGCCGGCGGCAGACGTGAAGGCTCGTCACGGGCCAGGCTGCAGCCGTGGGCAGAGGGGCGTCCCCAAGCAGGCTGTCCACCAGGGCAACGGCCCCCTGGTGGTGAGACGCAGAAGGGCCAGCAGGAAGGTGAGTCACAGCCAGTCCTCGGGCCCGTTTTTGTCCCCTGCAGCCCCATCTGTCGTCCTTGCCGAGAGCACTCACTTCTGCATTTTAACAGTGCTGTTGACCGTTCTTACCAAAATATTGCCGGTGTCCCTGTAAGCAGGTTGTGAGTCCTTGAGGAGACGGGGCGGGATCTCCCAGTACTCCTGCATCTTCCCTTTCGGGCTATTTTGGTGTCACCCGGGGTGTGTGTGTGTGTGTGTGTGTGTGTGTGTGTCTCTGAGGGACAAATTGCTTCATCTGAGGAAGTATCTTCACAGCTCTGAAAACTGCCTCCTTTGGCAGGGGAGAGGGGTCAAAGAAAAGGCAGGAGGGCAGGAATGAGAAACAGAATTAAAGGGCTGGAGGGTAAACCAGGAGGTAAGAGGCACCTGTGCTCACACGAACTCCTGTGGCCACTGGAGGGCACTGTCCCCACTGCATCTGCCTGGAGGTAGGGCTGCCTTGGCTCGGAGCCTCTGCTGCCACTCAGCCCTACCTCCCCTGAGGGGTTCACGTCTATGTCAGGCTTGGCCAAAGTGGCCTTGGACACTGGCTTCAGCCCCTGGCGGCCAGACACGAAGGGGAGCGTCATTCAGCAGATGGTAGTGGGAGAGGATTGCGGAAGTAATCCACGCGTCCACGTGTTCACTTGTTTGTTCATCTGTTCATTCAGGAAATGCTTATCTGACACCTTCTAGGTACCGGCGGATACATCAGGGCACAAAACAGACGAAGCTCTCTGCCCTCCTGCAGCTCACATTCTGACTGGGGGAGACGAACAATAAAGCTAGTAAATATATATTAGAAGATGACTATGGAAAAAAGGTGAGGGGTGTTAGGAGAGCTGGGTGGAGAGTGGCTGACAACTTAAAGTGGGCGGACCTCTCGGGAAGGCGGAAACAGAACAAGGGAGAGGACAAGGAAGGAAGGAAGCAGGTCAGGTGTTCTAGGGTTTCCCAGAGGCAAGGAGTCCTCTACTCGTCTCTGATGCATTCTGTGGGTTGGGTTGGGTGTCTGGGTGTTCCCTGGATGATGGGGGCGAGGACAGCCTGCAGCCCCTGCTGGTGTGGAGCCCCACCAGCTACTCGGCCTCCCTGTCCCCTCACGCGCACCGCTGGGAGTCGGCCCGACACCTGCCTGTGCGCGTCTCCGGGGGTGCTGGTCGGGTGGTCCAGACCAGGCTGAGGTTGACCGTTGCTGTGATTATCATTGGGGTCGGGAAGGCGCCCTGTCATATTCCAGCAGGAGTGAAATCTTTCTGAGTTGTGAATCTCTGGTGCAGCTCACATCCCAGATCAAAGGCCAAGCCATACATCACCCAGCTGTTTCCTTCCACTTCCTGCTTTTTTTTTTTTTCTTTTTTTGCGGTACGCTGGCCTCTCACTGCCGCCGCCTCTCCCGTTGCGGAGCACAGGCTCTGGACGTGCAGGCTTAGCGGTCATGGCTCACGGGCCCAGCCACTCCGCGGCATGTGGGATCTTCCCGGACCGGGGCACGAACCCGTGTCCCCCGCATCGGCAGGCGGACTCTCAACAACTGTGCCACCAGGGAAGCCCCCACTTGCTGCTTTTAAGCAAGATCTATGGTGGCTTTAACAGCTAAATCGCGAGAGGCGGTGATGGTTTTCTTCACTTTGCGCCCGAGTCCTGCCCTTGTCAGCACAATGTCAGCATGCAGAGAAAAGAACTCACTGGCCTGGATCCCCTACACAAGTCCTATACTTTCCCTCTGGTTTAGGCTCTGAGAGACACTAGCAACAAGTATGGCCTCTGTTAAGAAGCTGTTTGCATGACTTCTCTGGCGGTCCAGTGGTTAAGAGTCTGCACTTCCATAGCAGCGGCCACGGGTTCGATCCCAGGTTGGGGAACTAAGATCCCGGCACGTGCTGCATGGCGCGGCCAAAAAAAAAAAAAGCTGTTTTAAGAACAAATGCTTAGTGATGATTGTCCGGGGTCCACACTCCAGCCTCTTTTCTAACACCCCAAATGACTTGTGTCGCCTTCTGTCATAGAAGGTTACCTGGAAAGGCATTTCAAGTGTAATAACAAGTCTTTGTAATAACTCCAGGTCTCTCTGCCTTTGGTCGGCGCCCTTGGCAGGTCTGAGAAGCGCCTGCTTGGGAGAAGTGCAGTGCTGGGTGTCGGCCCTCCAGGCCCTCCTTCCCTCTTCTGTCCCCATGTCCTGCTGCCCACCAAGTACACGGAGCTGGCAGCACCCGTGCTTCCCAGCCTGGCCCTGCTCCACATCGCCAGCGGGGCTTTACAGACAAAACAAAATAAAACCAACTCAAGTCTAGGCTTGTGACCCCGGAATCAGCTTCTAAAGGTGAGGGATACACCCAGCCGGGCACGTGCATTGTAAAAACCCGAGCGATTCAACGGGCAGTCGGCACTGAGAACTCGTAGGAGTTGTGAAATCTGAAGATACACCAGTGGCGGGCAGTTAGAATTCTTTGAGCTCATTGGTTTCGTAAAGAACCTCCATATTCAGCTCCTCAAGAAGAGGGTGGATCTTGAAGAAAACTTTGCCCCCCAGGTCCAGTGTCACTGCTGCTAGCCCAGCAGTTACAGGAATGAGGAGACGCTGTGTTACTGGAGCCTCCCCCAAAGCCAGCGCCGCACAGTGGCCTCCCGCCTCCTGAATGTGGTTGCGGAAGTGATGAATTTCTATTCCTGATGGAACGAGTACTCCAACGAGCCACTAGAGGGCGATATTGCTAGGCCTTTGCTCCACTGTCACATTTATTAACTAATTTCATGCATTTTTAAAAAAGGATTTTTAATCCCGTTGTTATGGAAGTAGTGTATTATATTTTCTGATACATTTTTCATGTTTGTTACTTTCTAGGTAATTAAACGCTATTTTGTTGTTCCAAAGAGTTCTATAAATCCAGGTCATATGCTGGCAGAACACTCCAGGAGCGTTTCACACACATATAAGCTAGATTTAGAAGGTATTTATAGTTAGTGTAGTCAAAGGTATAATGCGTTGGAAGACACTAACCTCAAAACGGGTTTTAAATTTTTGAACCAAAAAAATACAGTCTTCGTGACATTTCTCTACGTTAGCAACAAATGTAATATCCGCCATGCCTCACAACTACACAAAGATATATGCGCAAAGATTTGTTGCAATATTTTGAAATGGAAAACAGGGCTGAAAATCAAGTGTCTGCCAAAAGGAGATTAATTAAATTACAGTATAGCTGGGCTTCCCTGGTGGCACAGTTGTTGAGAGTCCACCTGCTGATGCAGGGGACACGGGTTTGTGCCCCGGTCCGGGAAGATCCCACATGCTGTGGAGCGGCTGGGCCCGTGAGCCATGGCTGCTGAGCCTGTGCGCCCGGAGCCTGTGCTCCGCAACGGGAAAAAATTACAGTATAGCTATACGGTGGCATGTAATGCAGCTGTTAGCTGGACCACGTGCACTGCTGTGGAAAGATGTTAAGTGCAAAAACCAAGGTGAAGTCTGATTTGTCACATTCCCTGAGAGCTGAGAGGGGCCTGGCCCGGGAGACTCGGGGAAAGCAGGCACCATGCTGGGATCGGAGGAGTGTCTGTCTCTGGACCTTATCCTCGGGAGCAGAGCAGGAGGGGGACTTCCGCTTAGGCCGGTCAAGGCCCTTCCAGCTTTAGATTTCAAGCCAGCACATAACAAGTTTAGCCCTCATTCCACACGCTCGTGCGTGGAAGACTGGCAAGGGAGTTGTCCTTGATGGAGGCGGGGGAACTGAGGCCAGGAGGCCAAGTGATTGTGGGGTTCTCCCCACAAATGTGGCTGCCGGAGTGTGTGGGATGGTGTGAAGGGGGTGGAGGATACATGACCAGGACAGTGGGAAGGGTATGGACTTTGGAGCTAGAAAGCATGGGGTTTTAATTCTGTCTCAACTGCTAAGCTGCTGTGTGACCTGGCACGTTTTATGTCACCTCCCTAGGCCTCAATCTTCCCGTGAAATAGGAATCCAGCATTTCAGTGCCTCATAAGGTCATTGAAAGGATTGAGTGAGATGTGTACCTTCCTCTTAAGCTGAGAGTTCCATTTTCTCAGGGAGAAATTTAGTGATTTCTGGGGAGATATTTAACCACTATATTAGGGTTCTCCAGAGAAACAGAACCAGTATTTTTTGTGTGTATATATATATATATAAATATACACATATTTATATGTGTATATAAATATACACACACATATATATGTGTGTAAATATACACATATATGTGTATTTATATACATATATAAATACACAAATGAGAGGGAGAGGGAGAGAGATTTATTACAAGAAATTGGCTCACACGATTATGGAGGCTGGCAAGTCCAAAATCTGCAGCGTGGGCCTGTAGCCTGGAGATCCAGGAAAGCCAATGCCGCAGTTCCAGCCCAAAGGCTGGCACGTGGAAACCCAGGAGAGCTCCCTCTTGTGTGGTGAGGCTGGACTTTCTGTTCTATTCAGGCCTTCAACTGATTGCTCTCCCTAAACTGGGTGGGCCTCATCCCATCTGTTTACTCAAAGTCCACAGATTTAAATGTTAACCTCACCCAAAAACACTCTCTAAATGGACCCTTAAAATTAACCATCACATAAACAACAAGGACTTACTGTATAGCACAGGGAACTATATTTAATATCTTGTAACAACCTATAATGGAAAAGATTATGTATATGTATAACTGAATCACTTTGCTGTACACCTGAAACTAACACAACATTGGAAATCAACTAGACTTCAATAAAAAATAAATTAATTCACATAAAAAAAGTAAGCATCACAACCACCAATTCGAGCCAACCTTGGGAACTGAGAATGCCCGAGGCCTGGTGAGCTGACCAGCCGACTGGACTCTGAACAGCAGTGGGTCCAGATCCCTAATTCATGGTTAATTTTGTCTCTAAGACGTTTAGTATAGAAGGCCCTCTCTTCACTCAAATATCCTAATCTACAAAATGAGAATACAGGATACTCCGAGAACTCCTAAAAGAACAATACAGGAACTTTGGAAATAGCATGGAAGTGGTTTGTATGAGAAGGTGCAACCAGAAGCACCAGTGAGTTAACCTGTGGTAGCTGAACCAATAGTATGTGTGCGTATATATAACCGATAGTATGTGTGCGTAGCTGAACCCAGCAGAACACAGGTTCTCGGCAACTGCAGGGCTTGAAGGTCACAGGCTCTGGGGCCAGCCAGCCAGCCTGCCTGGGCTTGAACCCTGGCTCTACCACTTGCTGTGTGGCCAAGGGTTTGTTGCTTAGCCTTGCTGAGCCTTGCCTGTCTCTTTCTCACCTGTAACATGAGATCACAGAGAGCCCCTGCCTCATGGACTTGCAATACGGATTTAATGAGAAGCCGTGGCGGACCGCATTGTGCAGGGTGCCCCCCATTGAGCCTCAAAACACATCAGCCGGGCTTCCCTGGTGGCACAGTGGTTAAGAATCCGCCTGCCAATGCAGGGGACATGGGTTCGATACCTGGTCTGAGAAGATCCCACATGCCACGGAGCAACTAAGCCCGTGTGCCACAACTACCGAGCCTGCACTCTAGAGCCCGCGAGCCACAACTACTGAAGCCCACGTGCCTAGAGTCCGTGCTCTGCAACAAGAGGAGCCACCGCAATGAGAAGCCCGCACACAGCAACGAAGAGTAGCCCCCGCTCACCGCAACTAGAGAAAGCCCTTGCGCAGCAACGAAGACCCAATGCAGCCAAAAATCAATAAATTAAATAAATAAATTAAAAACAAACAAACAAAAAAACACATCAGCCGTTACTGCTCCTTTCCAGATCTCTGACACCTTTACCACTGAGCGTGACCCCTCCTCTACGGCAGCACGTACTACAGGGCTTTACAGTGGGGAAGGGCAGGGGCAGGGGCAGGGGCAGGGGTCGGGGAGAGAGGACCTGTTTTTCAAAGTGTGCTCACATAGTCTGACTTGAGGGATGATATTTAAGCCAAGATTTGAAATAGGAGGAGGTGTGGGCAGAGGAAACAGCCAGAAAGGCCCCAAGGTGGGAAGGCATGGCCTATTTCAGGAATGGACGGACAGACACCCGTGTGGCTGGAGCTTTGCAAACTAGCCAGTAGATGGTGTGTGATGAGGTTAGACACAGGGCAGGGGCTGTGGAGAGGAGCCTGAATATACTTAAAGCGCAAAGGAGAACCCCTTGCAGGGACCTGCTCTCCCCTGTGTTTTAGAAAGGGCCCTTTGCACGCTGTGCAGAAAATGGGTTGTGCAGGGAATCACAGTCAGGGGGCTACTGCAATGGTCCAGGCAGGGGTGATGGGCCTGGGCCAGAAGGTTGGCGTGCGGTCAGGGGGCCACACTTGAGGAGCATTTTGGAGATCAAGACGACAGCGGCAGTGACTCCGGCTCTCATTACTGTAGTTATTTACTGATGACGTGAAATTCTAAGACTGCATTCTCAGGAGGGCCTTAGAGATTTGAGTTTCAGAGCCGGAAGCAGCCAGCCTAGTGAGATCCCTCATGTCTGTCCAATTTCCCTTCTTACAGGAAAAGGAGGGACCGAAGCCTGGGAGGGTAGGTGCCCACACTGGGCTGTATGAGGGGCAGATGCCAAACTGGCTTCCAGGAAAACAGAGCCCCGGGGCCAGGCCCCTGACCACCACTGACAGTTCTGCTCATGTAATTCCCCCTCCTCCCAGCTGGGGATACCGTGCATTGCTGCTTCATCTCCCTCAGCCTCAGCTTGGACCCTTCCAGTGACGGGGAGCTCAGCCCTCAACCTTGTGAGGATGCCTGTTCCATTTCCGCTCAGCCTAGGTAGACAGATCTCCCATCTATGGACTCAAACCCAGCTCTGGTCATGTCCACACAGAGTAGCCCGCACCCTCTTTCCAGTATTTCACGGAACACCACCTTCTTGTTCGGGGCTCTCTTTTCCAGGCTAAACGCGTTTCAGAAAGAGCAGGACCTCCATCGTGCGGGTTGCCAAACCACTGCCCTGCCCTGGGTGGTGGAAACTGTGGCAGCCGTGGAAGAAATGACAGCTTTGTGGAGCAGCCTGGCCCGAGTGAAAAAACCGGGTCTGTCTGATCTCAGCTCCAGCCGTGAGTCACTGGCTATTTTTACTTCTAAGTCCAGAGCTTCGGCTTAATTTGGGGCTCCTGTTTCCTGGCTGATGAAGCAGATGGAAGAAACAGGATCTGGCCATCCAGAGGCCTGGGCGTTGCGGGGGATGCTGGCGGCGAGCTCAGCGGGGCGGGCGGACACCACCTCTGTGCTCTCGTGGTCTTGGGCACTGTGTGGCCTTAACCTTCATCTTCTGGTTGGTTTCTTGTGCCTGTCTGCTCAGCAGCGTGGGGAATTGTGCAACCGGAGCTCTCTTTTCCAATGCAACGTGGAGGTGTCATACTGCACTTAACTAAATGAGAGAATTCAAAGTAGGGCCTCGGTGGAGACGCGCCCCAGGCGCCTTTGGGAGGGAAGTCGGTTTCTCTGGGCACGAACCATTCAGGGCTCAGCTCTGCGATGCTGGAGGAGTTGGGCCTGGTCATTCTACGCGGGGTCTCCTTTCTGTCCCTGGCCGTGCCCACTTCAGACCTTAGTGCTGGCGGAATGTGCTGGTGGTCCTGGGGTGAGCTCTGCAGAGCCCAGAGTGCTCTGTGACTGTGAACACACTCGGTGGGATCACAAGGGAGAGATGGAGCTCGCGACCCCCTGCCTGGCCTGGCCAGAGACCCCTTCCCGCCTGCTAGGATGGATCTGCTGGGTTCTCCTTGGCAGAAAGGGGGCGGTCCTGGGCCCAGAGAACTGGCCCCGAGTCCCAGCCCCACCACGGAACAACGGTGGCCGTGGACGAGTTACGTGGCCTCACTGCACCTTGGTTTCCCTCAGGAAAGATGGGTTTGCAGACAGCTCTTATCTCCTCAGTTCCGTAAGGAGGAAATGAGACAGTGCAGGGCTTTCTGTGTAGTAGGTGCTCACTGAGCATCAGTGTTGGTGAAACAAAATTCATATTTTATGGCAAGACAAGAAAATTTAAACATAAAAATGTTCTCTGCCTATTTGGGCCTCTTCCTCTTTAGTGTGTATTATGCTGCCTTAACCAGATCTCCTTAGGAGATAACCTTCCTTCTTAATCTCATATGGGGTCATGATGACCCACTACTTGCTTTGAACGGGTAGATCTGGATTGTGTAAACTGTCAATAATACATCATTTGATGCAGAAACCTTTGTCTCAAAAACTTAATACAACTGTGCTTTGACCTCTAATGGGTGGAACAGTCCTTGGTACTTTCTGAAAGACTGTCTCCCAGATTATAAACCTCAGGTTGACATGAATAAAATTTCCCATTTCTTTCTTAGATTGAATACTGATTAATTTTTTTCATTGACATCTGCATGGCATATGCAGGATACTAGAGACACCCACCAGAGGACACCTGGAGTCTACCCCGAATTGGCACTTGGTACCAGCATGGGCCCCACTGGCTTCTCGGTACTCTTCAGGTGTTCTAGTGAGTTCTCCTGATATCCACATTTTAAGTGATGATCGCCCAAATTTTATTCCAGCTCCTTTTACTTAAGACTTGGAGTCTTGAGGGGTAGCAGTTCATTTCCTTGGCTGGGACCTAGGGGGATTTGGGTAGGAGGCCCAGGGAAACATAGGTGGCTGGGTTTTTGTTAAATTTGGCTTAAATTGAAAGAAAAAAAAAGTTGACATATGGTCTGAACAAAACTTTTGCTAATAAAATGAGAAACTGAATTAATTCAGCTCTGAAGAATAAGAGACATCTGCTCCTTCTGGGCACAAGGTGTTCTCAGGTGGTTGAGAACCTAGTGGAAGTGTCTGAGGATCAATGCTTGTGATGCATAGGGGTCCTACAGGCAAACCCCACTACAACCATCAGGTAAATACTGCTCTTCCAGGGACATATAACATAAAGACCACAGAAGTTTTACACCATTGGAGGAAGAAACCAAGTCACATAAGAGACTCAAACTGGGGAATTCCCTGGCAGTCCAGTGGTTAGGACTACGTACTTTCACTGTCAAGGGTGCGGGTTCAATCCCTGGTTGGGGAGCTAAGATCCTGCAAGTCATTTGGCTTAGCCAAAAAGAGAGTCAAACTGACCGAAAAGTAACTACTTAGGGAGCTGGACTCAGAAGCAGCCCACATCCACCACGCTGTCCTCAGGAAACTGTTCAGATCATATCTCATATCTGAATTAGGCTACGAAATTGATAATGGAAAATTGTGCCTCAAAGTCCAAACAATTTGTGGACAGACCGCTACCTATGGGGATACCAGCTGGGTTTATGTATGTCGCAAGTACTTAGCTGGGAATTAAAGAAAATTCTGCCCTGAAATGGCCAAGATGAGGCTGTCCATCTCCTGGATCCCTGCCTGCAGAGTCTACTGGAAACTAGAGTGGTAAATTTCTAAAATTAGATTAGCAGGAGAGAATATTTATAGGGCTAGCTTCTAGGATTCTTTGAATTGGAAAGAATTCTAAAATTGTTAAAATTTTAGAAGCCTCGCATCTTGAAACATTGTACCTATTTTAATTGGTATGCGGAAGTCCTGAAGCCAAATCTAGCCTCTGTGCCCCGGCACTGAATTCAATCTCGGAGACAGAGGTTTGGTGAGTAGGAAAGAATAGCTTTATCGCTTTGCCAGGTCAAGGGGGCCACAGCGGGCTGATGCCCTCAAACCTGTGTCCCGACTTGGAGAGGGTAGTGAGAAATTTTATACTAATGGTTCAAAGAGGGCGTGATCAGCTTGTGGACATTCTTCTGATTGGTTGGTGGTGAGGTAAGTGGGAGCCAGCATCGCCAACCTTCTGGTTCCAGCTGGTCTGGGGTCTAGTGCTTGCGGGCAGCACGTACCATCCTTAACCATTAACTTCCTCCGCCTGGTGGGGGGGCGGTTTATCTGCAAAACAGCTCAGATATTGTTGTGTGTATCCCTCGATGGGGAACCAGGACCCTGCCCCAAGGCTGCACTATTGTTTCTCTCTTTTTTTTTTTTTTTTTTTTCCTTGCGTTATGCGGGCCTCTCACTGTTGTGGCCTCTCCCATTTGCGGAGCACAGGCTCCGGACGCGCAGGCTCAGCGGCCATGGCTCACGGGCCCAGCCGCTCCGCGGCACGTGGGATCTTCCCGGACCGGGGCACGAACCCGCGTCTCCTGCATCGGCAGGCGGACTCTCAAGCACTGCGCCTCCAGGGAAGCCCTATTGTTTCTCTTGAATATTTATTTCTCTCTTGTCTGGCATCTCCTCCCTTCCCTAATTAACAACTGCTTGAAGCTGCCTGTTGGAACTCAGGGAAGGTCATGGAGGCTGAATGAAGGCTATTTCCTATAATCAGAGAAATGGGGGACACAGCAAGGCTTTGTGCACAGGAGCCCCACAGGGCCCTGCTCAGTTACAGCCCCGAAAGTTTTCAAAATTCCAAAAGAGCCTCATTGAAAGACCTGCAGAAAGCTGATGCAAGATTAATGTTACAAAAGGTACTTAAACTTTAATTACTTCTCCCCTCTATCCTCCTTTATTCAAGTCCACATTCTAGGAATCCTCTGTCTGAATTGCCTTTCCACTCTGAAGAGACTATTTAGCTAGTTACCTTTAGAAATGGGACCACCTGGAGCTGTAGGTGAGCCTCTTCAGATCAAAGATAGAACTGAGGGCCATAGTTTCTTAACCCCAGGGAGGGTCCTCAAAAACTTTTGTAAATGGGTTACTGTTACCCGAAAACTGGGTTTGCCTCTTGGTGGGTGCTGAGCCAAAATACACAATCAAGCCGAAGATGGGAGAAGGAAGGATTTAATACTACTTGCAGCATGTAAGGGGAAGACCAGGGATCTTTCCCAAAGCAGTATCTGTCTGAACAGCAAAACTGGGGAAGTTTTAAGTTAAGGGTACATGCATATTCATGAAGGGGCTTGGGCCGTGACAGTGTCCAGGCTTTATTTGATTGAAGTCATGAAGGTCAGAAAAGGTCAACATCATCCTCCCTTAGCTTCCAGTTGATCTGGTGGTTGACCTTCAGGCTTCTCTTTACCATCGAAACAGAACTGGGAGTCTTTACAACTGACATGTTGTTTTTGCTATTGTTATTTCTCTTGCCTGTCAACTGAAAAAAAAAAAAATGCACGACCTAAAAGTTGAGAAGTATGTTTTATTCCACGGATGTCCTGAGGACTTCAAGCCTGGGATGCAGCCTCTCAGATATCTCTGAGGAACTGGTCCAAAGAGGTCAGGGAGGAGCCAGGATCTATAGTAGTTTCTGCAACAAAGACCAGGTAGTGGGAACATCAAAACGTTACTGTTAATTAAAGAAGACCAGACATCTCAAGTTAAGGAATTTAGTGCTTTTCTGTGTATGGAAAGAGGCAAGAGTCTGGGCTCACTGAAATCATTCCTTTGATGTGCACCTCAGCTATCTAGGGCCAGTATTCTGTGCTTTCCCATTCTGAGTCTCCTCAGGGTATGCCTTTGGGGGTGGCTGCAGTGACTGATGGCTTGATGGCAGGCATCCTGGTTCTATCCTGAGTCCCCTCAGGGCTCACCATGGGGGGGAGTGGCTGTAATGCGATGGCCTGATGGCTGCAACATCCTTTGTTTACTGATATGGCAGGCAACATTTTTTCATTCACAGCCTGATAGCGGTCATTTGTTTCAGCATTCTTTTTGTTTCCTTAAGATCATTAGTTACTGAGACCTGTTCAAGGACAAGCATTGTGGCCAGGCTTAGATCACAAAATAGCTTAGGCCAGAAACAGCTTTCCTGTAAAGAAACCCATGCCTGGTTCTCTTTCTCCAGGGATCCCCCCCCTACCCTACCTGCTTACATTCCCAAGGAGGACACTGGTTTGAGCAAACTGACCAAAGCTGACATCCAGAGTCTGATAGGAATTTTTTTTTTTTTTTTTGCCTTCTCGCTTAAAGTAAATGAGAGAAAGTAAAACATTTCAACATAGGTGAATAGATATGTCAGTCTTTTGATATCATTGAGGTGGCCACCCTACTCTGAGGAATTAAAAACAGCTATCCTTGTTTTACAAATCTAATCTTTACAGGACCAGAGGTGTGGCTCCAGGACCAAAGGCCCACCTATTCTTTTACCACTCCCAAGCCCTCCCCTATTTATCTTTTTAAAAAAATACATTTATTTATTTATTTGGCTGCATTGGGTCTTAGTTGCAGCACACAGGATCTTTGTTGTGGCATGTGGGGTCTTTTAGTTGCAGCTTGCGGGCTCTCTAGTTGTGGCACTTGGGCTCTAGAGCACGTGGGCTTAGTTGCCCCGCAGCATGTGGGATCTTAGTTCCCCAACCAGGGGGTCGAACCCTTGTTTCCTGCATTGGATGGCAGATTCTTAACCTCTGGACCACCAGGAAAGTCCCTCCCCTATTTATCTTAAGAGGATTTTAAGTATTGAAAAAAAATTCTGGCCTTAAGAACTTGAATTTTTCCTCCTATGCCTTTGAGATGCAAATGTACTCTTACCTAGGCCATCTTTTTAAATGCAAATTTCGGGAAGGTAAACTCTTATGGAAAGAAAAAACAAAAGTGGGATAGGTTATTTGGAACTTGTCAAGGACAAATAGAGATCTTAAGTGTCTTCTCTATTAATATTAGTAAAAAGGATTTAGCCATATAAACAGGTGACCTTGGTTTGTTCCATCTGCCAGAAACCCAGTTTGAATCCAGCCTCTTGTAACTGATGGGTTTTGTATTACTGTACCTGAATCATGGCTGAAATTTTGGACTGGGAACTATGGGGTCTCTGTGTCTGTCTGTATGTTTGTATGTATCTATGCATGTGTGTTGTAGATGTATAGTATTGCCAAAATTAATTTGTAAAAGAGCTCTATTTAATTGGCTTAAAGGAAGTTAAGCGCTTATATAAATACTCAGAAATATAAAAGAAATTAACCCAAATGAATTTCAGAATCACATGATCTAGGATTAATTTTAATGAAAGAAAACAAGTTTGTTGGTTTAATTAATATAGACATGTCTTTAGAGTCATAACATTAAGTATATTACTTTTACTGTAACTAGGTTTTTACTAGAAATCAAATAAGATCTCATTATTCCGGTTTCAAAATTTGTCAGCAAGAAAAATAACTTGGTATGATGGAAATTTTAGGTAAATAAGATAGAGGTAAATGAGATAAGAGCCTATAGGTAAACTCTTTAGAAATCATTATATTTTGGGAATGTCTATCGAAAATAGTCTCTCCAGATTTTGGTAACTCGAAACTTTAGAGTTTTTCTAAATTAAATAATGGGAATTCATTGAATATTCAGATCATTTTCAAATAAGATACTGGTACGTTAGTTACTGAACATAGGCTTCCTTTTACAGAGAAACTAAAAACTTATAAATACTATTTATGGTTTCTAGAAAACATTTACTTGTTTGTTCTTCCGAACAGAAAATGTCTTAGTGTGGCACCAAACATATTCATTAATAGTCCTAAATATCAGAAAGGGCCCCTGAAGCATCTCAGAGAGAAGAATATTAAACTAATTAGGCTTATTTGGTATGTTAAATTACACGGGAAGCATTGTCAAATGAGTGGTGGTAAACCTTAGGATATATTGTATGGGTAAGTGCCATTAATATAAACGTTCTAGAAATTATATGAAATTTCTAAAAGTTGACAATGTCCTTGTAAAATGTTATCAGTCATAATTCTAGCAATGATCTTAAATATTTGTCAGAGCAATAACCAAGTTTCTTTGTCAATTGCGTTACAATCAGGTAGATAATTATTGTTTCACCTGATGCTTTGGAAAAAAAAAAAGGCTTCATCTTCAAAAAGATTAATAGAAAGGGCTTTTTGACAAGTACGAGTTTCTGATAACTTTCAGATCATACTGCTGAACTGGGTAAGAAACTAAAGAATTCTAATGGAAATACTGATGGCTTCATAAAACTGTTAATAGAGGATTAAGATAAAGAATTAGTCACATAGTATAGCACAGGGAATTATATTCAATATCTTGTAATAACCTATAAGGGAAAATAATCTGAAAAAAAAAATGACTGAATCACTTTGCTGTGCACCTGAAACTAACACAATACTGTAAATCAACTATATCTCAATGGAAAAAAAAAAGAGAATTAGTCACATAAGACTGAGTGATTAATGTGGTTATAATTCTTTGGTTATTTGTCTGAAATATGACTGATTTTTTTGTGTGTGTGTGGTACGCGGGCCTCACTGTTGTGGCCTCTCCTGTTGCGGAGCACAGGTTCCAGACGCGCAGGCCCAGCGGCCATGGCTCACGGGCCCAGCTGCCCCACGGCATGTGGGATCTTCCCGGACCGGGGCACGAACCCGTGGCCCCTGCATCAGCAGGCGGACTCTCAACCACTGCGCCACCAGGGAAGCCTGAATATGACTGATTTTTAATCTGTGTTTTCCAGATATAAGGAAATCTTTCCCTTCAAGCTAATTATGACTTAATGGCAATTTGATAAATTATATCTTTGTAAGTGAAACTGAAACATTTATCTTTTCTCTCTACCTGATCCCTCCTGAAATTGGAAACTCTTAGGTTCCCAGCAGTCTTATCAGGTAAATAAGAAAGGCCACCTCCTAACAGTTACAAGAATCTCAAGATATTATGGGGACCTTGAAAAGAGAGGAATTCATCCATATCCATGGATATCGCAGGTGGAATCTGTGACAAGTCCTTGGCGTGGCTTTCCTGGCCTTTTAAAGATCCAATCCGAGATTCCTTATGAAAAGTTCCAGCACAGACAATTTAAAAGAGTCTATGTGGTCATTAACCAGACTTACTTTGCAAACAAATTAGTCTTAATTTGGCTACATTTGGTAGAAATTAGGGTAATTTTGGAGAGAAAAAAGATTATGTTTCAGTGGATATTAAATTCTAGTTTTGATGTGACTGACAAGGGATTAATATCCAAAATCTTAAATTCTATTTACTTATTTACTTGGCTGCGACGGATCTTAGTGGCGGCACACTGGATATTCGTTGCAGCGCACAGGCTTCTCTCTAGTTGTGGCGCGTGGGCTCCAGAACGTGTGGGCTCTGTGGTCTGCGGCACGTGAGCTCTCTAGTTGGGGCTCGCCTGCTCAGTAGTTGCGCAGTGCAGGCTTAGTTGCTCTGCATTGTGTGGGGTCTTAGTTCCCGAACCAGGGATTGAACCTGCATCCCCTGCACTGGAACGTGGATTCTTAACCACTGGACCACCAGGGTTAAATTTTAGTTTTGATGCAACCGACAAGGGGTTAGTATCCAAAATATACAAACAGCTCATACAACTCAATATCTAAAAAACCCCAAACAATCCAATCAAAAAATGGGCAGAAGACCTAAATAGGCGTTTTTCCAAAGAAGACATACAGATGGCCAACAGGCACATGAAAATATGCTCAGCATTGCTAATTATTAGAGAAATGCAAATTGAAACCACAATGAGGTATTACTTCACACTGGTCAGAATGGCCATCATAAAAATGTCTACAAACAATAAATGCTGAAGACGATGTGAAGAAAAGGGAACCCTTGTATGCTATTGGTGAGGATGTATTTAAACTGGTGCAGCCACTAAGGAGAACAGTATGGAGGTTCCTTAAAAACTAATAATAGAGCTATCATATGGTGCGTTCCACTCCTGGGTATATATCTGGAAAAAGTGAAAATTCTAATTCAAGAAGACACATACACCCCAATGTTCATAGCAGCACTATTTACAATAGCCAGGACATGGAAGTAACCCAAGTGCCCATCAACAGATGATTGGCTTAAGAAGATGTGGTATCTATATACAATGGAATATTACTCAACCTTAAAAAAGAATGAAATACTGCCATACTGGACAAATACCGTATGCTAACACATATATATGGAATTTAAGAAAAAAAAAATGTTATGAAGAACCTAGGGGTAAAACAGGAATAAAGACAGAGACCTACTGGAGAACAGACTTGAGGATATGGGGAGGGGGAAGGGTGAGGTGTGTTAGGGCGAGAGAGAGACATGGACATATATATACTAACAAACGTAAGGTAGATAGCCAGTGGGAAGCAGCCGCATGGCACAGGGAAACCGGCTCGGTTCTTTGTGGCTGTCTGGAGGGGTGGGATAGGGAGGGTGGGAGGGAGGGAGACAAAGAGGGAAGAGATATGGGAACATATATATATGTATAACTGACTCACTCTGTTATAAAGCAGAAACTAACACACCATTGTAAAGCAATTATACCCCAATAAAGATGTTAAAAAAAAAAAAAAGAAATACTGCCATTTGCAGCAACATGGATGGACCTAGAGAATAGCATACTAATTGAAGTAAGTCAGACAGAGAAAGACAAATATTATATCACTTAAATGTAGAACCTAAAAAACAATACAAATGAATCTATATACAAAACAGAAACAGACTCACAAACATAGAAAACAAACTTACGGTTAACAAAGGGGAGAGGGAGCAGGGGAGTGATAAATTAGGAGTGTGGGATTAACAGATACCAACTACTATACATAAAATAGATAAGCATCAAGGATTTACTGTATAACACAGGGAAATATATTCGATATCTTATAATAAACTATAATGGAAAATAATCTGAAAAAATATATATATATAACTGAATTACTCTGCTGTACACCTGAAACACAATACTGTAAATGAACTAAATTTCAATAAAAAAAGAAAACTTTACTAATTACTTTGTTACTCCTATTGTCAATTTTGATCACATCTATAGTTCTCTATATAATTAATGAACATGCACAGGGCACAGGCAAGGTAAAATTGGCAGAAGTCCTATTGGACAACTTGGAATTGACTGTTAGCCCTTGCCAGACATCTTATTAGTACAACCCCCTAAAAGGAAAGAAAGAACCAGGTTATTAAGAACCAACATCAAGGGACAAGATGGACCCAGGGCAGGTAAGCAATCATTCTAGCATATCGAGGGACCAAATATTTGATCATCTAGTGCTTTCTATGGAAAGATTAATGATCTAAAGGAGAAAACTGATGAAATAAAATTCATATTTTATGTCAAGACAAGAAAATTTAAACAAAAATTTTCTCTGCCCATTTGGGCCTCCTCCCTCCCCTTTAGCATGTATTGATGTTATGCTGCATTAACCAGACCTCCTTAGGAGATAACACTCCTTCTTAATCTCATAAAGGGTCACAACTCCTTAAGAAATAACCTTCCTTCTTAATCTTTAAGGGGCCACAATGACCCATGACCCACTACTTACTTTGTACGTGTAGATCTGGATTGTGTAAACTGTCAATAATATGCTGTTTGATGTATAACCCTTTGTCTTAGAAACTTAAGTAACTGTGCTTTAACCTATGACAGGCAGAACAGTCCTCAGAGCTTTCTGAAAGACTGTCTCCCAGGTTATAATCCTCAGGTTGGTTCAAATAAAATTTTCCATTTCTTTCTTAGATCAATTAATTGTTTTCATCAACAGTGTTTTGCTTTTATTTTATTTTATTTTTTAAAAATAAGTTTATTTATTTAAATATTTTTGGCTGCTTTGTGTCTTCGTTGCTGCATGCGGGCTTTCTCTAGTTGCGGCGAGCGGGGGCTACTCTTCATGGCGGTGTGCGGGCTTCTCATTGCAGTGGCTTCTCTTGCTGCGGAGCACGGGCTCTAGGTGCGCGGGCTTCAGTAGTTGTGGCACGTGGGCTCAGTAGTTGTGGCGCATGGGCTTAGTTGTTCTGAGGCACGTGGGATCTTCCTGGACCTGGGCTTGACATGTGTCCCCTGCATTGGCAGGCGGATTCTTAACCACTGTGCCACCAGGGAAGTCCCCAACAGTGTTTTGCTTTTAGATTTGAAAACCATTGGTAGGAAATCATCTTGGCCTCTCTTGGAGCTGGCTCTAGCCCTTGCCTGGCCTGGGATTCTTACCTGTCACCACCAGTGGAGTCTCAGGGTGCCTGGAAGCCACCCCTTCCAGCCCTTGTCTAGGGTGGATGCTGTCACCAAGCCCACTCCCAAGCGGCATTTCAGGAGGGAAAGCAGTTCTCCCTCCAGCTCCATCTGTTTACCACTCCCACCCCACCACCCATCTGTGAGCTCATGGAAAGCAGGAGCTAGATCTTCTTTTTTAAAGTTGTGGTAACATACACAAAATATAAAATTAGCCATTTTATCCTTTTTTTTTTTGCTTAGTTTTATTTATTTATTTATTTTTCTCTGCATTGGGTCTTTGTTGCTGCGCGCGGGCTTTCTCTAGTTGTGGCGAGCAGGGGCTACTCTTCGTTGCGGTGCATGGGCTTCTCATTGCGGTGGCTTCTCTTGTTGTGGAGCACAGGTTCTAGGCACGCGGGCTTCAGTAGTTATGGCTCATGGGCTCTAGAGCGCAGGCTCAGCAGTTGTGGCGCATGGGCTTAGCTGCTCTGTGGCATGTGGGATCTTCCCGGACCGGGGCTTGAACCTGTGTCCCCTGCACTGGTAAGCAGATTCTTAACCACTGTGCCACCAGGGAAGCCCCATTTTAAAGTGTACAACACAGTGACATTAATTACATTGATTATGTTGTTACCAGCACCACCATCTGTCTCGAGATCTTTTTCATCACTCCAAACAAAAACTCCATACCCATTAAACACCAACTCCCTATCCACTCACCACACAGCCCCTGGTAACCTCTATTCTACTCTGCCTATATGAATTTGCCTATTCTATATATTTCATGTAAGTGGAACTGTACACTATCTGTTCTTTTTGTGACTGGCTTATTTCACTTAGCATAATATTTTTGAGGTTCATCCATGTTGCAGCATGTATTAGAACTTAAATCCTTCTTATGACCAAATAATATTCCACTGTATGGATATACCACATTGGGTTTATCCATTCATTTGTTTATGAACACTTGAATTGTTTCCACTTTTTGGCTATTGTGAATAATGTTGCTATGAACACTGTGTACAAGTATCTATTTCAGTCTGTTATTAATTCTTTGCGGATATATACCTAGTAGTGGAATTGTTGGGTCATATGACATAATGGATTGAATTATGTCCCCCCAAAAAGATATGTTGAAGTCCTAACCCCCGGTACGTCAGAATGTAATTTTATTTAGAAATAGGATCTTTACAGAGATAATCAAGTTAAAATGAGGCCATTAATGTGGGACTTTATCCAATCTGGACACAGGGATGGACATGCACAGAGGGGAGACAAGGTGAAGACACAGGGAGATGATGACCATTGAGAAGCTCAGGAGAGAGGCCTAGGAGCACATGCTCCCTCACAGCCCTCAGACAAGACCAGCCCTGCCCACACACACCATGATGTTGGAATTCCAGCCTCCAGAACCAGGAGACAATACATTTCTGTTGTCTAACCTACCCAGTTTGTGGTACTTTGTTATGGCAGCCCTAAGAAATGAATACATGTGGTAATTCTCATTCTTATCTTTTTTTTTTTTTTTTTTTGCGGTACGCGGGCCTCCCCCTGCTGTGGCCTCTCCCGTTGCGGAGCACAGGCTCCGGACGCGCAGGTTCAGCGGCCATGGCTCACGGGCCCAGGCGCTCCGTGGCATGTGGGATCTTCCCGGACCGGGGCATGAACCCGCGTCCCTTGCATCAGCAGGCAGACTGTCAACCACTGCGCCACCAGGGAAGCCCTCATTGTTATCTTGATTTACATTACATAAGGACTAATGATGCTGAGCGTCTTTTCACGTGCTTATTGGCCATTTGTATATCCTCTCTTATTTATTTATTTATTTAATTTTTTATTTGGCTGTGCCATGAGGCTTGTGGGATCTCAGTTCCCCAACCAGGGATTGAACCTATGCCATGGCAGTGAAAGCCTGGAATCCTCTCCACTAGCTCACCAGGGAACTCCCTTCTCTTTTTCATTTTTATTTTTTTTTAATTAAAAAAAAAAATTTATTTGTTTATTTGGCTGTGCCGGGTCTTAGTTGCAGCATGCGGGATATTTAGTTGCGGCATGCGGGATCTAGTTCCCTGACCAGGGATTGAACCTGTGCCCTCTGTATTGGGAGCACGGAGTCTTAACCACTGGACCACCAGGGAAGTCTCTCTTTTTCATTTTTAAATCTCCAGTGCATAGCACAGTGTCTGATATGCTCAATAAATATATTTTGATTTATGAACGGATGGAAATTCCTGGTCTCGAACTTCCCAGCTGCCTTTGTTAAGTGTATGTGGGCAAGGTGACAGAAGCGGCATCCAGTGGCTTCTCAGTGTGCGTAGAATAGACAGAATTCCTTGCACAGCCTGTGCGCTTGGCTCCCACACTCCTCTCTGACTTGTTTCTTATCGTTTCCTTCTTCCTTATCATCAGGGTGACCGTGAAATAGATTTGCCCAAACCAGGGCACTTCGGGCAGATACACTGGGATAACAGGTGTGACCTGGGATGGTCCCAGCGCACCAGGATGTGAGGTCAGCCTGGTCATCACACTTCGCCTCTGCCCCTGAACACCCAGCTCTTTCCTTGCGCGGGGCCTTTGCACACACCCTGTCCTGTGCCTGGAGGCCCCTTCCCTGCTCTCCCACCTGGCTCTTTGCTGGCCCTCAGGTCTTGGCTTCAACCTCTTCTCCTGGGGAGGCCCCTGCGGACCTCTTTCTGGCTGAGACCCACCTATCATTCTCTCACGACTTCACGCTCATTTTCTTCACAGCATTGGTCACAGTGTATGATTATAAATTCATTTCTTGTATGCTTTTTGTCTGCTTACTCTAGAATGTCAGCATTTCCCTTTTATTTGGGAAAAAAAATAGAAACAACGTGTTGTATGGTGCCCGACAAAAGCTAGACAATGAATCAATAGCTGTTGAATGAATGAATGATCCATTAAGATAAGAAAGGCATTGTGGTGTGACTCTATAAAAGACAGCTGAGAAATAATAAAAACTTGGCTGAAAGAGCCAGGTTCTGTGAAAAGTGAACTCACAAGCTGGAAAACATTAAACCAATGAGGAACACTTGTCTCTCAACCTGCTCTTTAGCCAGAGGATTTTCTGGAGTCATTGTAAACACTGATCATTTCTATCTAAAAGCTATTATGAAAACTGTCTCTTTTTTTTAATTTAATTTTTTATTTTTGACTGCATAGAGTCTTTTTTTTTTTTTTTTTTTTTTTTTTTTTTTTTGCGGTACGCGGGCCTCTCACTGCTGTGGCCTCTCCCGTTGCGGAGCACAGGCTCCGGACGCGCAGGCTCAGCGGCCATGGCTCACGGGCCCAGCCGCTCCGCAGCACGTGGGATCTTCCCAGACCGGCGCACGAACCCATGTCCTCTGCATCAGCAGGTGGACTCTCTACCACTGCGACACCAGGGAAGCCCCTTCATAGAGTCTTAGTTGCACTGCGCAGGCTCTTCCTTGTGGCCCACGGGCTTCTCTCTAGTCGGAGCTTGCGTGCTCAGTAGTTGCAGCGCTCGGACTTAGTTGCCCCGTGGCATGTGGGATCTTAGTTCCTGGACCAGGGATTGAACCCGCGTCCCCTGCATTGGAAGGCGGATTCTTAACCACTGGACCACCGGGGAAGTCCCGAAAATGGCCTCTTTATTGTAGCCACTCACTCATCCGCCCGCCTACCCACCTACCATGACCCAGCCACCATTCCCACCAATCCGTCCATCCATCTGCGCACCACCTACCTGCCATATAACCATCCTCTCTCCCCCACCTATTCGTCTACCTCTCACCTTGCATCACCCATTCCCTTACTGCCAACCTACCCAGGTTCCCATTCTTGGTGCTTGGGTCATGTGGCCCCTATTGGCTCTGAACAAACTACTCCAGCGGGAGCAGTAGTTTGCTTAGGTCAGTTCCCATTCAAGGCATCCTAAGAGGAAGGTTACCTGCATTCAAAAAAATGAGGAGACTTCTGAGGTTTCCCTCCAGACCTCGCCGACTTGGGGATGTAGGCAGCCTGAGGCCCAGCTGCAGGTTTGGTTATTCCAAAGGTCAGCCTGCGGATCTGTCTGGACCCGGTGATTCTGTACTTGACAATCTCCCACCCACAGAGAGAGATGCAGAGCACCTTAATGGGCCCTTGGAACTGCTCCCTGCACCCCACCACTCTTACTTTTCTCCTTGACCCCTAGGATGAAATAAGAAGTGTTTACTGCCATAGAACGAAGAGAGTTGGCTGGGACTGCAGAATTGCTCAGTTGGCGCCCTCAGTTACAGAGGAGGAAACCCGAGCCCCAGCATCTCAACTGAGCCAGGAGCTACTGTTACCAGCATCCAGCCGGAAGCTCGGGGTGGTGGGGGGGCCCGCCTCAGAGGGGGACACGATTCTGCTACCTGCGGGGCTTCCCTTTCCTTTACATGACACCCAGACTAGAGACAGCACCTGCATACATGCCCTGCCCGCTGGGAGCAAAGAGGGTTATTTTCTTCGTGCCTTAAACACAAGGAAGACAACTGTTGAGTAAGTCAATTGATGCCATCTGGGGTTTTAATTTGCAGTGGCTTATCCCTAGATAGCCCCTTCTGGAAGGGTCCAGATCAAATGGAAGCCAAAGTCCTAGTTCAGGAGAGAGAAGTTTGCAAGAATTAGCCAGGTGGTGGAAGGGTGCAACAAGTCCCAGTAATCGGCAGTTGTAACGGCGGCTCTACCTCTCCTCAGGCTCTCAGCGTATCACTAGCACCTTCTAGGCTGTCCTGCTGAGACTTGTGTCTGCATCGAAGCATCCTGCAGAGGGCTGGGGCTGCTGAATGTTATTCCTCTTGCCAGACAAACTCAGGCTGTTTCCCAAATTCAAGAGCATACCCTCAAAAGAGAGATTGCTTTATCGATTCTCTGGTAAGTACATTTCCTGCCCCGCGGCCAACATGTCCCCCATATCCTGCTATGAATTCAACCCTTTCACATTTATTTAGTCCATTTAGGGAAAAAAATGTACCTTTAGAGATTAAAAAGTGGGGTAGAGAGAGGAAATTACTGTGGAAATGCAAAAATCCAAAAGGCAGTGACCTGTATGTTTTAAAAGTCAATAAAATGCCTAGTTGAAAGGTCCGTTATTTTGTTTCTTTGTAACAAGTCCAAGGGATTGATCCCCCTCTCGGTGGTGCTAATGCTCAGTGGAAAAAGTGTTTTTCCAAGTGGGCCCCATTTGCAATGACATTCTGAAACACAGCGGCAGCCGTCTCACCAGGTGCCTGGTTGTGCATATTTTCAAGTTACAGGGGCGGTTTCTCCTGTATATGTCTGTTATTGGATCCCCGTTTTCCAACCTGGGGATCAGAGATGGTGTCAACTGTTAGATGGTCAGACAGCTCTCAGATTTATGAATTTTCTTTTGTTCCTTAAAAAAAAAAATCACTCTGCAGCAGAAAAACATTCAGGAAGATTAAGGGAACAGGAGAGGATCCTATGGTTTGCTGAGCCTTGGGAACATTGATAAGTCTGTTTGCAGCTAATTTCCAATTTTTTGTTTGCTTGTTTGTTTGTTTTCTGACCAGGGATTGAACCTAGGCCCCCTGTAGTGGAAGTGCGGCATCCTAACCACTGGACTGCCAGGGAATTCCCTAATTTCCAATTTAGGTGGCAAGAGAAGCCAGACCTGGAGTGTAGGCCACAAGGATTTAAACAGAAAAATCAAGTGCTTCATGTATGCTGCCTTGTGGTCATAAAGTGGCTGCATAGCTCCAGTGTCATATCTGTGTTCCAGGCATCAACAAAAAGCTGCTAAAATGACTTCCTGGAAGCCTTAGCAACTCCGCTTATATTTAATTGGCCCAAATCTAGATGTAAGGGAGGCTAGGAAATAAAAGTGTGTTTACCTGAGTACATTGCTACCCGCAAAGAAAACTGGAGTTTTGTTAGTAAGAAAAAAAGAATAACAGGTCCACAGCTAGTAGCATTTTCTCAGTGTCTTACTGCCTAATTGTTGTGCAAAGATGGAAACAAGAATGACACTAGGTTCTAAGACTGAGAGGCCAACGATACCATGGGCTGAGATAGGCGGACCTTGGGGTTTGGGAGGAAACATTGGTTTCTCTTTCAGCCATGTTGCTGGAGATGCTAGGGGACTTGTGAGTAGAGAAATGGAGGACGTGTGGAATAGTCATACCCGGTGCTCTGGAGAGATGCATGTTTAAGAAAGAGCAGCATATGAATGAAATTTTAAAATCATGGACTGAATGATCTCACCAGCCAAGGAAGAGAAGAAAGGTCAAGGACAGGGATCTGGGTCTGGGAGTGGTGAGTGGGAGGAGCACCATGTGACCACGAGTCCTCGGGCCTGAGGAAGAGGCTTCCAGGAGGAGGGCGTGGTCTGCGAGTCACACGGCTGCCGAGAGGTAAGATGACCCGTGGTTTTGGCAAAGTACGTGCCTAGTGGAATTAGCATACTTCCTTAATCATTCCCCCGATCATGCACCCCCGAGTCGTTTTTTCACTTTTTTTCTTTTTCTTTTCTTTTGTTTTTTTTTTTTGCGGTACGCGGGCCTCTCACCGCTGTGGCCTCTCCCGTTGCGGAGCACAGGCTCCGGACGCGCAGGCTCAGCGGCCATGGCTCACGGGCCCAGCCGCTGCACGGCACGTGGGATCTTCCCGGACTGGGGCACGAACCCGTGTCCCCTGCATCGGCAGGCGGACTCTCAATCACTGCGCCACCAGGGAAGCCCAGGGAAGCTCAGGGACCCCCCCCTCCTTTTCTTTCTTGCTAATGAAGACAATGCTACAAGGTATATCTTGTGCAACTATTTTTGCTACCGTGTGAAAGTATTCCTTTTGGATGAGGCCTAGAAACCACTGAGTCAAAAGATATGCATATGTCAAGGTGTAATCTGTATTGTCAAAGGTCTACTGAGTGATTATACTGATTTACACTCCCACCAACAGTGTATGTGTCAGTTTAACATAAAGTGAAATCTTTGGTAAGCTGGTAGTTGAAAAATATCTTGTTTTCATTTGGAATCTCCATTAATTTCTTGTTTTTTATTTTTTGCGGTACGCGGGCCTCTCATTGTTGTGGCCTCTCCCGTTGCAGAGCAGAGGCTCCGGACATGCAGGCTCAGTGGCCATGGCTCACGGGCCCAGCCGCTCCGCGACATGTGGGATCTTCCCGGACCCGGGCACGAACCCGTGTCCCGTGCATTTGCAGGTGGACTCTCAACAACTGCGCCACCAGGGAAGCCCTTTTTTTTAAAATTGGCCATTTGTATGCCTATCTTTTCCCCATTTTTCTTTTCAGTTTTTCTCTTATCAATTTATCAGAGTTCCTTTATATATGTATTACAATTTTTTCTAGTTTGTTTTGATTTTTTTAAGTGTTACTTTTGGTAACTTTAAATTCTACATTGTATATAGTTAAATTTCTTGTTTTTTTCCTTTCTGCTTAGAAAGGCGTTTGTCACCCCAAGATTATAAAAATATTCATTCCTTTTCTTCTAGGTTTTATAGTTTCTTTAAGAGTGAATCTTTGGGGCTTCCCTGGTGGCGCAGTGGTTGAGAGTCTGCCTGCCGATGCAGGGGACGTGGGTTCGTGCCCCGGTCCGCGAGGATCCCACATGCCGCGGAGCGGCTAGGCCCCGTGAGCCGTGGCCGCTGAGCTTGCGCGTCCGGAGCCTGTGCTCCGCAACGGGAGAAGCCACAACAGTGAGAGGCCAGCGTACCGCAAAAAAAAAAAAAAAGAGTGAATCTTTGCGCCCTATGAGACTTATTTTATTTCGGTGTCAGAAGTGAGGTTGAAAGTCAAGTTTCATTTTCCAAATAGCTGGCCAGACACTTCAACACCTTCTCCTGAGTAATTTACTTTTCCCCATTTAATCTGAAGTCACTTTTTTTTTTTGGCCGCGCCTTGAGGTATGTGGGATCTTAGCTCCCTGACCTGGGATCAAACCTGCACCCCCCCGTATTGGAAGCACGGAGTCTTAACCACTGGACTGCCAGGGAAGTCCCTGAAGTCACTTTTATTATTTAATACATTTCCATATGTCGATGAATCTCTTTCTCTATTCTCTTTTGTCCTATAAATCTATCCATGAATTCGTCTACTGTGGAGCCAGTTACTGTTTTAATAATTGCAGTTTTATGTATCAGTTAGGGTGTGTTTCTGTTGCCAGTAATGGAAAAATCCACCTCAAACTGATTTCCGCATGTTGATTTTGTATCCTGCAACTTTACTGAAGTCATCGATTAGTTCCAACAGTTTTTTTAAATTTAATTTAATTAATTTTTTTATACAGCAGGTTTGAATTAGTTATCTATTTTATACATATTAGTGTATACGTGTCAATCCCAGTCTCCCAATTCATCACACCACCCCCGCTCCTGCACTTTCCCCCCTTGGTGTCCATACGTTTGTTCTCTACATTGTTCCAACAGTGTTTTTCACTGAGTCTTGGGATTTCTATATACAGAATCATACCCTCTGCAAATAACAGTTTTACTCCTTCCTTCCCGATTTGGATGGCTTTTTGTTTTCTTTGTCTTGCCTAATTGATCTAGCCAGGACTTCTAACACTGTATCAAATAAGAGTGCTGAGACCAAAAGAGCAGAGAGATTAAACCAGAAATCAAAAACCTCCCAACATAGAGAACCTCAGGACCAGACGGCTTCACGGGCACATTCTACCAAACGTCAAACGAGAATTAATGCCGATTCTTCTCAAACTCTTCCATAAAAGTGAGGAGGAGGGAATACCTCCAAACTCATTCCACAAGGCCAGCATTACCCTGACACCAAAGCCAGATAAAGACATCACAAGAAAAAAAAAACTATAGGCCAACATCCCTGATGAATGTAGAGGCCAAAATTAACAACAAAATATTAGCAAACCGAATTCAAGAACATCACAGAAAGGATTATACACCATGACCCAATGGAATTCATCCCGGGGAAGCAACATATGCAAATCAACAAACGTAATACATCACATTAATAAATTGAAAGATAAAAATCTCACGATCATCTCAGTAGATGCAGAAAAAGCATTTGATAAAATACAACACCCTTTCCTATAAGAACCCTCAACAGATTGGGTATAGAAGGAATGTACATTAACATAATAAAGGTCTTATACAACAAACCCACAAGGAACACTTACTCAATGGAGAAAAATGGAAAGCTTTTCGTCTATGATTAGGAACGAGGCAAGGATGCCCCCTCTTATGTTTCTCCTTTGAAAGCTGACTGTGCACTGGGTTCTGTGACCAGCAGTGCAGAGGAGACTGCCAGGCTAGAGGGGGGCAAACTTGCACCATCCTCTGCTTGATGTCCTGTTGGCATCGCCTAGCAGGGCCCTCACCCTCACAGGGTGGTTGGTGCCAGACTGTACTCCGTGGTCCAGCCCCCTCCCCTTAGAGGTCCCAGAGTAACAGCTCAGACCCCAAAGTTCTGGGCCCCAGCTCTGCAGACCTGTCCTCTGAGCTTCCAAATCTCTCAGCCCTTCCCGTGCTTCCCAGCCCTACAGGAGACAGCTGCTTACTGAAATTACTTTCTCTATATGCATTCAGTGTCCCCATATTTATTTCCTGTGGCTGCTGTAACAAATCATCACAAACACAGTGGCTTAAAACAAAGTTATTATCTTACAGCTCTGGAGGTTAGGAGTCCAATGCTGCTCTCCCTGGGCTGAAACCAAGGTGTAGGCAGAGCTGGCTCCTCCCGGAGGCTCTAGAGGGGGGAGAATCCATTTCCTTGCCTTTTCCAGCTTCCAGGGGCTGCCTGCATTCCTGGGCTCACGGCCCCTTGTCCATCTTCAAAGCCAGCAGCAACACTGAGCTAAGTCTGTCTCACTCTGTCATCTCTCTGGTGGTGCCTCTTCTGCGCCCTCCTCTTCCCCCTCCCCGCCCACTTACAAAGACCCTGGTGAATTCATTGGGCCCACCTGGATACTCCAGGCTACTCTCCCTACTTTGGGTCAGCTGATTAACAACCTTAACTCCACCTGCACCCGCAGTTCCCCCTTGCCTTGTAACCCTCCACGTTTATAGGTTCTGGGTATTACGAAGTGGACGTCTTTGGGGGGACTTTATTTTTTTTTGCGGTACACAGGCCTCTCACTGTTGTGGCCTCTCCCGTTGCGGAGCACAGGCTCCGGACGCGCAGGCTCAGCGGCCACGGCTCACGGGCCTAGCCGCTCCGCGGCATGTGGGATCTTCCCGGACCGGGGCACGAACCCGCGTCCCCTGCATCGGCAGGTGGACTCTCAACCACTGCGCCACCAGGGAAGCCCTGGGGGGACTTTCTTTTGCTTACCACAGCTCCCTTTTCACTTTTTCCATTCTCTAATACCTGTTTAACTAATTCCTTATATTAACTACTCTCTTATAATAACTGGTGTAGTTTGCGTATTCTTAACTAGATCCTGCCTGATCTTAATACAATGGTTATTGCTTGTGATATGAAAGTTTTAAATCTATCCCTATCTATCTACCTACCTATCATCTATCTATTTATTTGTTCTTTTTTTAAAAAATAAATTTATTTATTTTAATTTTGGCTGCCCTCTATCTAGCTGCCCACAGAAGGGTAGCTTTAGACCTGAGAAATGGTAGGTGAATAATTAGCACCTGAGAGAGTCTGGAGGTTTTCTCTCTTTCTCCATGCTCTTGAATAGGTTTTTTTTTTTTTTTTTTTCGGACGCGCAGGCCCAGCGGCCATGGCTCACGGGGCCAGCCGCCCCGCGGCATGTGGGATCTTCCCGGACCGGGGGACGAACCCGCGCCCCCTGCATCGGCAGGTGGACTCCCAACCACTGCGCCACCAGGGAAGCCCTTGAATAGCTTTTTTAAAGTAATGAATAATTTGAATTGTTCCTGTTTATTAATGTTAAGGGACATAAAATTTACATCCTTTTCTTTTTCCTCTGTGCCTAGTCTCTAGTAGATGTTCAGTAACTATTTGTGAAATGAATACTTCCTATTTTTGACTCACTGGCTGTGTTCTCACCATCGCCCTGACTTCTCTCCTGAATGGCCTACATCAGCATTTGACGGTTGGTCACTTTCCCTGGGTCTGTCTTTCACCGACATGTATCTAAATCTCTGGCTAGTCCTCCTTAATTTCTTTCTTGGGCTATTTTTCTTCCACCCACCCTTCTGTGTTGATGTTTCCTTTCCCTTTTTCTCTGTGCATTTCTCAATGGTGAGCTAGTATATCACCTACCTAAGGTGTCACCTACGGCTTGTATGCTCACATCTCCCAAGCTCTGTCTCTGGCTCATATGGGTCTTCTGAGATCAGAACCTATAGCTGAGAAAGCATTTCCAAATTCAAACATGCTGGTGAGTTTCAACAGAAAGTCTACCTCTCTTTATCCTCCACACACACAATTTACTTTAGTGGAAGGTACCACCAATCATTCATGCCTTTGAAGAGTTTAAATAGCCTCAAAACTGCCTGTTATTTCAAAGTCTGAAAGAATTGCCATCAAACCATCTGAGCATGAGGCTTTTGTGGGGGAACAGTTCACTGACAGCTTTTACAATTTTTAC
Organism: Lipotes vexillifer; assembly: GCF_000442215.2. NCBI lineage: Eukaryota > Metazoa > Chordata > Mammalia > Artiodactyla > Lipotidae > Lipotes > Lipotes vexillifer. Next base: position 3,704,482 of record NW_006798409.1, on the reverse strand, counting down.
CCAAATTACTGAGTTAGCCTTCCCATCTTTTCTTCAGTCCAATTTCAGTAAGATGTACTTTCCCAGAAGGCCATTAACTGGCAAGAGTTGCTAAAAGTATTGTTTTATAATTGCTTCCCTTACTTGATCCCGATTTTATGCATTTGTGGTCTCCCATCCCTGTCTTTTTTCTAAAAAGTGATCAAGCTAGTTTGTGGTCTTTTTACTTTGCTTTTCAAAAACCCTAAATCTTGAATTCATTATCAACTCTTCTGTTTTTTTTCCCTTATGTTTTCATTAAGTTTTGTATTAATTTTTCTAGTCTCTCCCCCACCCAAATGCTCGATTCATTTTTGCATGAAGTGTTTAAGGATATGATTATTACTTTGCCTTCAACTTTGACCCTATCCCCTGGGGTTTGATATATAATATCCTCATTATTGTAATTTCCTAGATAGTCTGCAGTTCTAGTTTGATTTCCTTTTTGAAACAAGGAAAAACAGACTTTTTTTTTAACATTTCCGATAGCTTGGGTATTAATATTTTTTTTACTTCAACTTTATTATTTTTAGTTTTATTATAGCTTTAGAATGTGGTTCCTATTTCTCTTCTTGGAAATTATTGAGGTTTTCTTTGTGATCTAATATATTGTAAAATTGTATAAGTTTGCTATTGTTTTTGAAAAGACAGTGTGCAATATTTTCTCTTTTGTTTCAGGATGAAGAATTAGACATACATGTATAAGATCAACCTTGTTCATCCTATTATTCAGACCATTTATATCTGGTTTTTGTTTTTTGGGTTTTGGGGGGTTTTTTTGTTTTTTTTTGTTTGGTCTTACTTGATGATAGTGAGTTAAAATATCTTGCCATTAATGTGTTTCTGCCAGTTTTTTCCTGTTCATGAGAAAGATCTTTTCATTGTGGATTATAAAATTCATCATGATGAAGTGACCCTTATGTATAACTTAGTGAGTTTTCCTTGAATTCAAATTTCTTTGGTTTTAATATTATACACCTTCCCTTGCTTTCTTTTCGTCATCATTCTACTCACCATTTACCTATCATTTTGTTTGTAATTTTATTTTCAGCTTCTCTAAGTCATTTTGTTTTAATACATGGGCATATACTTAGATTTAAAAGATCTATTTTTTAAAATATTTATTTTTAAAAATATTTATTTGTTTATTTTTGGCTGCATTGGGTCTTTGTTGCTGCGTGGGGGCTACTCTTTGTGGTGGTGCGTGGGCTTCTCATTGCGGTGGCTTCTTTTGTTGCAGAGCACGAGCTCTAGGCACGCGGGCTTCAGGAGTTGTGGCATGTGGGCTCCAGTAGTTGTGGCACGTGGGCTCAGTAGTTGTGGCTTGTGTTCTCAGTAGTTGTGGCTCACAGGTTCTAGAGCACAAGCTCAGTAGTTGTGCCACACAGGCTTAGTTGCTCCGCGGCATGTGAGATCTCCCCGAACCAGGGCTCGAACCCGTGTCCCCTGCATTGGTAGGCAGATCCTTAACGACTGTGCCACCAGGGAAGTCTGGATTTTTTCAAATCCAATATGAGAATTCTCACCTTTTAGTTAGGTTATCTGTTTATATTATAAATGATTACATTTAACTGAAAACATATGTGAGTGTATTTTTAATATTTCCTTTCTACTTTTTCTGTTTCTAAACATTTGCTATGTTAACTTTGTTTCTCCTTTGAGTTTAGAAGGCATATAGTCTGTTTGGGTTCCAGTATTTACCTTTATAACTTTAAGTAACTTTAAAGTTATAAAGTAGACTTAAGCCTATTTTTCACAATATATCAATTTCAGTAACACAATCATCCCTCTTTATTTTCTCATATGAAAGATGAGAAAATTAGCACTTTTGGACCACCTATTCTCTTCTTCCCCAATTTTATTTGCTTGTTCTGGAGTTATTCTCCTACTTTATACCATTGTCAATTAAAAATAATTAGCGTCCTCTTTTCCAGGAATTAGAATTCTTGTAATTAGAATGTCTGTCTTATTTAGATGTAATTTATGTTTAATAGATTCAAGACTCAAAGCTGATATTTCATCCTATGACTTCCCCACTTCTGAGTTATTTATTTTTATTTTAACTCTCAGATTACATTCTCAAGTAAATTTTTTTTGCAATTTTATTGAGGTATAATTGAAGCACACCAAACTGCACATATATAAAGTATACAAGATCAGTCTATGTACACACACACACTGTGTGATCAAGATGACAACCCTTTCCATCTGAAAGAAAGCAATGCTCAATACGGAGGACTGACAACCCAAATATTCAATATACAGTTAATTCTGTAGACCTAAAAAATATAGTAGAACAAAATGAGTAGATAAAAAACTAAAAGGTATAATAAAACCCAGAATTTCCTGAAATGAAGGAAAACATACATTTGAACATCAATAGAGTCCTTCATTATTTAGGACAAAAATAATAAAGAACTGTAAATTCTGAGTGAAATTATTGAACGGGCAAGGTTAAAAGAAATATGGCAAAAATAAAGTTATATACTAAAAGAAAATTAGTCTAACTTCAGATCTCTCCTTAGCAATTTTAAATGAAAGAAGAAACTGGAGCACTGTCTAATGAGTGTTTTGTTTGAGGGGTTGTGTATGACCCAATTTTCCATACCCAGTCAAGTTATCATTGCTATGACAAGGCAACAGAAATATGTTATCAAATGGTCAAGAATTCATGAACTATATCATTCGTATAGTCTTCTCTAAAATATACTTGACTGAAGCTAACACCATAACAAATGGTGAAAGACAGCTGATTTCTCTGAGACTGGGAATAAAGCAAGGATTCTCACTTTCAACAATTCTATTCAACATTGTTCTGGAGGTTACACACATTGCAATAAAGCAAGAAAAGGACATGGAGACATAATGATAAGCAGTGACAAAGTATAATTATCCTTGTTTGTATTTTCATATAACATTGTATATGTATAACAATATACAATGTATATGTATACCATATAACAATACATATACAGTGTATATATAACATACAACACTGTATAAGTTTAAGGTGTACATGTTGATTTGATTTGATACATTTATATATTGCAGTATGATTACCACCATAGCTCTAGCTAACACCTTTATCATATCACATAATTGTATTTTTTGTGTGTGTGGTGAGAACATTAAGATCTGTCTAGAGTTTTCTATAAAGGGAACCACAGAGTAGTTACTTGGGGATGAGGGTGGAGAGAGGGATAGGTTGCAAAGAGGCATGACTAAATTTTTGGAGATGTTTATTATCTTGATTGTTCAAAAATAATATTGGTGGAATTTCTCTTTCCTGTGTTCCTGAGCACTATTTGACCCTTCCCTTTGGCATTTATTTTGGAATGTGAGATGCTAATAATTTCTGTTCTCTGTTTAGATCTTCAGCTGCCTGAGGATTTGGAAGGAGGACCAAGGTTATGTACAGCTGCATTCTGGAAACTCTGGCCCTGTGGTTTCTCTCTGAACTTGTTGACTCTACTGGGAGCTGGGATGATGTCTTCTCTTGCTCTGTGCATGTGGGGTTACCCTTGGATTTCAGTTTGCTCTTCTGCTTTGGTTTGAGAAGTTGAGTTGGAGTGATGCCTTGTAGGCTGGTTTGTAAGATTTTTCTTCTGTCTATTAGCACTTGTTTCATCCAACAGTTGCCACTTGTCTGCAGCTTCCAGATCTTCCTAGTGAGGAAAGGAGGGCATCTTTGAGGAGTTGACATCTGAGAAGGAGCATGAATGAAGGAAAGGAATAAGCCATTTGAAGATTTAGGGAGAGAGCACTCCAGGTAGAAGAAACAGCAGATGAAGAAGTCCAGAGCTGTGAAAAAGCTTGATGCTGCTTTAGTTGAGAGCCTTTTCTTTAAGCCTTGATGCTGATCTGCAATGGTAGAACATTCTAAGCAGTCACTCCCCGTTCTTCTCCCGCACAATCCCTGGGAACCTCCAATCTGAATGGGCTGGTCCAGCAGGGAACACACACAGCACATGTGGTCTATCTATACAATGGAATATTATTTGGCCATAAAAAGGAATGAAGTTCTGATACATGCCCAATGTGGATGAATCTTGAAGACATCATGCAGTTTCATATAAATGCAATCATACAATATGTGACATTTTGTGTCTGGCTTCTTTTACTTAGCATGTTTTCTTTGAGGTTCAACCACATTGAAGCATGTATTCCTACCTTATTCCTTTTTGTGTCTGAGTAATACTCCACTGTACAAACACACCATATTTTGTTTATCTATTCATCTGTTAATGGGCATTTGGATTGTTTCCACATTTTGGCAACTGTGAGTAATGCTGCTATGAACATTCATGTACAAAGATTTGTTTATCTGTTTTCTTTTCTTTTTTTTTTTTGAGTATCTATTTTCAGTTATTTTGGGTATATACCTAGGAGTGAAATTGCTGAGTCATTATTACATTTTAATTAGAAGGATTCTCTTCTCTTCAAAATGTGTTGGTTACAATTTTCTGTGGCTTCCTGTAAGATTCCCATCCATCATTTCACACTTTCTCAATTATCCAGTCTCACGTACTTGAAATGCTCAAATAGAACCCATGGACTCTAAGGTGTGTGCTGGTAGAGTTTCTTCATCCTATAAGACCTGAGCCCTCATACACTGCTTTGGCTTTGCAGTGTCGTATTTCAGGAGTGGAAAAAGTAGATGGCTGGAATGGAAAAAGCACATAAAAGAGGAGGATTGCTATGCCAATGTAGCCTAGCCAACATGGAAGGGCAGACAAGAGACTGAATTTAACTCAAGCTCCAAAGACAGCTTCTGGGCTGAGCCCTCTCCCAAGAATGTTCTTCAGTTGGGTAGGCTACCAAGTGGTGTAGGACCCAAGTAACTCTTGGTGCCCTTTTCCTTGCACATTCAGGTACTTGAAGTTGCTGAGGTAGCAGTCATTTACATGGTAGTATGAATCAATGCTGGTTTGCTGACTTTCCAGGGAGGGACTCATGCCTCCTGCCTTCCCTGCTCCCCTCCAGTTAAAACACAGACATATTTTCAGCCTAGGGCTGTGCCAGGTCTCACACACATGACAGTGAATGAGATGGGCAAAATCTCTGTCCTGAAGGACCTGGAATCTAACAGAGAAGTCAAGAAAAAAATGCATGTGCAAATTAAGAAAACAATCACACATTCTGAGGAGGCCTATGAGAGGAGTTCACAGTGTGCTGAGACAGAGACTAACAAGGATATAGGGCTGCTTTGGATGAGAAGGAGCCAGTTATTCTTTCTATATGATCTGGATTGTTTTTTCTCTCTGGGAATTTTTTTTTTTAAGTACTTTGCTTCTTTTACTTTGATGTTCTGAAATTTCATGGGGCTGTATCTCATTTAATAGTGTAAATTTTCATTTATTCATTCTATGTGACACTTGTTAAGCCCTTTCAAATTTGGAAATGCATGTCTCCCTCAGTCCCAGGAAAGTTTTTTCATCATTTTTTCCCACTCATCCATTTTCTTTATTGCTTTCGGGAACTCCTGATTGTCAGATGTTTGACCTACAATGATGTTTTGTGTCTTTCATACATTTTATACGATGTTTTCTAGTTCATGGTGCCCTTTTATTTGTATTTTAATCTTTGCTACACTCTGGAGCATTTTCTCTACTATATGTTCCAATCCCTCTACTTAAATGTTAAAAATGTAACATTAGAAAAATTTTATCTTGAGAGCCTTTTCCATTTTCTCAATCTTTCTCATGGCATTCTGTTGTGATGGATGGAATAAGATCCTGCATTCTCTGAGAACAGAGAATACGGATTTTAAAACCTTCTCTTCTCTTCCCTGAACTATCAGTTTCCTCGGGTGTCAGTTTTTTCTCCTTATTTATCTTTTCTCTCTGTTTCATGCTGCAGGCTTTCCTCAAGTGTCTGGTGCTTCTCTGAAGTGTAAGGCAATACAGAAACTGGCAGGGAGTGCTACTTACATAAGCTGGGTTTATCGAAAGGAAAGCTTCCCTTTACCCAGACGGAGTAGGAAGCTGGTCTCATCCCAAGGACTTCTCAAATGCCTGAAAGTAGAAGCTGACACCTACACTCCCTGCCTCTTCCCTGGTAATCATTCTCTCCCCGGACAGTTTGTTCATTGCTTTAGGAGGACCTTCTGTGTGCGTGTGGTAGGGCTGGGGGGAGTCAATAAACAAGTAACCCCCTTGCATTTTGCATTTTCACCTCCACTCTTCTCTTCCTTCTCTTCTGCTCTTTGTCAGCCTTCATGTTGAATATCCCTAGGGTCTGCCCTAGGTCAGGTCCATCTTTTTTTCGTTTCTTTTTTTTTTTGGCCTATTTTCGTTTAATTTATTTCTTTTAAGACCACCTCCTTGCAATTTCCAGAGACAAAATACAAAACAAGAAACAGACTTTGTTTCAAATACATACACAGTGTGCTGGAGTTTAAAGCATTACTGATAACGTTGTCACAGAAGGGTGTCAGCTTACTCCAGGGCACTTCAGTATATTCCTGAGGAATAAACGATTTCTCTCTTTCCCTCCCGCCGGGATGTTCTCAGATGTTAAGTCACTGCTGCTGCTCTTTGACATCTTTTCCATGTAGAAGATATGGAACCTGCAGCAGCAGGGGGTGGCGGTGGTGGGATGAACTGGGAGATTGGGATTGACATGTATACACTGATGTGTTTTAAATGGATGACTAATAAGAATCCGCTGTATAAAAAAATAAAAATAAAAGAGGTTAAAATGCCACTTAAACGTATTAAAATGTGTTCAACTGACAAAAAAAAAAAAAAAAAAAATGGAGCCTGACAATCATGCTGACAGTTGGAGCAGGCCATTCCCAATCCCATTCCAGAACCAAAGGCTAATGGCCACATTCTTCTTTTAAAGAAGGTAAGTGAGAAAACAAGTCCTAAGGCAAAACCAGTACCTATCTTCCCGACGGCATCTGCCAAGCACCGGTCCCACTTCCTGTTGAGCTCTGAATCCGACATGTTCCCCACCCTCAGTTCCAGCTTTCCGGACCGTCGGGCCCTGCTCTCAAACCCCTGGGGCCCTTCTTCTTAACTGTAGACTCTCCGCCTGTATTCTCAGCTGTGTCCACCACCACCATCACACTTGATATCGTCAATCCTTTAACTTTTAGGTGTTCACAGGTAGTGGTATCTCATTGTGTTTGAAACAGAACCAGATTTGATTTTTAAAAAAAAGCAAAGGCAGGTATTATTCTTACGCTTGGGTATTATAGAGCAATTCATAATGCCTACAAAGGTGAATGATGAATTTCATGGCAGAAATATCTATGGAGCTATGGATGGAAAAGAGACCATCCCTCCTGCTGAGAGGGTTGTCTGGGCAGAGGGCGGGGCTCAAGGACTCCCAAGTGCATCACTGGGTCTCTCCCTTCCCACAGCCTCCTCACTGTCCCGGGACCCCGCTGCCCATGTTCAGCAAGGTCACAATGAGCTCTTCCCCAAGGCAGGTGCCAGCTTCCCCAGACACCTGGTGAAGCCACTAGACCAAAACTCTCCAGTGATTGCCTGGCTTCTTGCTATTTATTATGCTGGATAGGAAACCTATGCAAATGCTTTATTTTGGAAAAATGCCTGGGATGACTAAAACCACCCCAGACCTCCCCCGAGCTGCAGGAGCCCTGGCGGGACGGAGAGCTCGAGCCGGTCAATCATTTACTCAGCAGGGATGGGAGGGTGGCGAGCTTTTGAATAGAAAGTCCCTCAGGAGAAAAGAATTAAGGAGTATGTTGTGCTGAGCTTTCCTGGGGCAAAGCTGGCACAGCAAGAGGTGCCATCATCCCAGGTGATCCGCCCCCAGGGGCTTGGCCCTCCCTGATTGACGAGGTGACCTCCACTGGCCTTTCTCAGGCAGGAAATGGGCTGTTTGCTAATGCCTTTCCCCAGCCACACACACCTGTGAAAGCCAGTTGGTGGTACTTTAAAATAATTTACTAGAATGAAATTTCTGTGTTTTCCTTTGGGTACTTGCCCAGAAAATGGCTTTGTGCTTTTTGATTCAAGAAAAGGCTTCAAATATTACAGGACCTCAGATTTCAATCTCTCCTCTCTCTCTCTCTCTCTCTCTCTCACAGACTCACACACACACACACACACACACACACACACACACACACACTCCTGTGTCTCTTGGGTGGGAGTGAGGGTACTATAGCAGAAGCGAGATGGCTTTTCCTTTTAATCCTCGAAGTCTTAGCTAAACCTGTTTCCCTCACTTGTCCCCCGACTCCAGCCCCTGCCACCGGGACTTCCTCAGCTTGCTGCCCCCTCTCCCCACACTGTTCAGCTTCAGAGCATCGCCAGCTCTAATCTCATTTGTCTGAAATGGACGCTTCCTGAATAAGAAATGTGTGATGGGTTTGCCTTTGCTGTCGGCCTACTTCGGTTTAGCAAGCTGCCTCTCCAGCCCTCCTGTGAGAGGACCAAGCAAAGCGCAGCCAGTGGTCCCTGGGCTGAAACCCACGACTTGGGTATCAGGTGCCTGGTGCTTCTCCGGCCACCGGGAGGAGCTCCCTGTTCGGTTTATCGCTGATGGGAACAGTGCCTTTGGGGTGTTAAAAGGAAAGCCACAGGCCCCAGATAGCATCACTTGTGCTAAAAGCCCATGATACCAAAGCTGGTCAGCACCATCACGTGGGTCCTCTTCATTCCCCTCCAACCCTCCCCAGAGGAAGAGGAGGCAATCTGTGCGATCAAACCCGTGTTATCCAATGCTCTGCGGTGACCTAAATGGGAAGGAAATCCAAAAAAAGAGGGGATATATGTATACGTATAGCTGATTCACTTTGCTGTACGGTAGAAACTAACACAACATTGTAAAGCAACTACACTCCAATAAAAATAAAAATAAAAAACCCACAAACCCTTGTCATCGCCCCCACCCCAAAGATATACTGACTTAAAAAGAATCCTTTCTTTTCTCTTGCTAGTAGCTCCCTCACTCCACCCTTCTCCTATGAAAGCCTGCCATCATGTACAATCCCTCTGAGCCTGCTTCTAGTTGCTCGCTGGGATGCTGCCTAACTCATGAATCACCTAGTAAAACCGATTAGATCTTTCAGATTTACTCGGTTGGACTTTGGTTTTTGACAGGAGTGGTACAATTCATCCCCTCAGGGCACTGAGATGGCGCTTCCTGCACAAATGACAGAAGTTCCAGGTTTATCACTGTGTTCACTGGACACATAGAGGAAGGGGTGTTCTGAGAATTAATGGAGGACCCAGGCTTCTGCTGTCTTCAGGAATGGTGCTCGGTTTCACCCTGCTGTCCTGTAGTCCCCACCCCAGATGTACACACTTAACACCCTCTGGGTCCCCGGGGAGCAATTAGGGATTATTTTAATGAACTCTTGCTTACATGCGGAAGGAAAATTGAACTTCCGGTTGCGTGAATGTCTTCTCATCCTCAGGGGGCTTTAAGTGTCTTCAAGTCACCTGAGCAAGCTGCTTTACTTTTTTTTTTTTTTTGGTATTTCAACCCTTGTAACTTTGAAAATTACAGATATTTTCACATCAAATTACAATTGTTGCAAATTTCTTAAAATATCCTTTATGCTTATTATTGCTTTGAAATTGCAGTATTTATTAGACTTCCCCTGCTGGATAATGTCATTTTGTGCATTAGTAAAGGAGTACAAATATTACTATGCCATCGTTTTAAAACATTTCCATAACACATTTCAGTATAATGGTTTCCTCTTGAAATCTTACATATTTACCTTTTTCCCTTTATATGAAGAGTATTGATCTGAGGTGAGTCCATGATCACCACACCTCTCTAGGGGTGCATAGTATAAACCTCGGCGAGAAGACCCTGTTCTATTATCCAAGGAGAAATCTGTAACTAGGGTTGTTTTAATGTTTATGCAGAAGGAGCAGGAACATGCATGTTTTTCTGGAAGGGTTATCGCGACCTTACAGACTGGAAATGAGAATTCTCTAATGTGTGTAAGTCTCCCTGCCCAGCAGTCTACTCCTCCCACGGAGCAGTCCTCAGCCAGTGCCTTTCTTTCCGAAGCCCCGTTTCCTCATCTGTTAAATGCAGCTGCTCATATACTGCCTAAGTTACTGTGAAGATACAAAGAGGTGACTGAACACCGCTCCCTTCTCCTCGGCTTCCAGAACCTCCCAGTTTGGTCCTCCTTGCTCACGGGGTGCTCCTCTTCTGGTTGCCTTGCTGGACGCCCCCCGTCCTCCCAGCCTCCGAATGTGAAACCCTCAGCAGCCCTTGGCTTCTTTGGTTGCTCATCTGTGTTCAAGTCCCCTGAGACCCTTTCTAGCTGCATATGGCTAATTGTGTCCTGGGCTGAGGCTCCCACATTAATCTGTCCCTCAACTCCAGCTTCACACATCTAAGGGCCCCAATCGCCATCTCCACTTGAGGTGGCTCAGACCAAACACATGGAAAACAAACAAAATCTACCTTTACCAGAACACTTTCCTTCCAGAATCTCCTTCTTTCAGAAGACGGTGAACCCATTCTGCCAGTTGATCCAGTCCCAAATCTTGGCATCAACATTTAAGCCTCTTTCTTTTCACACCCCACAACCAAGCCATCGGTAAATTTTATCAACTCTACTTTCAGGCACATCCCAACCTCTTCCCACCTCCACGGCTGCCTCTTAGTCCAGATCTCCATCTCATGCCCGACTGTCACCATCTACGCTGTTCCCCTCTACCTGGAAGCAAACAAGCACAGAGGGTCCACGGCAGGGAGAAGCAGGGAGGCATGTGGCAACGCTTTGGGGCTTTGGGGCCGGGCATTTAGGGTGCAGATCCTGGCCCCATCTTTGGTTTATAACTATCAAGTAATGGACCATTATACAAATGGTGAATGTGCCGTAGTTTTCAAATTATTTCCACTTAGGGCAACAGTGACTGCTACGAAAGTAGAATTCTCTGGGGGATTTCAGAGCCTTTTGATTTCAAAAGACTTAACCCAGGAAAGCAATTAGGGTGTCTTATCCAAGAAGGGGGACGTTCTGGTGCTTTGAGTATAGGAGAGGCGTGGATCCGTTTCAGGAAGTGGCTTCCCAGAGACTGAGCCTGGGACTAAGGGTTCCTCAGGTTAGAAGATTCCAGTGCCCATTCACACACACGGCCTGGGAGGGGCTGGGGCATGACATGGGTGACCGTGAGGGTGGATGGGCTGTGGCCTGGGAGCAGCATCAGGGGCCCCAGGCTGTGAAGGAACCAGCACCTGGCAGTCAGCAGGTAACCAGAGCGACCCCAAGGACTAAAGGCTGGGCCTCACCCCTTCCCCAAGTCCAGGGCCTCCATTAGTGCTGGGGCCCTGAGCCCTCCTAAATGCTGGGGAGGGAACAAGGAAACGTGGTTGGCTTTAGACCTCTGGATCAGAGCCAAATTTGATTTGATTTAGGGAAGCAAAGACATACAGTATTCTTTATCCCATGAGGGTCATATTGTAATTTACATTCATGACAACATTTTCCTGGAAAACATCAGAATCTGACTCATGTTTCCTTTTTATTTTGAAATTTGGGGTTGCATGTTGTACCTCGAAAGGAGACCGTACTTTGTTCAAAACAGCCTTGGTTATGACTGCCTAGTCCCAAAGAGATGGGCAGAGGCAGGCATCTACCTGATGGCCCTGGTGATTGTAATGTGATGAAAAAGGGGACCACAGGACCTGAGCTCTTGTCTTAGGGGTGAATGAGAGTAAAAGAGCCAGAGGAAACTGGGAACAGCGTTCTCACACCCTGTATCTTGAAGGAGGGAATGAAGGTCTTATTTGGATGTACTTCCTACAGTTGGTGGGTCAGCTGTAGGTCGGAGCCATCCGTGTGTCACTTCCTGTGTGTCACTTCCTGCTTTCTATGGGGATTCAAACTTGCACCTATGGGTCTGATATCACATTTCCTCTAATCCAGCCAGAACCCAGTTAACAGAAGCTTTGTGGAGTAATGGTTCTAGAAAGAACTAAATATGGTCATGAAACAATTCACTTAATTATTTGGAAATAGTCTGGACATGAAATTAATTAGCTTATAGGTCATGCTTGTACTTGAGTGAATGTATTTCCTCCCTGCTTACCTGTCTGGGTTCAAATCCTGGGTCTTTTGCTCACTAGCTCTGTGAGCTATTTTAAATTATTAAAATAATTTAATCTCTACGCACTTTGACTTCCTCCTTTGTAAAATGGGGTTAAAATGAGTATTTATCTCATTGGGTTCTCATGTATCTCTTTGGACCAAATTAGTAAGTAAAAGGTATTCCTGGAACATAGTAAGTGCTTAATAAATTATAATCACTAATATTATTAGTCTTTCACCTGAGTAGGAGAGAGGAACATATTTTACTTTAGTAGTGACAGAATTCAGAGAAAGAGTTTGATAAGAGCTATTTTAGAAAGAAATATTGCCATTTGCAGCAACACGGATGGGCCTAGAGATTATCATACTAAGTGAAGTAAGTCAGACAAAGACAAATATTATACAATGTCACTTATATGTGGAATCTGAAAAAATAATACAAACAAGTCTATATACAAAACAGACTCACAGACATAAGAAACAAACTTATGGTTATCAAAGGGAAGGGGGGAGACAAATTAGGAGTCTGGGGTTAACAGATACAAACTACGATACATAAAATAGATAAGCCACAAGGATTTACTGTATAGCACAGGGAACTATGTTCAATATCTTATAATAACCCATAATGGAAAATAATCTGAAAAAAATATAGCTGAATCACTTCGCTAGACACCTGAAACTAATAAAATATTGTAAATTAACTATACTTCGAATTTTAAAAAGCTATTTTATCTTTAAATTTGTAATCGGTCTACTAACTAGAATAACATCACTAAACACATTCTAGATTGTGACCATCAAGTAAAGACTGACAGAATATCATTTCGTTTTAAGAAGATTTTGTTTCTCTTCTTTATAGATTCAGATTTGTTTTTATAATTTAAAGAGTAGGTTAAAATTGCTTGTTTCATCATAAATAAATGATGACCTTTCTGATCTAAATCCCTGACCTAAATAGGATGGCACATCCCCAGCCCTCTTAGCTTCTGCGGGGCTAGACAGAGGCTAAAATGTGTGGTGCCCCCTCCTTCCAAACAGAAGCGGCCCCTGTTGCTTGGGGTCTAGAGGTCAGCACAAAATAGAAAAGAAATATGTATGTGAAGGATTCTTCCTTAAACCCTGACTTTTCAATGTTGCTAGAAGATTCTCCTGTTGCTAGATCTCATCAATGGTGCAGTTTATTAGGTGTAACTGGTGAAGCTTAAAGGAATCAGAAGAGGATCGTGGGGTGTACGCACATTACTGGTGAGAGCCTCTGCCCACGTGGGAAGCACGTGGCAGCTGGGCTTCTTGTCACCACCTCGGTGGCCTGGAGGACCAGGTCAGGAGGAGGCATGAAGTCAGGGGAGCTCAAGCAACTTCCAGCCTTGCTGGATCCATAGTTGCAGGGCTGAGGCCCGTCTGACCTCCTAATCCTTGCCCGGGAGCCTCCCCTTCTACCTCCCTGATCCCGGGGCCAGAGTCTCACCAGGCCACGCCACGCCAGTAAGCCCAGCCACGTGTGGCTAACCCTCTGTGGCTCGCTTCCCTGCAGACAGTGACAGATGGAGCCCTTGGTGGCCCTATTCTAAGACCCCTTGAGAATGGTGGGGCTTCACGTAACAGACCTCAGACTCAGCCCTTCCACACGGCAGGGTATTTCCTTCCGTGTTCACAGCCTGAGGCTGGGGCAGAGGCATGAGCAGACTCCCTGGGCTAACGGGGGAGCAGCGTGTGTGTGTGTGTGTGTGTGTGTGTGTGTGTGTGTGTGTGTGTGTGATTTAGATCACAGCCCCAAAAGCAACATCAGTGTCCTTAAATAGGTCAGGCCTCATCTGGCCCTCGCAGCAGTTCTTTCCAGCTAAAAGAGCAGTCAGCAGCCCTTGTACCTGCTCTGATGTCAGCTGCCATCATACTTCTATTCCCAGAAAAGAAGCCAGTGACATTCTGTGCTTGGGGTGAGCAGCCTTCCTAACTGGGCCTCTTGTCAATGCCTGGAAAGCCAGGTGTACAGGCGTGTTTCACTTTGCCTTTTTTTTTCCTTCTGACTTTGGCTGCCTTACTAGTGGGGGCCGACTGCTCACTGGTGGAAAATGACATTGTCCTTCTTTTGCGGTGTATGGCAATTATCTTTTTTTCAAGGAAGCCCTGTACCTCCTGCCTTGCCTCTGAGATGCAGCCAGGATAGGGCAACAGTTTTTGGTGATGTTGCTCCAGCATCTTCTGGATGAACATCGGCCCAGCCCTCCTCTGATTTTCCTGTCCTGTGTGGGCAGAGCCCGGAGGTGTGCTGACTATGGTTACCAGCATCTTAGCAGACAGAATAAGGGTCTGGAAACAGACACGAATATTGTCAGTTTCAGAGACAACCCGCATCCAAAAGGTTTATTCCTGGCTTGCAAACAAACCCCACTGACCAAACTCCCAAGTCACTTTTTATTCAGCTGTCATTAAATCACCCACAGAAATACATATAATAAATACAAAAACAGGAAGGATTTTTTTGTTGTTGTTGTTAGTCTTTGGTATGTAGAGCTTTTCTCCTCAACTTATCTCCCCGCCTTCCCTGCAACCTAAGCCCATTTCCTCAGGTTCGTATTATTCCTTTGGACACCAAAGCAGCCCAGAAGTAAACTTGGTGCCCGGACCTTGAAGCGGTCGGCAGCCTGGGTCCCGGCGCCTCGTGGGGGCCTGGGGAGGGACAGGCCGTGGGGACTCACACGTAGTCGTTCAGCCTGTACCCGTTGTGCGAGGCCGAGGTGGCCGAGGGGGCCCGATTGTCCTTGTAGGCGTCGGGTGGCCGGTAGGCGGGCGCGGTGGCCGTGCCGGCCCGGGGCTGAGCCTGGTAGGGCCTGGAGGGCGCCTCGTCCTGGCAGGACAGGCAGAGCAGCGTGCCGCCGATGAGCGACAGGGACGAGGAGATGAAGCCGAGGTACAGGGCCTGCCCGATCTCGAACTTCATGCCGCTGGGCAGCAGCGGGTTGTAAAAGTTCTGCACCACGTCGTTGGTGGTCCAGGAGACGGCCACCATGCAGAGCAGGCCGGCCAGGATGAAGAACACGCCGCCCAGCACGGCGAACGTGGTCTTGGCAGGGGTGCCCTTGGCGCAGCGCGTGCACTTCATGCCGACCACGGCGCAGGCGCAGGCCACGCCCGACAGCAGGCAGGAGATGACCATGAGCGCGCGGGCCGCCTGCAGGTCGCGGGGCAGCGCCAGCAGCGAGCGGTAGATCTGGCACTGGTAGATGCCCGTGCTGTGCCACACGCACTCCATCCACAGCCCCTTCAGGTAGGACACGGCCGTCAGGATGTTGGTGCCCACGTGCGCCGTCCGGCGCCAGTGCGGCAGGATGGTGGTGATGAGCGTGCCCACCATGCCCAGGAAGCTGAGCAGGAAGCCCATGAGCTGCACGGCTGTGCTGGCCATGACCTTGCTGGCGGGTGCCGCTCGCTCAGGCGCCCGCAGGAGTCCTAATGAAGCCGGGAGGCGGGGCGGGGGGAGAAGAAACGGGTTAAAGATTATCTCGATGCATTTCTTTCTGCCACCGAAACGGCGATTTCCACAGGCAGTTGGTACCACGATTAACATGTTTTTAAAAATAGTTTCTGAGACTTGATTGGGTGAACGAATAAGCGGCTCGCCTAAGACGCTTTCCCTGGAAGGCCAGAGCTAGAAGGGGTGACAGCCGACATCTGGCTGGGCTGTGCTTTCCCAGGACCCCAGGGAAGGACACTCCAGAGACCCCACTTCTCTCAGTACTTACCAACCCCATGTGGGAAGTTCTGTCTTGTGTCTACCCTCAGACTCTGCTGCATTTGAGTCTCACTTCATTCTGTTTGATCAGTAATCACTAAGGTTGTTAAATCAACAAATGGACTGGTAAGTGTTAAGGCATGTGCTGCTTATGACTTAGAAAATAGCTTAGACTGCCTGTCAGGATGAAACATTTTCTGAAAGTGGGAGACTTTCCTATGTGCTCATAGGAGGGGGTTTGGCACCATAGGCGGGTCAGACGCTGCCTTCCAGAATCCCAGATGTGACCTTAGAGATTATCCACTGACGCCAGGGGAGAGGAATGACCAAGGTCATCAGCTCCTTAGGTGCTGCAGCCAGGACCACGAACCAGTGACCCTCCCTTGCGGGCAGGGTACCTCCTCTCACACCACTCTGAAGAGGGGTGGGCTTATGACAAGACAGGCTGCTACTGAACATTGTAACCATGGCAAAAATCTCAAACACTTCTTGGGGAAAAGGACCCAGCACGTATGTGGCGTGTAGTGCCAAGTGTATATGGGATACTCGGGAAATGTTGGGAGGGAGGAAGGAGAGAGTCGGGGAGTGGGCGAGGGAGGAAAGGAGGATGGAAGGGGAAAAGGGAGGGAGACCAGAACTGCCTGAGTGGGCACCACTAGCTCCTCTCTGCTGCCGCGAGCAGAGTAAGGGGCAGAAGAGAATCCCACCCTCTGCGTGACTCGGGGCCTCTCTGCCTTCAAAACAAGGGAGCTGGGGGCTTCCCTGGTGGCGCAGTGGTTGAGAGTCCGCCTGCCGATGCAGGGGACGCGGGTTCGTGCCACATGCCGCGGGGCGGCTGCGCCCGTGAGCCGTGGCCGCCGAGCCTGAGCATCCGGAGCCTGTACTCCGCAACGGGAGAGGCCACAACAGTGAGAGGCCCGCGTACCGCAAACAAAAAAAAAAAACAAGGGAGCTGGACTTCATGGCCCCAGAGTGTCTTCTGATTCTGAAGGGAGGAAAAGGGAAGCTTCTCTGCTAGTGCCAAGTCACTTCAGCGACCCAAACTGGTGAGAGTTCACAAGGCAAAACCCGCTTCTTCCTTCTTTCTCGGAGCAGTGCTCTGCAGTTAAGCACAGGAAGGGCTGCAGGTAGCCACAGTGGGCCGGGAGGGCGTCGCCCAAGGCAGATTCTCCTGCGAGCGGTTTTTGGGGTGCCCCAGGCCCTCTTGGCTTTAATCCTGGGTCCGCTGTAAAGAAATCTCCCACTAAATCACGATGAGGGATTTGGTTAGTAACGGGTGATGCTTCCATGGGAGGCATTGGAGATCATCTTTAGATCTGTCCGGCTTAACAGACAAACGAGATACCGGTGAGACAGCGTGGTGCTGGACAGGACATCAGTGGTCTGGGGAGGGGACGAGGTCGGGGGTGTTGCTGATGCTAAAAATGACTGTTTGCTCAGAGCCCTGTGTTCTTCACTCACACCTCCAGCTGATGGGCCACATGCGTCTTGCGAAGCTGTCTTTCCTTAGGAAGCCTTCTGCCCTCCATTCAGCAAGCGGTCAGTGCAGGTTCTGGGCTTGCGGGGCGGGGTAGCGGGGGGAGACCCCACAGCCCCTGCTGCCCAGGGAGGGGCAACTGTCCTGTGGTCACCGCCGGGCAGGCGGCGGGACCCACAGAGCGGGCCGCTCTGATATGCGGCACCAGAGCTGCCGCCGCCCACCTCCTGGATGCACTGGGCACCCGAGCAGAGCTGACACCGAAAGCGCCAATTTACTGGGCCTGAATGATGTTCGGCCCTAGGCTGAGCGCTCACACATGCCTCCCAGTTTATTCCCCACAGTAACCCAGTGAAGCAGCAGCTGTTACCTCCCCTGTTTTCCATGTGGGGAAACTGGGTGCAGGGGTGAAAGTTCTTTTTCTGGCCTGGCTAGTATTTTCCCTGGTTTAATCCTTCCTTTCCGAACGCAGTAGGACTGAAGTTAGCGTGAGGGCCTAGGGGTGGTGTCCTCGGTGTATCCTGGGGAAGTTGACTCTCCCCGCCAAAGATGTCCTTTTACAGTGGTTCAGGTGGCCAGGGTGAGGGACTTTCAGTGCTGAAATTGGGACACGCCCAGGCAAACCAGGACGGTCGGTTCCTCCAGGGAGCCTGGAGCTGCGGATTTCTCCAGGTGGCCTCAGAGATCCTTTCAGTAACGCCTGAAGGCCACCTCCAGCCTGGTGGCCCTGCTGTCTGTCCCTGGCCAGGGCCTCGAGGCCCCTCACAGCTCTTGCTTGTCAAGGTCAATCATTAAGCCCACTGAGCCTAAAGAATGTGGCATAAAAGCTAAGCCTGCTGACTCCATTAGTCTAGGGAAGTGGCCAGAAGTTTATTGGTTGTCTAAATATTTATGGAGAGCAACGACTGCTAATTTTAGAAACCATTAGGTTGCTATATTTAAACTTGTGCTTGAGGGATTTGCTAATTTAAGAAGTGAGTGTTAATGAGCCCCCAACTCCCAGACCCCAGCCCCCCACCCCTTTCCCCCTAGTTACCAGCAGCTGCTACTGGTGTTAGGTCATAATTCAACTTCCCAGCAACCACTTTTCACTTTGGGGCCATTCGATGGAAAAACAACCTCAAGCGAACGAATCTCCTTGGAAACCACATAAAACTCATCGCTGATGCTTCGGAAGGAACTTGCCCAAGCATGGCCTCCAGGAGGGGCAGCGCTTGGAGGGTCCAGCTGGCCTGCAGTTGGCTTTGTCCACGGGCTGCCCTTTTCCTGCAGACGTGCGTGTGCTCGTGGAAACATTTGCTAGAGAGATGTGCGTCCAAGACAAATATGGTTCTAAGAATCAGGTTCCAAAAAAGACCTCGACAGGCTGGGTGGGTGGGGCTGCGTGTAACAAGACGACACATTGCAGGAATGGACATCGGGCCTTGCGTTTGGGTTCACAGAGCCCCCGAAGCACGCTCCTGGGTGGGCAGTATGTGGCTGTCACACCTGTGTGCAAGATTTAGGGCAGTCCTTCCCAGTGACTGCTTCTCAGGACGCCATGCTGGCAGGAAGTCTCGTGGAAGACAGAAATACCAGCTAGGTTGGAGAAAATCGGGTAACTGTAGGGCTTCTCATCGCTGGTAATATGCAAACATAATTGGGAATCTCCCAGAAAAGTCTCGCATGTGGCATCTCCTAAGCTTATTTGACTGGAGACGTCCTCCCCCGACTTTGCCAAAGGACAGCTTAGAGTCAAATCACTTTGGCAAGTGGACTTAGAGGATGGAAGTCTGTTGCAAGTTTAATGGAGCAATGATGAGATAGGGTTGATTTAAAAAAAAAAAAAAGATAATTTTGATTTTGAGGAGGGTTGAATGAGCACAAGTAGGACGGCCAGCAAGATGCTCTGATGTGCCCCCAGTAGAGTCTCAGCAAACCCCAGGGCTGTAAACTAATGTGAAAATCTGTGATGGGCAGCTGTGAAAAGCACCAGGGCTGCTGTGGCCCCCTTACACTGGATCTGGTTTTATGAGCACCAGATCTGAAAGGCGAGGTTTTTTTTTTTCCATATAAACTTTTATGTCGTCTCCTTCCTCTTTTGTCCATGAGGTACATTTTTTTAAAGGAAGGAATTCAAAACAAACAAAACAAAACAAAGAAAATGAGGCAGGAACCCAGACCACATGGTGGATTTTCTTCCAGCCTTCCTGGACCCCAGCTGTGTCAACTTTGGAGCTCTGCCTCTGAATTAGGCATCAATTCAACAGCAGTGGCTGGTGGGGAGAGCCTCACTGGGATGGGGGACAGATGGGTTGTTTGCCCGGCCCCTGCTCCTGCTTCTCTACTGCCCCGTGTCCCTCGGCACCTGCGATGAAGAGCTCTGCTATGGACACGTGTGTCCTTTGTCTTTTCCACACACACTGCTGAAGGGAATGTCAGCCCCGGGGCAGGAGCAGGTTGTACCTTGAGAGACAGGGCCCCAGCCAGGTGTGCGGAAGGTTCTATACCCACAACCACCTGGGCAGAAGAGTCGGATGATTTGGCCTCTCGAACCTCATTTCAGCTTCTGAGCAGCCTGCAGTTGGAGTGGATTTAGAGCCGGTTGGGAATGGACCATCCCATGTATGGCTGCCCCACGGCCTCCTGATTTTTTTTTTGGTGGTACACGGGCCTCTCACGGTTGTGGCCTCTCCCGTTGCGGAGCACAGGCTCCGGACGCGCAGGCTCAGCGGCCACGGCTCACGGGCCCAGCCGCTCCGCGGCATGCGGGATCCTCCCGGACCGGGGCACGAACCCGCGTCTCCTGCATCGGCAGGCGGACTCTCAACCACTGTGCCACCAGGGAAGCCCAAGAGCTGCCTTTTAAGGAAGATGGTCATTGGACTTTGAAAGAATGCAGAGTTGCCTCAACGTTGATGTTCAGCAATTGAAGAAAATGTCTGGTTCAAAAAATTGTAATGCCGAGAGGGATAGATTAGGAGTTTGGAATTGACATGTATACACTGCTATATTTAAAAAAGATGACCAACGAGGGTCTACTGTATAGCACTGGGAACTCTGCTCAATACTCTGTAATAATCTAAATGGGAAAGAATTTGAAAAAGAATAGATACATGTATATGTATAACTGAATCACTTTGCTGTACACCTGAAACTAACACAATATTATTAATCAACTCTACTCCAATATAAAATAAAAAATTTCACCAAAACCTGTAATGTCCTCCTTGTCACCTCATTATATCAGTTGTTCAGATATTTCATAAATACTAGACCTTGGGAACTAAGGATAAACTCAAGGGAGATTTGGATTCATCTAAATGAGCTACATTAGCAACACTACCCAACAGGAGAAAAGAAAAAAGGACCTTTATGCTCTATCAGTATAAAATAACTCCAGCCAGTAATTCCTAAATGACATGTTGGGTGCTTGCTTTCTTCATAGTGTACAAAATGAGTGGATTTCTTTCCTAGAAGCTTAGGTATACTCCAGAGATGCTATTTTAGTACATCTTTTTATACAAATATATAAGAATTATGACAAAGTGATCAAGTAATACCTTGGAAAAACCATTTCATATTCATTTAGGATGGGCTGGACTGTGGGTCTTTTGGCTCTCCTTATTATTCCAAGCTTTCTGTAACTTTCCTTGGGTTATTTTTCAGACTGGCAGGCATCTGTATTTTAAATTTATAAGGACTTCTATGCCATCTACACACGGTGTGGAAGAACCGCAGTCTTTCCATGAGGCAGAGACAGAATAACTATATAATTAACTTATTACTGCCATGATCGTTGGGGCTTGCTAATATTATTCAGGAAAACCAATGTGAGATATCTTGTACAAATCACATAGAAATGACAATTTATAGGTTAAAACTTCCCCTCTATTTTGGATGAGTAAAGAAAAATCTATTTTTCATCACAAGAGCTGGTTTGGGGAAAAGCCTGTGTTAATACTGTATGAAAATCATGGTATGTGGTTAACTGCTTGCAGAGGCCATTTTCAACTCAACGAGATTGAACAAACTATTGATTTAGTGAAAACTACAAGCTTAAGTTACCATGACCATAAAAATTCTAAACCATTTCCCAAGAGGCATTATCTCTCTAATTTCAACTCACCAGAATTTCATTCGAATCCATTAAAAATGCAGTAGATCAACATGTTAAAATGAAATGATTGAATTTCATTGAATAAAAAACCCTGGTGCCTTTGCATATGTGTTTCTTCTGACAAGATAGGCTGTGTAGATTTGCTTTGCTATGTCGTTTTCATTTTTCAGGGGACAGGTGACTAAAAATCTGTGTAAGAAAAATATTAGAAAAGCAAAAAACACCCCATAGGTTGTAAGGTTTTTTTCAAAAGTGTTAAATGATGATTAGATGACTAATAAAGTGTTCTCTAGGAAGTCTTTATATAAGGGATGCAATGGGTTGAATTGTGTCTCTCCAAAAATGTATGTTGAGATCATAACCCCTAATGCCTCAGAAAGTGACCTTATTATTTGGAAATAGGGTCACTGCAGAGGTAAGTTTTAGTTAAGATGAGGGCATACTGGAGTAGGGTATATCGCTAAACTGATAAGACTGGTGTGTTTATGAGAAGAGGGCTATGTGAAGACAAAGACATAGGGAAGACACCATATGAAGATGGAGGCAGAGATTGGAGTGATGCTGCTACAGGCCAAGGAGTGCCAAGGAGGGCCAGCAGCCACCAGAAGCTAGGAGAGAAGCCTGGAACAGATCGTTCCTCATGGCCCTCAGAAGGAACCAATCCTGATGACCCCTTGATTTTGGACTTCTGTCCCCTAGAACTGTGACAGAATACATTCCTATTGTTCTAAGCCACCTAGTTTGTGGTGCTTTGCTATGGCAGCCCTAGTAAACCAATGCAGGGGATCACTGAATGGTGGCCTAGGGGAGTACAGAAAAAAACACTCATGTCTGAACATGAGAAGTGGGTTCCCTTCCAGAGCAGGCACTGAGCATGGTCTGATGGCTTCACATCTGCCACAGAAAACAGCAAGGCATTTGTCAGCTTCATGTCTGAAAGTGTGGAGGATAGAATCCAGGGAGAGGGAGAGAACACAGGGAAAGAGGAATTTGGAAGGCCTTCTGTAGCTGTAAAAACTCAAGAGCGAGTGCCAACTACAGTAAGTAACCCATATGGTGATCAGATGACTCAGCTTCTCCAGACTGGAAAAGTGTATGAATCCACCGATCCCCCAAAGAGTTTGAGGGGCTCAGTTCTCCACTTTGTATGTAATTGGCTGGGCTGCATCCAGAGACACGGCAGACCTTTTCAGGCTGGATGTCTGGTTTTCTTAAGTCAACATGTTTTGGTTTCACAGACCATAAAAACCCAAATTTGGGGTGCCGGCAGGTTTGGATAAGGCAACTCAGATGGTTGCCCAGGCTTTCCCTTGGAAATCCAGTAGAGCTCAGTGGGACCTCCCTTTAGGATTTACATCAAAACAGAAATGAAGTAACAGGACATTGTCTCAGCTGGGCTGGAAACCCCCATGAATAAGATAACTATTTGATGGATTTTGTAAGCCTGTGAAAATGATTTATTGGAGCACTGAACTGGGATTATATAGCAGTGACTAAGAATATGGTGTCAAATGAAAACATAAGACTGAGATTTACAAATGCTAAATAAAATACAGCTAAAAAATGATGTTTAATGCTCATTCTCTGTAAATTTAGCCTTTCAAGCCCAGGTGCACAGAAGCTGTGAGTTATTAATGATAAGAATAAAAACAATCACAGCTAAATGTTCTGAGTGTTTGTGATATGCCAGACCTGTGCTAAGTGCTTCCACTGGCGCTAATTTATTTAATCCTTCAACAAATCTACGATGTGCATGTCGTTGTCCTTGTTTACAGACGGAGGAACTGAGGCTTAGAGAGGTTAACTAACTTGTCCAAGGTCACACCTGGGCTGAACCAGGGATCCTAATAGGAGAGTCCTGTGATCACCCAGGTAAGAGATGCTGGCAGTGACAAAGGTAGATGCTGAGAAGAGGTTGGTTTCTAGATACATTTGGAAGTGAGACAGGTAGGGTTTGCTTGATGCCTTAGCTGTGGGGTGTGAGAGAGAGGGGTCAATCATGGCTCCAAGGTCTTGGGCAACTGGAGGAATGGAGTTGCCATTTACTGAGGGTGAAGACAGTGGGAAGTGGGAGGATCTGGGTTTGGAGGGTGAGGGCAGACAAGAGGAGTCTTGTTTTAGACATGCTGGGTTGAGATGGCAGAGTTTGGGGAGGGTACAGAAGTGGAGAAGTCCACTTGGGACTCAATAACATAGAGACAGGATCGAGGGAATTCCATGGCGGTCCAGCGGTTAGGACTTGGTGCTTTCACTGCCGTGGCCCGGGTTCAATCCCTGGTTGGGGAACTAAGATCCCGCAAAACAAAACAAAAAAAGAGAAAGAGACAGGATTGCAAGCTGTGAGACTGGGTAAGCGCCCCTAGGGAGTGAGTGTAGACTCCTCTCTAGAGGAGCAGGTGCCTGACGACTGATTGCAGGAACCGTCCAACATCAGAGGTGGGGGTGCTGAGGAGGAACCAGCCATGGGCCCAGGGAGTGGCTGGGAGGGAGGAGACAGCCCAGAGGGAGAGCAGTGAGCGACGACAGAGATCCAAGTTGGAGGGAGTGTCAAATCATCAGATAAATCACGTCATCTGAGCATGGAAATGATGGTTAGCAACAGGAAGGGCATTGGAGACCTTGACCATCTCAGTTTCAGCAGCATGATGGGAGTGGCTTCAACAGAGGGTCAGGATAGGGGCACAGGACATAATGAGCCTAGAGAATTCCTTCAGAGACTTGGACCATCAAGGGGAACCAGGAGATGAGGCAGCAGTTTGTAGGGTGAGGGCTCTTAATCTGGGGTCCAGGGCCCATAGAATTCAGGGTACCTGTCAACTTGGATAGAAAAAAAAGTTACATGATTTATTTCACCAGCTTCTCCCTGAAAAGCCGGTCCTTGTGTTATGAATAAAGGCAGCCACCTACAGCGATCTTAACGGTGCCTGTGAGTTGATCACCGATAGGGATCACTCATAGTTTGCATTGCTTTACAGGTGTTGCAGATACCTGGAAAGATCATTTACCATCATTGCTATTTCAAAACTATGGTAGTTATAAGACCCCTGCTAGGTCTGGTAATGTAATGCATTGATAGAGAAGCACATAAGTTACTATGAACAAAACGATTTTAAAATATTTCGATAACTGTATTTCAATATAATTGGCTTCCTTTATAACCCTGCGTATTATTTTATACATTTAAAAGTATTGTTCAGGGACTTGCCTGGTGGTCCAGTGGTAAAGAATCCACCTTCCAATGCAGGGGACGCAGGTTCGATCCCTGGTCAGGGAACTAAGATCCCACATGTCACGGGGCAACTTAGCCCGTGCGCCACAACTACTGACCCTGGGTGCTCTAGAGCCCGCGAGCCACAACTAGAGAGAAGCCCGCACGCCACAACGAAGATCCCGCGTGCCGCAACTAAGACCCGATGCAGCCAAATAAATAAATAAATACTAAAATAAATAAATAAAAGCATTGTTTGGAGAAGAGATACATAGGCTTCACTAGATTGCCAGAGGGATCCAAGGCAAAACAAACAACAGCCCAGTAAACAACAGCAACCTTAACAACAAAAGAACAAAAACAAAATAGTTAAGCACCTCTGCCAACGGGATGTGTGGTCAAGAGAGGATCTTTGTTTTGTTCTGTTGCTGATTTGAAGATGAGAGAACCCGAAGCACGTTTGCCTGCCTTTGGAAATGATCTGGTAGGAAGGGAAACATTGACGATGTTGAGGAGATGTCCTTGAACAGAGCACGGGAGGGACCTGTGCACACACCTGGAGAGGCCAGTTCAGACCGGAGCAGGAAGGAGGCCAACGCGGGGAGCCTGGGGGACGTGGCAGGGAGCAGTCAGCGATGTTCTCAGATTGTCCCAATTTTCTCAGGGAA
>NW_006798409.1:3675622-3679226 GCF_000442215.2 Lipotes vexillifer | reverse complement strand
GGAAAGAGGAAGCAGTCTGATATGTTGAGAAGGAAGATGGGGGAGAAGGTGTTGAAGGTTTGAGTGGAGAGACAAGGGATGCTGTGGTTGCCTCGGAGAATGGGAGCTCAGTGGACCTTATAAGACAAGGTCAGCAGGAGATGCCCGTGTGAAGCCAGTGGTCGTGAGGCTTAAGTGACAACAAGCCGCTGGACAGCCTTCTCCAGCACAGTCAGCGGGACCACATGGCACCGGAGTGGGCAAAGGGCTGGACTCAACTCAGTGGGGATTTTTCTAGGAGAAATGGTGAAGGGAGAGTGGAAGGGAGATTGGTGTGTACACAGAGGAGTGAGTGTAATGGTGGGTGATGCTGGGGAGGAGGGAAGGGAGGACGGGAAGGAATGAGCTGCAAGGACAGGAGATGGTGGCCGGAGACTGGGACACGTGTCACTGTGACCTTGGTGGGCAACGGTGAGCAGTAGAGTAAGACAGTGGGAAAGGATGGGACCACCGGGGAAGGTGGAAGAAAAGGACCACCGTGGATATGGAACCACCATGAATTCCTTAGAGCAGTTTGTGATCTGATTGTTTCACTATTGTTTGAGAGGTTACATCTCCCTGATCACTGACTTATTTTCCACCCGTGAAGGTGAGAGAAAGAGAAACGGGGCCAGAAAGAGGAACGGCACACAAGTTGAATGTCTGCTAAGTACCCTGTCCGTCACGGTCAAGTCAATCTTGGCCTGGCTCTCAGTTCTGCCCTTTATGTCTTTCACCCACAGGACTGCCGTGTGATACACATATTGTTCCCAGAATTCAGTCTTGAACATCGTTTTTTTCATAAGCCACCCTCTTTCCTTGTCCCCCAGCCTGTTCTTCTCTGTAGAGCGGGAGAGAAATGCCAGATGGTAACTTCGCACTTTTGAGGATAGACTCTGAGACACAGGGGAGAGGAATTATACCAGAACCTAGCCGGGAAGCGCACACACTGAGTGCTGGTATGCGTGACCCCAGATAACTCGACAAGTAAATTGTGGGGCAGGTCTCTGCAGGAAGGGAGCTTCCTGGTGTGTGTGAGAGGTGTCTGGACCTCAGCCAGGTGGGAGGCAGCTCTGCTCTGGTTTCACCCTCCTGGTTCCCCAGCTCTGCGTATTCCAGCCAAGGAACCCGAATTCAGCAGCTGTCCACTCTCCTAATGCGTCAGCATCCCTTGGAGAGCTTTAAAAAGACCCCGATGCCCCAGCCACCCCAGAAAGCACGATTCACTGATTGGGGTGGAGTCTGCATATGGGGACTCTGGAGCCCCGCTCACACCCCCGGGTGACTTGGATGTACAGCCAGGTCTGAGAACCGCTGTCTTTAATTGACGTGACTTGTAAAGGTCCTATCAGGAGCTTTAAAAGAGTTTCTGCTATATTTAAAATAGATAACTAACAAGGACCTACTGTCTAGCACAGGGAACTCTGCTCAGTACTCTGTAATCATCTAAATAGAAAAAGAACTTGAAAAAGAATAGATACATGTATATGTATAACTGAAACTAACACACATTATTTGCTGCACACCTGAAACTAACACATTATTAATGGACAATAAAAAAAAATACAAAGTTAAATTTACCAAAATCCACCCCCCCACACACACAAAAATAACAGTTTGAAACTGTTTAGCCAAGAGTCACAGTACTAACGTCTGCTCTGCTTGCTGGCCCCGCCGGTTGACTTTGGGCCTTCTCTGGGGTCTCCCAAGATGGGGACAGGTGTGCATCAAACCAGGCAGGCGCCCTCACCAGCCCAGGGTCCCACACGGCTGCACAGGTGGCAGGCCCATGCAGCCTGGACGCTGAAACTTTCCTCCCTTAAACCAAAGAGTACATCTAATTTGAACGTTGAAAGGAATAAGAGACACTTCTGCAGTGTTCTGCAGAAGAAAAATATGGTTTCATATGTTTGTTTTTTCTTCATTTAAGTGTAGCCCAGATGCCTCTGTAAATATCTGCCAAGGAGCAGCCTTTGGAAAACAAAGCTATTGCTGGTCTCCTGTGCCCAAGAGAGGTGGCCAACAGAAACAGACCTGGTGTTCTCAGTCTCAGCTTCCATTTCTCTCTTGCTCCAGGGAAGCTGTAGGTGTGTGGGTGTGTGTGTGTACATCCAAGTCTGGGGTGAACCGCTGCCTCTGGGTGGCTTGGGTCTTCACCCCAGGGACTCTGCTCATAGACTCCCTGCACCCTGGCGGGGGACCCCAGCCCCAGGGAGAGAAGAGGATAAGGTATGGGAGTCCCATCTGCTTCCTTCTTGCCTTCACCCCACGGGGGGAGGGTCTCTTAGGGCAGGCTCGGGGCGCCCTCCCAGCAAATAGCCCCCAGTGGAAAATTCCTGTGCACGGCTGCTGTTGGCTTCCCAGCAAAAAGCCTATGGCTCTGGCAGCCGCTTGTCCTGCAGACAGTGTAAGGACTTGCCCTGGAGTGAGGATTATGAACATCAGCTGGAGGGAGGAATGTTGCAATTTAAAAGTGCCAGGAATCAGGCTTCCCTGGTGACGCAGTGGTTGGGAGTCCCCCTGCCAATGCAGGAGGCGCGGGTTCGTGCCCTGGTCTGGGAGGATCCCGTGTGCCGCGGAGCGGCTGGGCCTGTGAGCCACGGCCGCTAGGCCTGCGCGTCTGGAGCCTGTGCTGCGCAGCGGTGAGAGGCCCG
Source organism: Lipotes vexillifer (assembly GCF_000442215.2). NCBI lineage: Eukaryota > Metazoa > Chordata > Mammalia > Artiodactyla > Lipotidae > Lipotes > Lipotes vexillifer. The sequence goes on along the minus strand of NW_006798409.1, from coordinate 3,676,554 downwards.
CGTATTGCAAAAAAACAAAAAAACAAAAAAAAAAACACTCCTGAACTGACAAGATTGACTGTCCGAATTTTTAAAAAAGACGTCAGGAGAAGCCTTGAAAATAGGCTTTTAGACTTCTTGTTCTGTGTCATGCAAGATATCCTCTGATATAAGCAAGAAAGTGATTTTTTAAAACCAAAAAATTTGATATATTTGATTTTGTTGACCTTTAAAAAAAGACTAACTGGAAAGCAGGAAATATTTATAGTAACATTTTCATGGCACTGAAGGAAGAAACTGTCTCTTCCTTTTTACAGATTTCTCTGCAGATGCTTAAGAAGCACTGGTCCTATTATATCGATGGATAAGTAAAGCACAGTAAGCTTTAGAGATTTGCAAAGCAGATGGAGCCAGATAAGAACGGAGGCTGGCTTCTGGTCAGACTGATTTTTGGGCAAACAGCTCAGCCGTATGTGACTCACTTGACCATCTACATCGTAACAGCTGCTTCCCAGAGCTGTTTAGAAGATGCTAAGATAATATATGTATAAACCTGTAAGCCCTGTAAGGAAGGACACCCAGTAAGGCAAGGTGTGTGCTATTCAAGTTTTATCATTATTAGAGATAAATCTGTTCCGACTCCACTGAAGCCAGCCCAGCAGGAGACCAGCAGCTGAGATGCTGGGAGAACTTGATGACAGGGTTGTGCTCTGGTTTCTCAAGACTTTAAACTTAGTGATTAAGAGATTTTTGGCCTTGGGACTTCCCTGACGGTCCAGCGGTTGAGACTTCACCTTCCAATGCAGGGAGTGCGGGTTTGATCCCTGGTCGGGGAGCTGAGGTCCCACATGCCTCACGGCCAAAAAACCAGAAAACATAAAACAGAAGCAGTATTGTAACAAATTCAATAAAGACTTTTAAAAAAATGGTCCACATCAAAAAAAAAAAAAAAA
>NW_006798409.1:3637125-3674881 GCF_000442215.2 Lipotes vexillifer | reverse complement strand
GCAGGCCGCTCAATCCCTGCTGGTGACCCGCACGGACCCCCTCCTGTTCCCACCCAGCCTGCTCTGAGCCTGTCACCCGGCCGTTGTCTCCATGCTGCTTTGGACTTTTGTGCTATTGAGCAATGCAGAATTTCTCATCCTGCAGGCTGCTGGGGGCTCTGGGTTTTTCAACTTACGGCTATGATGTAAATTTTTTTTTTTTTTTTTTTTTTTTTTTTGGCTACAATTGCAGATATGGGTGGTTGGGTGATGTCTGTTGTGGGGAGTGTGAGCTGGGTGGGTCCCGGGCACAGGTGGCAAAAGGAACGTGTTGCTAATAGTTTGAGATGAGAGACATCATGAAGAAAGTGGCTTTGGGGGGACGTTCAGGTATGACTTGAGAACCCAGTGGGGCTGGGATTGTTATTCTGAAAGTTAGGACTGAGCACAAGGCTGGCCGAGGGAACTGGGCCATGCTGGGATGCCTCCAGCTACTTCCAGTGTGCTGCGGACCGGGCTGGGATCCAGAGTGGCTGAGAACCACAACTAACTTGTCACACACATCTGTGCTTTCCTCATCAACTCCATCACGGGTGCTCTAAGGGCAGCAGCTCGGCTCCTGGGTTCCTTCCGCGGCTTCTCAATCTGTGTGGCTCTGGTTGGTGCTTAGAAAAAGACACAGTGAAGGAACTCAGGTGTGGGCGAATGGCCCTGGGTGTGGACCCGAGCCTGTCCCTGTGTCCCTGGCAACGGGCTTGGGATGACAGAGATGGGAGCGTTTTGTGGCTGGGCGTTTGGAGCAGGGGTTCAGAAGTGTCTGTTAAATATCACTGATTGAGGATTGACACCCCAAATCCACATAGTTTTATTTATTTAGTCTCTTCTCTGGAAATAACTGTCTTAAACAAGATCACCTTTAGTTCAGGGTCATTCATAGGCCCTGATCCTCTTCTATTTAGAGGTTTACCACTATATCTTATAAACTAAACCTATAATTTTATGCTGGGAGTTTTTGAGATTATTTTTATAATTTTGCTTTTGGGATGATTTGGCTACATTTAATTCACAACTGCCTTTGATTTCTTTTTTTTGTGTGTGGTACGCGGGCCTCTCACTGTTGTGGTCTCTCGCGTTGTGGAGCACAGGCTCTGGACGCGCAGGCTCAGCAGCCATGGCTCACGGGCCCAGCCGCTCCGCGGCACCTGGGATCTTCCCGGACCGGGGCGCGAACCCGTGTCCCCTGCATTGGCAGGCGGACTCTCAACCACTGTGCCATCGGGGAAGCCCTGCCTTTGATTTCTTGATATTGATTGTGTATTCTTGGTCAGTCTTGTAGAGAGAGTAAATGTAAACCCCCAATTCTGGTAAAATATGATACTTTTTAGGAATACTGTATTTAAAAATGAAGTGGACATAATGTTATGTGTTGTACCTTTTGTTAAAGCTTGATTTTCTCTGGAACAATTCATTCCTATTCTGGGCTGAAGTGTGAAAGCTCCCAGGCCGGTGGCCCTGGCCTGTGGCTCCTCATGGACAAAAGAGCCCTTCCTGGGCCAGAGGGCAAAGTCACAGGGACACTCAGTGACTCAATTGAAGTATAAAGGTATCGATTCATTTAAAAAAATTTTTTTTATTTTTCAAAAAAATTATTTATTTATTTGGCTGCCCCAGGTCTTAGTTGCGGCACGTGGGATCTTTTGGTTGTGGCACGCAGGATCTTTAGTTGCGGCATGTGGGCTCTTAGTTGCAGCATGTGGGATCTAGTTCCCTGACCAGGGATCGAACCCCGGCCCACTGCATTGGGAGCGTGGAGTCTTAACCACTGGACCGCCAGGGAAATATTCATTGAATATTGAATACAGACACTGCCCCTGCCTCTTCAGGCACATGGAGTCACCGTACTAGTGGCAATTAGGCAGGGAGGCTAGGCTTGGCGCTCCAGCCCTCCCCTCCCACCCAGGACCCTCATCCTTGCTCCTTCCACCTGCCATCGAAGTCCACCCTTAGATCTTTTTAAACTCTAAGGTATAAATGACTAATAATGGTTTAACATTTTGTCCCTCCCAGGAGGTATTTTTGAGTCTAAGGGATAAAGATTTAGCAGTGAAATTTCAAGCACCAATCAGGGTGTAAAGGAGGATTTGGGGAAGGAGGGTGGCGAGCATTTTCCTAACACCCCCAGTCATTTCACTGAGTTAGGGCAACCTCTGTCCTTATGGATACAATGGAAGCCAGTAGATATTTCAAATTAAATGGATGGACGTATGGATGGATGATGGATAGATGGATGGACAGATGGATGATGGATGGATAGATGATGCATGAATAGATCATCTTTATTCTATCTCAACTGGCCTTTGAAGCTTGATTCATTTTTTTCATTCCTTGTAGAGCCAGGCTAGGGTCTGACACATATTAGGAAGTCGGTAGAAGTTTGTAGAATAATGAATTAGTAAAAGGAATGTTATAATTTTCGGTTACTATTTTGGGTCCCCTTTGATTTGAGACACACCAGCAACTTGAGTCTGAGTGAGCAGATTCAGCTATCTTGCTGGGATGGAGGCCACTGTAAAACTTGACCTTGTTCAATTTATCGACAGCATAACCTGTCAGACACACAAGACTTCCATGGAATCCTTTCTGTGTGGTTTCACGTTAACTTTGCAGAGGTCCGACTTTCAGAGAATTCCTGGCATTAAAAATAGCAATGATGGGCTTCCCTGGTGGCGCAGTGGTTAAGAGTCCGCCTGCCAATGCAGGGGATACGGGTTCGTGCCCCGGTCCGGGAAGATCCCGCATGCCGCGGAGCGGCTGGGCCCGTGAGCCATGGCCGCTGAGCCTGCGCGTCCGGAGCCTGTGCTCTGCAACGGGGGGAAGGCCCCCAAAAAAAAAAAAAAAAAAAAAAAAAAAAAAAAATAGCAATGATAACAATTGTACTGAACTCATTGTGGGCTAGTTTTCATTTTAAGCACATCACATATGTTTACTAATTTTATCCTAAAAACAGCCCTTTGCTTTAGGTACTACTATTAACACCTGCCCACCAATTTTATGGACGGGGACATGGAGGCTCTGAGAGGTTAAGTAACCTGCTCAAGGTCATACTAAGTGGTGGAGGTCGGATTTGAACGCAGGCAGATTGACCTCAGCATCTGCGCCCATAACACTACAGAGTCGGCCCTCGCTATCTGGGGGTTCTGTATCAGCAGATTCAATCCACCATGGATCAAAAATATTCGAAAAAAATTTTTCCAGGAGTTGAGGAAGATGGCGTAAGAGTAAGACGCAGAGATCACCTTCCTCCCCACAGATACATCAGAAATACATCTACACGTGGAACAACTCCTACAGAACACCTACTGAATGCTGGCAGAAGACCTCAGACCTCCCAAAAGGCAAGAAACTCCCCACGTACCTGGGTAGGGCAAAAGGAAAAAGAAAAAAACAGAGACAAAAATAGGGGCGGGACCTGCACCAGTGGGAAGGAGCCGTGAAGGAGGAAAGGTTTCCACACACTAGGAAGCCCCTTCGCAGGCAGAGACTGCGGGTGGTGGAGGGGGGAAGCTTCAGAGCCGCGGAGGACAGCACAGCAACAGGGGTGCGGAGGGCAAAGCAGGGAGATTCCCGCACAGAGGATCGGTGCCGACGGCGCTCACCAGCCCGAGAGGCTTGTCTGCTCACCCGCCGGGGCGGGCGGGGCTGGGAGCTGAGGCTCGGGCTTCGGTCGGAGCGCAGGGAGAGGACTGGGGTTGGCGGCGTGAACACAGCCTGCAGTGGGGGTTAGTGCGCCACGGCTGGCCGGGAGGGAGTCCGGGGAAAAGTCTGGAGCTGCGGAAGAGGCAAGAGACCATTGTTTTCCTGGTGCGCGAGGAGAGGGGATTAAGAGCGCTGCTTAAAGGAGCTCCAGAGACGGGCGCGAGCGGCGGCTAACAGCGCGGACCCCAGAGACGGGCGGGAGACGCTAAGGCTGCTGCGGCCGCCACCAAGGGGCCTGTGTGCGAGCACAGGTCACTCTCCACACCCCCCTTCCGGGGAGCCTGTGCAGCCCGCCACCGCCAGGGTCCTGGGATCCAGGGACAACTCCCCCGGGAGAACGCACGGCGCGCCTCAGGCTGGTGCAACGTCACGCCGGCCTCTGCCGCCGCAGGCCCGCCCCGCATCCGCACCCCGCCCTCCCCCCGGCCTGAGTGAGCCGGAGACCCCGAGTCAGCGGCTCCTTTAACCCCGTCCTGTGTGAGCGAAGACCAGACGCCCTCCGGCGACCTACACGCAGAGGCAGGGCCAAATCCAAAGCTGAACCCCGGGAGCTGTGCGAACAAAGAAGAGAAAGGGAAATCTCTCCCAACAGCCTCAGGAGCAGCGGATTAAATCTCCATAATCAACTTGATGTACCTACATCTGTGGAATACATAAATAGACAACGAATCATCCCAAATTGAGGAGGTGGACTTTGAGAGCAAGGTATATTATTTTTCCCCCTTTCCTCTTTTTGTGTGTATGTGTATGCTTCTGTGTGAGATTTTGTCTGTATAGCTTTGCTTTCACCATTTGTCCTAGGGTTCTGTCCGTCCGTTTTCTGTTTACTTAAAAAATTTTTTTTCTTAATAATTTTTTATTTTAATAACTTTATTTTATTTTATCTTACTTTATTTTATTTTATCCTCTTTCCTTCTTTCTTTCTACTTTTTCTCTCTTTTATTCTGAGCCGTGTGGATGAAAGGCTGTTGGTGCTGCAGCCAGGAGTCAGTGCTGTGCCTCTGACGTGGGAGAGCCAACTTCAGGACACTGGTCCACAAGAGACCTCCCAGTTCCACGTAATATCAAATGGTGAAACTCTCCCAGAGATCTCTATCTCAACACCAGCACCTAGCTTCACTCAACGACCAGCAAGCTACACTGCTGGACACCCTATGCCAAACAACTAGCAAGACAGGAACACAACCCCACCCATTAGCAGAGAGGCTGCCTAAAATCATAATAAGGCCACAGACACCCCAAAACACACCACCAGACGTGGACCTGCCCACTAGAAAGACAAGATCCAGCCTCATCCACCAGAACACAGGCACTAGTCCCCTCCACCGGGAAGCTTACACAACCCACTGAACCAACTTTAGCCACTGGGGACAGACACCAAAAACAACGGGAACTACGAACCTGCAGCCTGTAAAAAGGAGACCCCAAACACAGTAAGATAAGCAAAATGAGAAGACATGGACCTGCCCACCAGAAAGACAAGATCCAGCCTCATCCACCAGAACACAGGCACTAGTCCCCTCCACCAGGAAGCCTACACAACCCACTGAACCAACCTTAGCCACTGGGGACAGACACCAAAAACAACGGGAACTACGAACCTGCAGCCTGCAAAAAGGAGACCCCAAAAACAGTAAGATAAGCAAAATGAGAAGACAGAAAAACACACAGCAGATGAAGGAGCAAGATAAAAACTGACCAGACCTAACAAATGAAGAGGAAATAGGCAGTCTACCTAAAAAAAGAATTCAGAATAATGATAGTAAAGATGACCCAAAATCTTGGAAATAGAATACAGAAAATGCAAAAAACATTTAACAAGGACCTAGAAGAACTAAAGACAAAACAAGCAACGATGAACAACACAATAAATGAAATGAAAAATACTCTAGATGGGATCAATAGCAGAATAACTGAGGCAGAAGAACGGATAAGTGACCTGGAAGATGAAATAGTGGAAATAACTACTGCAGAGCAGAATAAAGAAAAAAGAATGAAAAGAACTGAGGACAGTCTCAGAGACGTCTGGGACAATATTAAATGCACCAACATTCAAATTATAGGGGTTCCAGAAGAAGAAGAGAAACAGAAAGGGACTGAGAAATATTTGAAGAGATTATAGTTGAAAACTTCCCTAATATGGGAAAGGAAATAGTTAATCAAGTCCAGGAAGCACAGAGAGTCCCATACAGGATAAATCCAAGGGGAAATACACCAAGACACATATTAATCAAACTGTCAAAAATTAAATACAAAGAAAGCATATTAAAAGCAGCAAGGGAAAAACAACAAATAACACACAAGGGAATCCCCAAAAGGTTAACAGCTGATCTTTCAGCAGAAACTCTGCAAGCCGGAAGGGAGTGGCAGGATATACTTAAAGTGATGAAAGAGAAAAACCTACAACCAAGATTACTCTACCCAGCAAGGATCTCATTCAGATTTCATGGAGAAATTAAAACATTTACAGACAAGGAAAAGCTGCACCACCAAAGTTCAGCACCACCAAACCAGCTTTACAACAAATGCTAAAGGACCTTCTCTAGGCAAGAAACATAAGAGAAGGAAAAGACCTACAATAACAAACCCAAAACAATTAAGAAAATGGTAGTAGGAACATACATATCGATAATTACCTTACATGTAAATGGATTAAGTGCTCCCACCAAAAGACACAGATTGGCTGAGTGGATGCAAAAACAAGACCCATATATATGCTGTCTACAAGAGACCCACTTCAGACCTAGGGACACATACAGACTGAAAGTGAGGGAATGGAAAAAGATATTCCATGCAAATGGAAATCAAAAGAAAGCTGGGGTAGCAATTCTTATATCAGACAAAATAGACTTAAAAATAAAGACTATTACAAGAGACAAACAAGGACACTACATAATGCTCAAGGGATTGATCCAAGAAGAAGATAGAACAATTGTAAATATTTATGCACCCAACATAGGAGCACCTCAATACATAAGGCAAATACTAACAGCCATAAAAGGGGAAATCGACAGTAACACATTCGTAGTAGGGGACTTTAATACCCCACTTTCACCAATGGACAGATCATCCAAAATGAAAATAAATAAGGAAATACAAGCTTTAAATGATACATTAAACAAGATGGACTTAATTGATATTTATAGGACATTCCATCCAAAAACAACAGAATACACATCAAGTACTCATGAAACATTCTCCAGGATAGATCATATCTTGGGTCACAAATCAAGCCTTGGTAAATTTAAGAAAATTGAAGTCGTATCAAGTATCTTTTCCGACCACAATGCTATGAGACTAGATATCAATTACAGGAAAAGATCTGTAAAAAATACAAACACATGGAGGCTAAACAATACACTACTTAATAATGAAGTGATCACTGAAGAAATCAAAGAGGAAATCAAAAAATACCTAGAAACAAAGGACAATGGAGACACGACGACCCAAAACCTACGGGATGCAGCAAAAGCAGTTTTAAGAGGGAAGTTTAAGCAATACAATCCTACCTTAAGAAACAGGAAACATCTCGAATAAATAACCTAACCTTGCACCTAAAACAATTAGAGAAAGAAGAACAAAAAAACCCCCAAAGTTAGCAGAGGAAAGAAATCATAAAGATCAGATCAGAAAGAAATGAAAATGAAATGAAGGAAATGATAGCAAAGGTCAATAAAACTAAAAGCTGGTTCTTTGAGAAGATAAACAAAATTGATAAACCATTAGCCAGACTCATCAAGAAAAAAAGGGAGAAGACTCAAATCAATAGAATCAGAAATGAAAAAGGAGAAGTAACAACTGACACTGCAGAAATACAAAGGATCATGAGGGATTACTACAAGCAACTCTATGCCAATAAAATGGACAATCTGGAAGAAATGGACAAATTCTTAGAAAGGCACAACCTGCCAAGACTGAATCAGGAAGCAATAGAAAATATGAACAGACCAACCACAAGCACTGAAATTGAAACTGTGATTAAAAACCTTCCAACAAACAAAAGCCGAGGACCAGATGGCTTCACAGTCGAATTCTCTCAAACATTTAGAGAAGAGCTGACACCTATCCTTCTCAAACTCTTCCAAAATATAGCAGAGGGAGGAACACTCCCAAACTCATTCTACGAGGCCACCATCACCCTGATACCAAAACCAGACAAGGATGTCACAAAGAAAGAAAACTACAGGCCAATATCACTGATGAACATAGATGCAAAAATCCTCAACAAAATACTAGCAAACAGAATCCAACAGCACATTAAACGGATCATACACCATGATCAAGTGAGGTTTATTCCAGGCATGCAAGGATTCCTCAATATATGCAAATCAATCAACATGATACACCATATTAACAAATTGAAAGAGAAACACCATATGATCATCTCAATAGATGCAGAGAAAGCTTTCGACAACATTCAACACCCATTTATGATAAAAACCCTCCAGAAAGTAGGCATAGAGAGAACTTTCCTCAACATAATAAAGGCCATATATGACAAACCCACAGCCAACATCGTCCTCAATGGTGAAAAACTGAAACCATTCCCACTAAGATCAGGAGCAATACAAGGTTGCCCACTCTCCCCACTCTTATTCAACATAGTTTTGGAAGTTTTAGCCACAGCAATCAGAGAAGAAAAAGAAATAAAAGGAATCCAAATCGGAAAAGAAGAAGTAAAGCTGTCACTGTTTGCAGATGACATGATACTATACATAGAGAATCCTAGAGATGCTACCAGAAAACTCCTAGAGCTGATCAATAAATCTGGTAAAGTAGCAGGATACAAAACTAATGCACAGAAATCTCTGTCATTCCTATACACTAATGATGAAAAATCTGAAAGTGAAATTAAGAAAACACTCCCATTTACCACTGCAACAAAAAGAATAAAATATCTAGGAATAAACCTACCTAAGGAGACAAAAGACCTGTATGCAGAAAATTATAAGACACTGATGAAAGAAATTAAAGATGATACAAATAGATGGAGAGATATACCATGTTCTTGGATTGGAAGAATCAACATTGTGAAAATGACTATACTACCCAAAGCAATCTACAGATTCAATGCAATCCCTATCAAACGACCACTGGCATTTTTCACAGAGCTAAAACAAAAAATTTCACAATTGGTATGGAAACACAAATGACTCCGAATAGCCAAAGCAGTCTTGAGAACGAAAAGTGGAGCTGGAGGAATCAGGCTGCCTGACTTCAGACTATACTACAAAGCTACAGTAATCAAGACAGTATGGTACTGGCACAAAAACAGAAATATAGATCAATGGAACAGGATAGAAAGCCCAGAGATAAACCCACGCACATATGGTCACCTTATCTTTGATAAAGGAGGCAAGAATGTACAGTGGAGAAAGGACAGCATCTTCAATAAGTGGTGCGGGGAAAACTGGACAGGACGTGTAAAAGTATGAGATTAGAACACTCCCTAACACCATACACAAAAATAAGCTCAAAATGGATTAAAGACGTAAATGTAAGGCCCAAAACTATTAAACTCTTAGAGGAAAACATAGGCAGAAACTCTGTGACATAAATCACAGCAAGATCCTTTTTGACCCACCTCCTAGAGAAATGGAAATAAAACCAAAAATAAACAAATGGGACCTAATGAAACTTCAAAGTTTTTGCACAGCAAAGGAAACCATAAACAAGACCAAAAGACAACCCTCAGAATGGGAGAAAATATTTGCAAATGAAGCAACTGACAAAGGATTAATCTCCAAAATTTATAAGCAGCTCATGCAGCTCAGTAACAAAAAAACAAACAATCCAATCCAAAAATGGGCAGAAGACCTAAATAGACATTTCTCCAAAGAAGATATACAGACTGCCAACAAACACATGAAAGAATGCTCAACATCATTAATCATTAGAGAAATGCAAATCAAAACTACAGTGAGATATCATCTCATACCAGTCAGAATGGCCATCATCAAAAAATCTAGAAACAATAAATGCTGGAGAGGGTGTGGAGAAAAGGGAACGCTCTTGCACTGCTGGTGGGAATGTGAATTAGTACAGCCACTATGGAGGTTCCTTAAAAAACTACAAAGAGAACTACCATTGACCTAGCAATCCCACTACTGAGCATATACCCTGAGAAAACCATAATTCAAAAAGAGTCATGTACCAAAATGTTCATTGCAGCTCTATTTACAATAGCCAGGAGATCGAAGCAACCTAAGTGTCCATCGTCAGATGAATAGATAAAAAGATGTGGCACATATATATACAATGGAATATTACTCAGCCATAAAAAGAAAGGAAATTGAGTTATTTGTAGTGAGGTGGATGGACCTAGAGTCTGTCATACAGAGTGAAGTAAGTCAGAAAGAGAAAGACAAATACCGTATGCTAACACATATATATGGAATCTAAGAAAAAAAAATGTCATGAAGAACCTAGGGGTAAGACGGGAATAAAGACACAGACCTACTAGAGAATGGAGTTGAGGATATGGGAAGGGGGAAGGGTAAGCTGGGACAAACAGAGAGTGGCATGGACATATATACACTACCAAACGTAAAATAGATAGCTAGTGGGAAGCAGCCACATAGCACAGGGAGATCAGCTCGGTGCTTTGTGACCACCTAGAGGGGTGGGATAGGGAGGGTGGGAGGGAGGGAGACGCAAGAGGGAAGAGATATGGGAACACATGTATATGTATAACTGATTCACTTTGTTATAAAGCAGAAACTAACACACCATTGTAAAGCAATTATACTCCAATAAAGATGTTAAAAAAAATTTCCAGAAAGTTCCAAAATGCAAAACTTGCATTTGCCATGTGCTGGCAACTATTTACATAGTATTTAGATTGTATTAGGTATTATAAGGAATCTAGAGATGATTTAAAGTATACGGGAGATGGGAATTCCCTGGCGGTTCAGTGGTTAGGACTCTGAGCTCTCGCTCCCCAGGGCCCCAGGGAACTAAGATCCCACAAGCTACGCAGTGTGGCCAAAAAATAAATAAATAAAGTATATGGGAGGATGTGTGTAGGTTATATATGCAAATTCTACACTGAGCATCCTCGGATTTTGGTTTGGGGGGGAAGCTGGAACATTTCCCTGCAGATACCAAGGGACAACTGTGTGTGTGCCATGCTGAAGATTAGCTGGCAGCTGCAAGCTCTCCTCGAACCCCTGCCACAGCCTGCACAGCTCAGCATCACCCACCTGTCTGCATGGACAGGTGCATTTGTTTCTGTCTCAGCTCTGCCTCCATCTCAGCTGCGTTCAGGGGGCCTGTGGGGAAGCTGAGTCCCTTGCCGACTTTGCATGTCATAGCCCTCAGGCTGCACGGTGAGCTGGGAGGCATCGCTCGCTATCAAACCATGGATCTGCTTTCATAGGAACTGCCCAGCTGGGCCTGGGACTGTTCCCAACCTTCTGTCTGGGGTCCCAGGGTCTGTGTCCAATGAGGTCCTGAGAGCAGAGCTCAAGGCAGCTGCCCCTTCTGAGACCTGTTTGGAGCCACCCGGTGAAGGACAGGGGGTTCTTCTCTACTTATGCACAGTTGGGGAGCACAGGTCAGCCTTGGAAAGGAAGCCCCCGTCTTTGGTTAAAAGAACATGAGCTCAGGGTTTGGTGAGGATGTGGTCAAGTGAGTTGATGGACAACACCTTGTCCAGCACAGGGATCACCGAAAGACAGTTTCGTCATCCCTTTGTGGAGAGGGCTGTGGTGGGCACCAGGTTGCTAAGGTGCTGGTTTGGGGGCTTGGGACCTTTTGGGGTCCTGGCGTTGATGATGGCCTTATCTGGGGCAGGACCATTTTGGTGGCGGAGACTCCTTCCCTGCCTGCTGTTGGCTTAGGTGGGATGAGAAGCCAGGACCAGCCCAACTGCAACCAAGGAAGAAACAACCGACCTCATGGCCATCTCCATCCTGCAAGGGGCGGAGGGGGCGGGGACAGGTACCAGGGCAGGGCCGTATCCATCGCAGGGATGGGCACTCTCATCTCATCACTCAGGAGGCCTCAGGACTTGCTGACCCGCCAGGTGGAGGGGGTTAAGGGCAAGGTAGACCGTCCATCTCAGACACAGTCTGGATTTAGAATTGGGGGCCTAGGACTATTTTGCAAAAATATTTTTTCTTTAGGAAAATACTATGTGGTGGTGGTGGGATGAATTGGGAGATTGGGGTTGTCATATATACACTAATATGTATAAAATAGATAACTAATAAGAACCTGCTGCATAAAAAAATAAATGAAAATCAAAACAAAAAGAAGAAAATACAATGGAACTGTCCCAAAGACAAGTGAGGTCAGAAGAGGGTGAGAATCTGATCATTTACATGTGAATGTCTGTTAGATACTGGATTTGAAAGCTCCATATTTTGGGGTTTCAGATTGTACTTCTTGACCTGAAGAATGAATTACAAAATCAGACTTGGAGGAGTATTACTTTTTCATCAAGCGAGTAGCCTTAAAATTTGGCCAGTATATTAGTTTCTTGGGGCTTCTGTAATAATGTACCACAAACTGGGTGGCTTACAATTACAAAAATTTATTCTCACAGCTCTGAAGGCCAGAAGTCCAAAATCAAGATCCTTGGCAGGGCCAGGATCCCTCTGGGACTCTTGGTAGAACACTTCCTGCCTTTTCCAGCTTCTGCTGGTGGCTGGCAATCCTTGTGTTCCTTGTCTGGTAGCTGCATCCCTCCAATCTGTGCCTCTGTCCTCACATGGCACTCTCCCTGTGTCTCTCTCTTCACATGGCACTTTTCTAAGGACACCAGTCATATCGGATTAGGGGCCCACCGTCCTCCAGTCTGACCTCATCTTAACTTATTACATCTGCAAAGACCCTATTTCCAAATAAGGTCACATTCACAGGTACCAGTGATTAGAACTTGAACATGTCTTTTGGGGGGGTTCAAAATTCAACCCACAAAAGCTAGTGATATACATGGCTCACTACTTACTACAATTTCTGTTATGTGCAATGAGACTGTGATTTTCATTAGGACCAGGAAAACCTCATCTGTCAACAGAGCCTTGAATACAGCTTGAATCAACAGAACCAAAGATGCTACATCAGTAATTGCAGCAGTCAAAGGCACTTCCAAATACAAACCAAAAGGAAGATGCTCTCCTAATCTTATGCTTTGTTTTGTTTTCTGACGCTGTCCCTTTGGCTGCCTTGGGACACCCTCTCATCCTGAGATAAATGACAACAAAGTGACATTAAAGGTAAACCAAGTAACTGTCTGGAAATCACACAGCCTACTGTGGGAGAATCCCTCATTTCTCATCAACTATCAACTATTATAATATTTGCATGTTTCTTGCAATAATCCTTCATAAATGACTAATGTCATTAGTCATTATAATAGTGCTTATTAGTCCAGTTAGAAGGAGGGTCAGATAGAATTTTACTTAGTAAGGACATTTCCAAACAGATAATAGAAAAGTTAATTGATGGCAAATGTACTTATCAGGCAAAAACAGTGGGGAAATGAATTAACTAGGTTCCAGTTTACAGTTTTATTTGCAAAAGTAAGGTATATCTTAGTTCAGGCAGGGCCTCTTTGGGCTGTCAGAGCATAAATATGTTGGCTAATGCTAGTCAACTGGTATGAGAAGTTTCTAAAATTCAAACAACACATTTGTGAAATAGGACCCCACTTTGACTTATCTGGTGTCCATAATTTAGCTGACAACAATGTCAGCAACAGACATTTCAACATAATCCTGTGTTTGCTAATTGCTCTTTTGTACTCTGGACATGGGAAGATTTAACCTTTTGGACGAGATAGATACCAGTAAATTTCCAGCCAAAGAACCAGGGATGATCTGATAAGTGACAACCAAAACGTTATGTGTTAAACTATAAAGAGGTCAAAAGAATGGAAAGTGGGCACTCAAAGAGAAATCTGTACACCCAAGTTCATTATTTATAATAGCCAAAAGATGGAAATAACCCAAACGTCCATCGATGGATAAATGGATAAGCAAAGTGTGGTCTCTTCGTACAATGGAATATTATGTAGCCTTAAAAAGGATTGAAATTCTGATATATGCCACAATGTGGATGAACTTTGAAGACATTATGCTAAGTGAAGTAATCCAGTCACAAGAGGTCAAATATTGTACGGTTCTGCTTATATAAGGTCCCTAGCATAGTCAGATTCATAGAAACAGAAAGTAGTGGTGGTGGCCAGGGGCTGAGGGAAGAAAAGTGTGGGGGAGTTAGTGTTTAGTGGGTACAGAGTTTCATTTGAGGAAGACAAAGAAGTTCTGGAGATGGATGGGGTGATGGTTACACAGTGTGACTGGACTTAGTGCCACTGAACTGTACACCTAAAAATGGTTAAAATGGTAAGTTTTATGTTACGAATCTTACCACAATAAAACAAACACACACAAAAAAAGAGAGAACATACTGGTCTGATTTTAGCCCTTCTGAGTTGGGCCACCCCACCAGGCGGTCTTGGAGCAGCCCATTAGTTTACATGTAAGGAACTTCATTGGAAAAAACAAATGTTCCCAGATATTAATCCACGTAACACTTTCCTCCTATCTCTGGAACCAAGCAGGACCCTATGGGGCCTTCCCAGGACAGACACCCCTCCCCCTTTCCCTCTGCTTTACCTCCTCTCTGAAGCACCTGGATAACAGTATCTGATGCACATTTCCTGAGTTGTTTTACAGATGTTACCACCACCACCAAATGGAAGAAATTAACTACTTGATGTCCATGAGCACATAGCCCCCAGCCCTACTGGAGCCTAAGGATGGATAAGGTTAACCCCTGTGACACCACCCTGTTACCGCACCATCAGCCAATCAAAGAGTTGTACCCGAGCTCATCACATACCCTATGACTCCCCTCCCTCACCTGGGCTTTAAGAAGGCTTCCCTGAAACCCATCGGGGAGTTCGGGCTTTTTTTTTTTTTTTTTTTTTTTGCGGTACGCAGGCCTCTCGCTGTTGCGGCCTCTCCCATTGCGGAGCACAGGCTCCGGACGCGCAGGCTCAGCGGCCATGGATCACGGGCCCAGCCGCTCCGCGGCATGTGGGATCTTCCCGGACCGGGGCACGAACCCGTGTCCCCTGCGTCGGCAGGCGGACTCTCAACCACTGCGCCACCAGCGAAGCCCGGGAGTTCAGGCTTTTTGAGCACAAGCTGTCCCGGACTCCTTGTACAGCACCCCACAATAAACGCTGCATTTTCCTTCACCGCAACCTGGGTGTCCGTAGGTTGGCTCTACTGCGTGCCAGAGGGTTCGGTACTGCCAAACTTGGTTCAGCGACATCTCTCTTCTAGCTAATTCTGAGAGCCAAATGCCAAATCCAGATCCTGGCCCACCTGGCAAGATGAACCACTGTCAGAGGATTTAAGGCCATGAGACTGTGACCTTCCTGCAGCAAATGCTTCCTTTCTCGAGGGCGCGCCGTGGTTGCACCGTGGTTACACCGCTCAGCCTGGGGCGGGCAGGCCCGGCAACCCAGAAGGGGGCAACATGTAGCCGGGATGCCGACTGCAGGACCCAGTGGGTGGGTAGCATCTCCTGGGGCTGGAGAAGACCACCAGGTCACCCACCTGTCATTCTGGACAAAGGCCCAGCCAGCCCTGGATTCCTCCTA
The DNA here is from genome assembly GCF_000442215.2 of Lipotes vexillifer. Taxonomy (NCBI): domain Eukaryota; kingdom Metazoa; phylum Chordata; class Mammalia; order Artiodactyla; family Lipotidae; genus Lipotes; species Lipotes vexillifer. Next base: position 3,659,529 of record NW_006798409.1, on the reverse strand, counting down.
ATCGCTACCCCTTAACACACAGAAAGGCCCCAAACGCCAGGTGTCACACCTCCGGGGTGCCTCACGCCTTGTAATTTACTAAGTGCTCTTCTGCAAGACTCTTATTTAATCATGCAGACACCTCGGTGAGGCAGCTATTATCATGGTCAGGCATCTGATCCAGTCCTTACAGCCAGTCAGAGAAAGAGCCGGGCCTCTGATCTAAGCCCGCAATTCTCTCCTCCACAAGCTGCTGGCCCAGTGTCACCAACCCTCCCTCCGGCTGTTAGAAAAACCAGTTGTTACGAGCAACTGGGTTCAAGGTGGAGCTCTGCAAGCGGGCGCCGAGAACCTCGATCGAGATTCGCTGAATGAACAAGTGCGGATCTCAGCAAAGTTTCCTGAAAGGTCTTTCCTCCACCCCGATCCTAGCTTACATCCGTCACAGTCACCACAGGGATGACTTGGCCGGGGCCTGGCTTGAAACACCTTCAAAATATCTTGGTTGCCCTGAATCAGGCAGCACATGGATGGCTAAGTCAGAGGCTCCTGAGACACATTCAGAGTCTATCAGGCCCTTTCCCAAAGGGCGAGGAATACGGTTGAATATTGTTTGATAAGCCGGGAGGGGTGTTTGTCCACACTCTCCCCTCCACCTCTGCTTCCTGCCCCAACCTCTCCCGTTTCCACACACGCACGCACACACGTGTGTGCACATGCATGCCCACGGACACACAATGCACACACGTGCAGGCACACACACACAGACCCACACTTTTTCTCAAAATGACTTTTGGCAGCAGCAAAGCCGAATCTTCCCAATTCCCTGTAACTAAGGTAAAAAAGGAGAATAACTGAGCCAGAGAAGGAGCTTCCTTTATCACGGGAAATGAGGGGGCTGCAGGCCCTTCACCATTTTCAGTCCCAGATGCTGGCTGGTGGGTCCCCTGGGCAAAATTATCAGGGCCACATGGGGACCACAGGGCATATTTCCAGTCCTTGAACGAGGGACCCCCTCACAGCCTCCTTTCTAAGGCCCGTGTCCTAAAACAAGGCACTTTCATTGCTGTCTTTGGCTCTTAATAGGCCGGAATCTCCCTCCTCAGCCAGAGGCCTCTTCCATAAAGAGTTTCGCCAGAACATAAGACCGCGTGCGTGAAGCTTGCAAAGGCAAAACGGCAGGGAATGTTCTGTTTCAGAGACTCCACGAAAATAAAGAAGGGGGGTCAATGTCAAACTTAACACGATCATTTTAATTTCCAAGTGCTTTGGGATTTTTTCCTGTTGGTTTCATGGAAATTTACATTTGTGGTGAAGACTGTTTGCTACAGGATCTTGCTGTGTTCGTTTAGCCCGGTAATAAAAACCGTCTGCCTGAAGTCCTTTTCGGAACAAGAAGGGGTATAAACAAATAAGCAAATGGTCATGGAAGACCAAGGGGAAGGGGGTTGGCTGCTTCAGAAGGAGTGGGTGTGAATCCAGAGCAAGTGCTAAAGGCCAGTATTTGCAGGAGCTGCTGACTTCCGAAGGGATGTGTCCAGACAGTATGAAAACACACACGGTATTCAAGGATATATGGTATGTTTGGGAGGGTGGATGAGGAGGAAAAGGCATCACTCTCTTCCCAGGCCCCCATTTTGTGCTTGGGGTTTTGTCACAGGAGTAAGAATGCTACTAGGAAGCACTAACCCATGAGTCCCTGCAGTGGACTGAATAGTGTCCCCCAGACTCATGTCCGCTTGGAACCTCAGAAGGTGACCTTATTTGGAAACGGTCTTTGCAGAGGTAATTAAGTTCAGATGAGGTCATACTAGATTAGGGTGGGCCCTAAATCTAACGGCTGGTGTCCTTAAAGGGAGAGAAGAGACACACAGAAGAGAAAAAACCACGTGAAGACGGAGAGAGAGGTTGGGGTGATTGCACCTACTCTCCAAGGAACGCTGAGGAATGCCAGGAGCCGGCAGAGGCTGGAAGAGGCAAGGAAGGACTCTCCCCTACAACCTTCAGAGCCTTTGGGGAGGACGGCCCTGCTCACACCTTGATTTTGGACTTCTGGCCTCAAGAACTATGAGAGGATAAAGTTCTGTTGTTTTAAGCCTCCTAGTTTGTGATGATTTATTATGGCAGCCCCAGGAAACTCATGCAGCCCCCTTCTGGCCGGGAACGGTTTAGGCTGGAAGGGATTGGGCATATTAGGACCAAGAACGTGGTCCAATCCTTGGCCCCTAAGTTAGGAGCTGAGGTCCGGGGCAGAGCTGATCTTGAAATAATAGTTGTTGAGCTAGTTTTTTGTTGTTGTTTGTTTGTTTTCCTTCCACCAGAGGAGAGATGGAGACTCTTCTGGGCTCAAGGAGTAAGAAGACAGCCTCAGAGTGACCTTCAGAGTCAGCTCCATGGACAGGCAGGGTCACCCTAAAAGTCCCAGCTGAGTTGGGGGTCTGCGAGTAGAGACGGCTGCCCCTCTGACTTCCAACGAGGCAGGGCATGGAGGAGGAGTAGCCAGAAGGACTAGCTTTTGGCTTCTGATCTCCAGTAGAGGTTATTATGTCTCTAGCAAGACAGTGTTCTTGAAGGCCAGGCATTGGCAAGAGATGATTTTCAAAATTCCTTTAGCTCCTATTACCATATACAGATCCAGGCCCAGAGATGTGATCTCTGAGGTTCTTATAATCCAGAACACTCAGGACATTGCGTGCAAGTTTCTGCCACGAGGAATAAGGTGGGTGAGGATGGGAAGGGAAGCTGAGGAAGGGGAAGCCAGTGGTCACATAGTTTGCCCCATTCCCCCCAGACTGAATGTTCCAGGTGGGAGCCCAAGGAAGATGAGCTTTTCTTTTGCTCCCTGTTTGGAACCTTGGAGGAGATGACCCCCATCCCAGTACAGAGGCACGTGGGTGTTGGGGAGCCCAAGGTGGTTGCAGGGAGGTGGGGTGAATGCGTGGGACCAGGATTCCTGGACGCCTTCATCTCTTCTGCAGCATGGAGGGGACCCACGGATCCTATTATGTCTCCCACATCAGTGCAGCATGTAACCAAGGTCTGCTGGGAGCCAGTGGCTGTGAGGGGCCCACCTTGGCCGGGGACGGAGTGGACATCCCACCAGACCTAGGGGAACTCCAAGGTGACTTGGTCACACGTGAGAGCTCCCAAGCCTAGGCCCTCAGACCCTTGCCGTTAGCAGGGACATCAGCCGGATGCCCAAAAGGCCAACCCAGCCCACGTGCCTCTGAGTGGATACCTGTCAGCACACTCACCAGGACCAGCACAGCTGCCTGGCAGAAGGGGCCGGTGCAGGGACGGGACAAGACCAGGAGACCTGTCTGCTCCCCACGGGGACCGCGAGCTTTCCTGTGCGCCGGCTGCCATCTTGGATATGAGCGTGGAGAGGAGAGAACCGCACTGCTGAGAGCTGAAATCTACCAGTAAGTATTTCCTGATGGAGCCTGTTTCCGTAGAAGGTGATTGTTTCAACCAGAGGACCCAGAGATAATATTAATGACAAATTACTCCCCTCTGCTACCCATGGGAGAGGGGCTCACGTGGAAGAGAACGAAGGGTTTTGTGGCTCCTGCACTCCTGAATGGTGGAAGTGAGTCTGAGTTCTCACCACCTTGGCCATGAAAGGATGAGGGTTATGGCTGAACTGTGTCCCTCCCCCAAATTCCTGTGTTGAAGCCCTAACCCCCAGCAGCTCAGAAGGTGACTGTATTTGGAGATCGGGTCTTTAAAGAGGTGACCAAAGTAAAATGAGATCATATGGGTGGGCCCTAATCCAATATGACTGTTGTCCTTAGACACAGGTTACAGAGAGGACACACAGAAGGAAACCATGTGAAGACAGAGGCAGAGATTGGAGGCATGCTGCCATAAGCCAAGGGATGGAGAGATCACCGGCAATAACCAAAAGCTGGAAGAGGCAGGGAAAGACTCTCCCCTAGAGCCTTCAGAGAGAGCGTGGCCCTGCCGACCACTTAATTGTGGACCCTTCAGAGAGAGCGTGGCCCTGCCGACCACTTAACTGTGGACTTTCAGCCTCCAGAACTGTGAGTGAATACATTTCAGTTGTTTTAACTCACCTAATTTGTGGTACTTTGTTACAACAGTCCTAGGAAGCTAAAATACACGACTTTATAGAGATCAAGCTTTCAGAAGGACCTCGCTCCATCTACAGGCAGATTTAGAAACCTTTCCCCTGAGGGCAAATTCCTCCAGATTTAGACCACGTGGTGAATTGGGGGCACAGGAGGTCACAGGGCACCTCCCCGAGCATCCCTCGCTCCCCCTTCCTGGTTTAAATCATCTGACCTGGAGCCCAAAGAGCAAATGCTTGAGTCCATTCAGGGCTCCCTCCCGTGTGATGGAGAAGGAATCCGGGGAAGGAAGGAAGAGAGATGGCAGAGAACACAGGTTTTCTTTGCTTTCCAACAGGCAGTGGCCCCGAGTCTGTTTTCTTTTCTCTTCCCTTCAAATTGATCTTTCATCTCTCCAATAACTCTTATCTTTCAGTGAACTCAAGCAGGCCCAGCGCGAGCTGTGAAATCACCGAACTTCACAGGTTTTGCACAACTCATCTTAAAGGCCTGACCTAAGCCCAGGAAAGCCGGAACGAGGCCGAGAAATCATTCCTTATTTCGCCTGTCACCTTCACTGCCCCCACGGGGGTCCCAACCACCTCGAGACACCTGCATGACCCACCGTCCAAGGGCTGAGTTACGAGCTGCGCTCCAGGTCTGCTGCCAGTGGCCTGGACGTTATACCAGGAGAGCAATGGCTGGGGCGGCCTCGTCAAGGCTGTGGTTAGATTTCCTTTGCTGCTTTCAGGGTCGTTTCGAAGGAAATGGGTGGAAGTGATGGTACTCCGTGGTGGTGAGTCTTAATCTTGGCCACTGGAGGCGATGGCACAGAGTGACATTGTGGACGGGGAGGGAATGCCTTTGTGAGCTGGGAGAAGTGCGGTCAGAGAGAGAAGGAAAACAGGAAAGTAACAGTAACAATAATAATAATAATGTCTTTTCTCTGGTCCTGGAGGATTCAAAGTTGACCTTTCCTTCTCCATGGGATTTTACTTTAAATCTCTTGAATGGATTTAGCTATTAAAGACCAGTAAAACAGCTGATGGGAAAAATACTGGCAGCAGCTTGGTTGAGCAACAGAAGAGGCTTCCAGTCTTGAACTGGACACGTGCACTTACGTTCCACAGACACCTTGGGAGTATATGCCATGACTGAGCACTGTTTTGGGGATGGAAATGTGAAAATGGATAAGATGGAGAGCAAAGCCTTCCTCTGGGCCACTCACAGGAAGCACCCCCAGAGAGGTGGGATCGCCCCTCAGCAGGGTCCTTCGGCTCCATAAAGAGATGGTAAAATGAGCCTCGGCTGTGCCCTGGGACCCGGCTGGCCGCATCTGTCCGGGCAGTGTCAGCTCTGTGCAAACGTGGGCCTGGTGGGAGCTGAGATCCAAGCAGGGCCTCACTGGCCAAGCCTTGTTCCCGCCCCGGGGGTCATGTCATTTTCCTCTAAGTGGCTCACTCAGCAGGGGCACTTTTTTGCAATTCAGCCACCTGCACAAAGGTGTCTTTTTGCAATCCATCCTCCTGGATAAGGCACCTTTTTTTCCACTTTGCACAGCTTGGGGCACTGAGTGGCCCTGATCTGACAGAAGAGTGGCCTTTGTGCAGCTGCTTTTAGGAAATTTCACCGAGGGAGGGCCAGAGAGATGATCTCAAGGATGGTAAACCTTGAGAAGTATGCGACATAACACCCTAGTTTGCGGGGGCCAATGAACCCCTCAACTCATGGGAAACTATCCTTTAGAGTTTTCGTGTGAATGGGGCCATTCTGTCTTCAGCTTTCCCCAATTTTGATTTTATAGGGGAATCTAGTGAGGAAAATCGGGGCATTGTGTTTTCTCTTTGAAACGACCCAATGCCTGCATGGGAAAACCAGGCCTGCTCTTAACAATCATTTGGTATCACACATAATAAGCAGAAAAATCCTTTAAGTCCTGGGGGTGGCTCAGAAACCTTGCCTAAGCACCTGGCCACTGTGTAACTGTTCTGTTCTGTTTTGGTTTGGTTTTGGCTGCATCGTGTGGCATGCAGGATCTTAGTTCCCCGACCAGGGATCGAACCCATGTCCCCTGCATTGGGAGAGTGGAGTCTTAACCACTGGACAGCCAGGGAAGTCCCTCACTGTGATAACTCTTCAGGAAACACATGGAAGAGGGAATCAGAAGATATGCATGGAGTGCAGAGCAGGGCAGCTGCTGTGTCTACCTGCTTCCTCCTCCGAAAACGTTGCCCCGTGTCTTCCTTGGACAATGATGGAGGGAAAGGCAGTGACTGCCAGGCTCCCTGGGGCTCCAGCCCTGTCTCAGCCGACTCTTGGCCATCACCTGGCCATCCTGCACTCCCTAGAGCCCTGTCTTCAGCTTCTTTTCTTTTTTTTTTTTGCGGTACGTGGGCCTCTCACTGTTGTGGCCTCTCCCGTTGCGGAGCACAGGCTCCGGACACGCAGGCTCAGCGGCCATGGCTCACGGGCCCAACCGCTCCGCGGCACGTGGGATCTTCCCGGACCGGGGCATGAACCGGTGTCCCCTGCATCAGCAGGTGGACTCTCAACCACTGCGCCACCAGGGAAGCCCCTTCAGCTTCTTTTCTTCCTCAAGCCCCCTGTATTAGTTCCTTAGGGCTGTCTGACAACCACAGACGGCGTGGGTTCCAACAACAGAAATGTATTCTCTCACCCGTTAGGAGGCTGGAAGTCCAAAATCAAGGTGTGGGCAGGGTTGGTCCCTTCTTGTGGGTTCAGAGGGAGAATCTGCCCATGCACCTCTCCAGCTTCTGCTGCTGGCCGGCACTCCAGTCTCTGCCTCTGCCATCGTCCTCTGTGTCTGTCTGTGTGTCTTTTCTCCTCTTATAAGGACGCCAGTCAGAATGGATGAAGAGTCCACTTTTCCTCAGTATGACCTCATCTTAACTCTGCTGATCACATCTGCAATGGCCCTATGTCCAGATAAGGTCACATTCTGAGAGTCTAGGAAGGACATGAACTTGGGGAGGGAGACACTGTTCAACCCAGTACACCCCCATCCTCCACTGACACCGGAATCCATGGAACTCAATCCCTAGAATTCTGCGGAATTCATCCGTGGAAGCTCCCAGCCTCACAGCTCACCTGGTCTCTGACTGTGCCTGTCCCCGCAGTTTCTCTTCGTCTCTCCAAAAGAATCCCTTCTCTTCATATTATGCTCTAAGAAATCCATTTGACCTTTACCTATTTAACTGTCTAAACTCCTGCACCTGACTTTTCACCGTGTCTCCTTACCCCCCGACACGCATCCCCCTACTGTCAAAGTGGTTGCCAGTCAGCCCATGTCCTAGACCCCGCCCTTCTCTGCTCTCAGTCTGCCCAGCCCTGGTCAGGCTGCTCTCCTGCTTCCTCTCACCGTCCCATCCTTCCAGCAGGGCCCATCCCCGGATGGTGGAGCCAGCGCACAATAGGCCTCAGTTCGTGCTTGCTGCATTGCATGGGATTCCTTGCGTCGTTGCCGAGCTCTCTAAGCCGCACTCACATCCCACGTTTCCAGCACCTGAGAGCCTTGACAGCCCGGCAGTTGCTCCACCTCTGACCTGCTCATGGCCTCGTCGGTTCGCTGGTGTTTCACTAACAAGCCATCTCCCCAGCTAGATTTTAGGCTTTTTGAAGACCAAGACCATGACCTGTCTTTGCTTTGGTCCTCCTGGCATAATCCAGGAACCGAGAACACGCAATAAGTTTTCACTTCGAACTTGCACAAATGCAGCCATTTTGCTGTATGGGCCTGGGTGTCCACAGAGAATTACTTATTAAGGGTTGAGTCAGTTTGGGATGTTAACACAACACGATCAGGATTAGAATTTAATTGCTTTATAGGATGTGTTTAGAGTTTCTAAAGGTGGGCCTCAGGGCTGCCTGTTTCAGAGCCCGCAGGATTGCTTGCTAAAAGGTAGGTTCCAGGGCCCCGACCCAGATCTGTTGATTCGGAATTTTAGGAGGTGGGTCCGAGAATTGTGTTTTTAGGTCAGCCCTGGCCCCTGTCCGGGTGATTGTTATGCATGGTAAAGTTGAGAATCACTGATCTAGACACGTGGACAATAAATATTGATTCTAAATGGGCTAGCAGAGCTGAAGATAAACTAGTGACTTATTACAGCTCATAGAGCCAGCTGGGGCAAAGCCATAAATGATTCATTGCTTCCTAGGTGACCAGTCATTTCAAGGGCCACCGTTGTCTCCCGAGGTACAGTGACATTTCACAAAATCAGGGGCCCAGTAGGAGAATCTGGGGGGTCTTTGGAGTGACCCCTGGGCAGTGCTGAGCCCAGCCACAAACAGAGTGTACCTGTCTTCCCATGCTGGCTCCCCCCTGCCAGCCCCCTGCCCCAGGCAGAGAATTAGAGTGTGCTGTTCAGTGCTAATGTTTGTCTTGCTTTTGGAAACACCTCAGGGCAACTCAGGATAGGTTTTCAGAGTGGTGTTTGACTTGGCTTGGCTGTAAAGTTCCCCCTTTTTAGTCTGTTTATTGCAAGTTAGCACACGGCCCCAGATGCGCGAGCCTAACACTAGTTCTCACAGAAACCAGGGGGCAAATGAAATAAAACGTGGGGAGGGCTGGAGGGCGCTTCCCTGTGTCCGCTTCTTGGCCTGGAGCTAACCTGAGGTCAGGGTGGGCATCGGGCTTTGCAGCCTCCAGCCTTTGCTGCCCAGTGATGCCTTGGAACTCTGGGGCACATCCAGCCACTGCCTGCCAGACACAGGATCTGAAGGGTTATTTCCCAGGAAGGAAATGTATTCCATTTTTAGCTCCTATTTTGCTTACATATTTTCTCATCTTTTAAAAAGTTCAACTGACTTTCGATAGCTGGTCCCTCTCGAAGTTTACTCTCAAGTTTCAGTCTGATGCCACATTACATGCGGGTAATAATCACCGTCACTGTGCCAGCTATTCCATTTACATCGTTTCATTTAATCTGCACAAAGTTCTATGCAGAGGGTATTATTAGATCCCACTTAATGATGAGAAAGCAAACTCGGAGAGATTGAGTGGCCTGAGGTGACCCAGCTATTGAATGGGGAGGGAGCAGGGATAGTAGTTCCAGGGATTACGCCTTCTCAGCAACGGGAGGGCTGCCACTTGGTGATGACCTACCCCAGCCGGAACCTTCTTTCCTTGTCTTGAAGAAGGAACAAACAATGGTTTACTGAGGGCTGAAAGATTTCACCTAAGTCTGGCTCCTATTTGCATTAAGCGTATCAGCCCAGTTTATATCAGCAAAATGAAAATTGAAGAAAGTTATGGGTTTCTAGTGACGTGTCTGCAGGGCATTAAAATATACTTTTGACGGGAGTTTCTGTCCATGTCACATTTCTTTTTCACAAAAGTGGAAAGCATGATTGAGATTCACTAATGTGGGTGGTAGAAAGAGTTTGAAATCCAGTCAGAACATAAACAGGACCCTTGGGATGTGGCCACCATCCTCCGATCCAGGGAGGGTCGTGCTGGGTGGAATCTGGGACATTTGGGGCTGAGTGAAACTAAACCGGAACTTGTGGGCTTTAGGGAATGGGCCCACGAACTCCCAAATTTCTTCCTGTTTCCCTTCCATAGTTTCTATTGCGTTGATATGGTCGCAGCTCTCCTGTCCCAAACCCACAGGGTCACTTTGATCGTCAGAGACTTCAGCCTCTGTTAATCTCTCTTATCAGCAGCCTGGCCTTTGTTCAAGGACCCATGGTTCTCTCTACTTGAAGGGACACACGGTAGGCTCCCAGTCAGTCGCTGGCCCTGGGTAGAGGCTGCTTTTGGTGGAAAGAGGGATTGAAGTGAGAATATTTTAGGACTATGTTACTCAGGCCTTGAGAGAACACTTGAGGATAGGAAAAAAGAGTCCTATGAATTAAAAAAGCCCAGTTATTGATTGAATCCAAGGAACCTCAAAGAGGCTAAGCTATTGTTTAAACATGGATCTCAGTTCCTAGAGGCTGGACGAGGTGGGCTGGAAGGGGTAAATGGTAGTATGCAGCCTTGAGTAGTCTGGAAAACAGCATCTTCTGACTTTTTGCAATGAGCTAAAAGTTCTAAGAAGAAACCACCATGAATAATAGTAATTGCTGTTCTATTTGCTGCCCATTGTGCGTTTCACGTTTACACATTTTAACTCTAATATCTGCAGTAGCTGACGTTGGTGTTATTATCCTAAGTCTGTGTGCTGAGAAATAAGAGATTTGACGAGTTCAGTAATTTGTACAAGATTATAAAGTTAGCAATTGGTAGGGCCCAGAAATGAACGAGGTCCTTTCTTCTTTAAGCTGTCTCCCATGAAATACTGTTCTCATCCCTGCTGTGGCCTGATAGGGTATCACATTCTACTACTGCACTAGCCAGAAGGTCAACAGCAATTATGCCATCCCTGTAGTATGCTTTGGGGTCAGTCCCGGAATTAGCAGAGCTCACTCTCAGCCAAGAAAAGAGTATTCCAAGGAAATGATATCTTAGACTTTTTTTTTCTTTAGCTGGTAGACATTCCTTGAGAGGCTTGTGGTATATTAAAGATATATTACTGTGACATCTTGTAAATTTTAAAGCTACTGTTTTACACTTACTCAGCATTCCTGATCTCATTGTGGTATTCACTTCAAATAATATTTTGTGAGTCAGTGTGTAAGAATCAAATGCAAGTTGTACATTATTTAATGATACGCTAAATGATGATGTCTTTAGGAAAGAATTTTTCTTGAATACCATGGTTGTAGCGTTATCCACTATTGCTTTAAAAGTAGATTTTCTTGGCATTTATAATTATGATAGTTATAAGAAATGAGTTGTTTACTATAAAACAAAATACCAAAATATTTCTCAGCTATTAAAAAATCCTTATAATCTCAAAAGCATCTGACTTAAGTGCAGGAAAATGTTCTCAGCTCAGGCTGCACGTTAGAATTTAAAACTTTCGGATGCTTTTACAAGCTCCAAATGTGTCGGCCTCACCTTTAGACCAATTAGATAAGATCCCTGAAAGGTGCTGTCTGGCTAGGTATAGTTTAGAAAATTCTGCAGGCAATTCTAGATGTGGCCAGTGTTGAGAACTACTGGGCCTAAGCAATAATGAATTTTTAAATACATGGCGTTAGGCCTGACTAATATCAAAGCATTAATGTATCAAAAAGGAGAAAGGTCTGCATTATGCTTTACAAGTAAGAGTTTGGAATATAATGCAATTAAGATATATGTGGTGAATATAATACATGCAATAAATCAACAAGTTACAGATATAAATTAGATGTTCAATAACATTACTGAGAAGATGACTGGATGAACATCCTGCAAAGTTTCATATGAAAAATCATATTTTGACAAAACTAAGATGTTATCAATTGTAAGACAGAGTATCACTAAGAAAAAAGTTTTAATTAAAATGTGATGTGCCATATATTAAAATCCACAACTCAACTTCAAAAATGTTCAAAATGCGAAAAAATCTGAGTCTTACAATTAAGGAAATACAGTACTTAAAAATTATTGTTTTTTAATTTTTCTGCCGGCTACTCCATCTGTTGTACCACTAATGTCCACTAGATGCCGCTGTGATCTGCTACTTCAGGTTCCGAAAGGAAATCGGAAAACCAATTTTCGGGGTATTTAAAATTGAAACAGTCTGCCCCTTTAAAGACAAAAGACTTTTAAAATCTCATATTTTGAGGGGCTGTTGTTCATAATTTCCCTTCTATTAAGATCCATCCTAAGTATCTCACGAAGTGTAAAATTAGTTGAAAAGTGAATTGAGACCTTTTAAAGGCTTGATAGAAAAAACTATCGCTTCCCTTTTATCCGTATCCTCAGATTTCACATCTCGCCTTTCTGCAGCGGGTTATAGAGAAGGGGCAGTAATACTGATGGGAAGGTTGATGTTTGACTTAAATCAAATTGAAAGTAAAATGTGAAGGAACGAATACGATGTCTCCTGGTTTGTAGCCAGCAGATTAGGGGGGGACCCTGCACACAGGAGTTACTGGTTCCCACACAGGAAAAGCTGGGGACGCGGAGAGGACCGGGGTCAGTGGGGCAGAGCCCTGAGCTTAAACCCAAATGCAACGTTAACCGTGGGGACTGACCCAGGGCGTCCATGGCTGAAAACCGGGACAACTTCCCTTATCGGTTGAGAATCCTTCTCCCAGCAAAATGATAGAGGCCTCAGGGTGGAAAGGAAGTCTGCAGAAGCTTCTGGAGACATGCTTTGAGCAGTGCGACTCAAACTGTTCCCCGTCTCTCCAGTGAGATGAGAACAGAAACTGGGGGTAAACATTTCAAAACACTTTTACAGCAAAATATCAGTAAAGTAATGTTATGTCTGTTAAATGTAAGAAAAAGAAACTGGGCTTGTGTTTTGTATGCCTGTTTTTTTATTACATTTTTCTAGTAATTCAACTTTTCTAATATTTTGCAAAAGTATTGGTCCATAACAGATTGGAAATTTAAAATAAAAAGAGTAGGCCTTCACCCCAGATAGCTTGAGAAGCTCTGCAGAAGCCCACCCTGAGCTGCCAAAGGAGGGGACCCCAGAACTATGACCCTACCACCCCCTTAATAATTTTCTAGCGGACAATACAGGCAGAAAAGGGCCAAAGAACAGGAACACTTGGATTGTGAGGGATAGGGTGATTAGAGAGGTAAAAAGAAATCCTAAAGCAGCACACCTCAGGGAGCTCCAGCCTCTGAACCCACGGTTGGCAGCTCACCCCAGAACCCCCTCCACCAACTCTACAAAGGCTCAGAGACCCTGCAGCAACACCCCCGAGCTGGCCCTTTGCCCAATGCACACACACAGCAAATTGACCTTGGGACAAGAGGAACTCAGGGGCTGCAGTGAAAAGAAAATACAAAACCAGTCAGAATTGCCCATATCTTATATATTTAGCTTCAGAAGAGAAACGCAGAGAGAAGTCCATAGTTAAATTCTTTCCTGGCTTAATCTGGCCCAAATCAGCTGGCTTTGACGGAAGGGAGGCTTAATGCACGGTCCATGTCCATTTATGGATAACTGAGTTGGCCATTTTGCTTCTCTAAAAACTGCCCTGTTGCATTATCATACTGTCGGGTTTTTTTTTGGAAAGCAATTTGGTAATAATTATCGAGGCGTAAATTGTGACTACTCTGTAACCCAGCCGTAGAAATTCATCCTACAGTTATACTCTTAAAGCATGCAAAGACACACAATACAATATCCAATACTCATTGACTCTTTGTGGGAGAAAAAAAACACAACTAGGTAAAAGTTAAATGTCCTTGATAAGAGACTAGCTAACGGGGATAGCATCCATAAACTGCACTAGGACACCCCACTGAAAGAGGAAATGCTTCTCAAGGTTCTAATGTGCAAAGAGTTCCAAGATACAATTTTAAGTAAAGGAAGCAAGTTGAAATCCAGTGGGTACGGTATGATCCCATTTGTGTAAAAAAGCAGCACATGCACTTTGATCATGCAGAGAATCCTTCCCAGGCTGTGTCTGTCCACAGGGGTCACCTCTGGGAAGCAGAGCTAAGGGTTGAGACTAGGGAGAAGCATTTTCATTTCTAATATCACGCTCTTTTATGTGGTTTTGTTTTTTCAAGTAAAAATAAGTATTAATTTAATATGGAACAAAGTGTCTATTGCAGGATATCAAGAGCTACAAGAAACGGCAACAAACATTACTCAGCCAAAGATACATCCTGAAACGAGGGGTTGCATAAAACAGTCATGCCCTGAAGGTCAGAAGAAATTGGCTGACATCGACAAAGAAGAAACCACAACTCCGAGATTGTCCTCACCCATGACTGGTGAATATTTTTAGCGACAGGCAATATCAGCCTGAGGGGCTGCATAAAACCCAGCGGACCACGTGGCAGGGGACCCAAGGCTCGCAGGCATCATGGCCACCACCAGGTGACAGAACCCAGAGACAACTGCTCGTGGATTTAATTACTACGTGGAAATGGAAAGGGATTGCGGTTGGTTAACTAAATAAAAAATGGGTTGCCAGGCCCGCTTCACAGATAGAGGGAGTGTCTCGGCTACCAGCAATGCTGTTACCATTTGCAGATGGAACACACACACTTCTTGTTTATTTCTACCTTGCACAGTGCCGATTCATTCTGATAACACTGGTCTCAGAAATACTTACCTTCAAAGTTACATGTCATTACTACACACCCACACCCCCCACCGCGCTCTGTACTCGCAGGATGAGAGCTGGGAGGGAGGCTCCCAGGCCACCTTGGGGCCTTCAGCCCCGTGCTCCTGGCTAACGAGTATTTTCAGTGCGCTCCCGAGGCGAGTGTGTTCTGCAAAACACACTGCTTACTCTGCGTTGGGCTTTCTTTCTGCCACTTATTTCATGTTCCAGGTAACAGTTTTGACCCATAGTTCCAAGGAAAAGGTGTTCGGGTGATTTTTCTGGACTTGCCTCAAAGGACGAAGGAAGACTCCTATGCTCGATGTCAGAAAGCCAGTTTCCAGGAAGCTCAAGTTGCCTTCCTGGAAATGGTGGAGGAAGCAGAGGGTGAAGGTCAGAGGGTGAAGGTCAGAGAGCTCCTGGGGACAGATGAAGTCCTCTGCAATTGTAATGAGCACTCCAAGCAGCCCTGTGGGCTTGGGAGAGATGACCAAGGGCATGTGAAGGGGGTGTCAAGGCAGAAGCCAGAATTAACCTTCTAAAGACCGCGAGAGCAATCCTTCCTAACTTCTGTGCACCTTCTATGTCATGGCCAGTCTGACATACACCGGGGGGCCCGGGTTGCCAGGAGTGGTGCGCATGGGGTTTGCAGGCACAGAGCCCCCGCTACAGACACACCAGAGCACTCAGGCCTCCCAGTGCAGTTGGAAAGAAACCACATTTCCTTTTAGCCCTGGGCGGCGGAGGGCGGGAGGGGGGGACGGGCAGCCCAACAGTTGCAGCATTACTGAAAACAGTAGCAAGACCGAGAGCCGACAGTCTTTTCCAGATCTGCCTTGAGGGAAAATAGCGGGGAGAAAGGGAAGGAATACTTGAATGAGGGGTTCTGAGGGGCCTGTGCGGGACAGCGTCTTCTGAGACAGGTGGGTACCCTTAACTGTGGGGCTTCTGTTTTGCAGAGGGGGTGGGCTGCAAATTTGGGGCCAGAAACGAATTCCCTGGAGGTGGGGGACAGGCTGAGACTTCCTCCTGAGGACCTTTTCTCCTGTTGGGCCCTTCCTTATTTTATTTCGAGGACTCAGCCTTTCCTCCAAGTAAATATTGAACAAATATTTTAAAACCACCCATTTCGACAGTGGCAAATTGTTATCCTGTCTCCAGCTGGCCCCGGGGAAGGCTCCTATGCTTCCTGCCTTACGCCCAGACTTCCTTGGTGGAGTGGGAGGAGCTCCTGCCCTGTGCCTGAAGGCACTTCCGGTGTCGGCCATCTTGGCTCAGACCGGAAGTCCACGGGGAGAGAGGCCTGCGGCCCTACTTTCTGCTACGTTCGGAGAAAGGTAGATGTTTGGGTGTGGTGTTTCCCACTTGGAAGCAGGAGTTGGAATGGGGTGGATTTATTTAGACCCAGAGAAAGGGAGCTGTGCTGAGTTGCCTGAGGTCCATTGAGGGTCTCCCATGAAGAAGACAGTATGGTCAGGGCCAAGTCGCTGTGGAGGGGAGGCCTGCCCTACCATGCAGAACTTTTCTCCATGTAACAGCCTCCGAGGTCCAGAGTGTCTTCTCTTGAGGAAAGCAGTAGTCACTCCCTCAGAGGCACTGGTTTTAGATTAACACCTTAGAAACCAAACATCTGTTTATGATCACCTATACAACCTGTCTATCCCCACAGAACCTACAGACTCAGGGCCCTACTGTAGACATACTGCATCTGGGTCTCACAAGAGAAGTCTGGCCTCTGCTAGAGGGAATGGTCTGAACGATCACAGCCCGGTTGTATCCAGGGCTCAGTTGAATTCTTGACCTCCTCATCCTCAAACGTGGTGAGCACAGCTCCAGGCTCAGGCCCAGCAAGCACTGAGCTTCCCAGGACCTTCTCCTACCAGCCAGACTGGAAATACCGGAAAAGCAAAGGTGGCTGCCCTCAGAGGCAGTGCTGGTATTTTCTTTCCTTTTGGCCAGTTTGGTTTTAACTAGAAACTGGAATAACAATTATAATGATACATGTTTACAGATTTTAACTAATTAATCCCTTGGAGTCCTCTTTTGGTGGGGAAAGCATTCTACGCACCTCATACATCAGGAAAACAGGGCCATATGATTTGGCTGGGCTGAGTGGTCACTGGTGTCAACACAAGAGCGGAGGCCTGGAGTTCAGCAGTTCTTGACTTCTTGGCCTGTGTCCAGATTGCTGGGCCTCGCAGCCCCTAGAAAAGGCAACACATGAGAAATTGAAGCAGACCAGACCATAAACTCACAGGAGCAGTTGGCTCTAGTTAGGAGGGTGGGCCCTGTGGCCTTGCCTGTGTCTGTTTCTCTTGGAGAGACAGGCTTGGAGAGGAGGAAAACCCATTTCTCCAGGACTGTTTTGCCCACCTTTAATTACCAGTTAAAACAAAACCGTCTGTAGAGGAAACGCCCCTTGAAAGAAAACCCAAGTTGCTGTGAAGGTTTCATCTTTCCCTTTTGAATCCCAAGGTCTGCAGTCATGTAATCCAATGTCGGCCTGAAAAAAATATTTGTCTACAGAAACACCCACATCGGGTGTTGGGGACCCCAGTGCCTGGGCATGGGGGTGGAGCCTGCATGGGAACCCTCAGCCAAATCCCTCCAGCTGGGCTCTGACCTGTTTATTATGAACCCTCTTAACCCCTTTTAACAAGAGGTATCTAGGTTTTCTCCTGATTCTGTCTTCTCTGTCTGCCAGCAATATTTTTCTCAACAAATTAGGGTGAGGTAGGAGGTGTGGGTGAAGAGAGAAGGGTAATCAAGGTCTTCGATGGCCATGTGGCTATTTCAAGGAAAGGGTGGTGGTAGGAACACAGAGGGAGGTGGGCTGGGAACCTTTCAGCCTCAACAGCCGAAGACACATCTAGAAGCACCCAAGCTGGCAAAGAAATCCAGGCAGTGTCCCCAGAGAAAATTGCTTGTTTAAAAAATAAGTGAGGGCTTCCCTGGTGGTGCAGTGGTTGGGAGTCCGCCTGCCGATGCGGGGGGCACGGGTTCGTGCCCTGGTCCGGGAGGATCCCGCATGCCGCGGAGCGGCTGGGCCCGTGAGCCATGGCCGCTGGGCCTGCGCGTCCGGAGCCTGTGCTCCGCAGCGGGAGACGCCGCAACGGTGAGAGGCCCGCGTACCGCAAAAAAAACCCCAAAAAACAAAAAAAAACCAAGTGAACAGGCATGGTCAAGCATGATCCTCTCAGAGTGTATCAAGACAGATCACCAGCCCTGTTTGGAAGCCTTACTCTCTCAGTGGATTCTCCCTCCAAACCCCTAATAGGCATTTATTTAGTCTCGATCTCGTATGGCCTTGTATCATTGTCCAATTTCTCATATGTGGATGCCCTCTTTCCCCAATTCAGTTGTAGACTTCTTAGCGGTTGGGACCAGAGTTTTCATAACCAATAGTAATTAAAATGATTGATCCAGAAGTTTCCCGTTGTGTGTTATCAGCTGAGGGACATAAACTAATTTCAGTCTCATTCCTATTGCTTGATTTCCTTTCATCGTTCCAGGTTTCCTGTTAAGGTCCAAATTTTGAGAGTGCTCTCCAGTGCAAGAGCACATCTGGGAGACATGTGTTTCTTTTCTTTGCTCATTCACAATGGTAATTTTTTCGGCTACTACAGGAAGCTCAGCAGATTCAGAAGTACAAGGAGCCCCACCAAAGCCCAAGATGATATTCACTGATGCTATCAGCAGGTCTGAATGCCAACATCTGCTTCGAGGGTGATTGCTCGGAGAAGTTCATCCAGTCCTAAATTCGGTTGATCTGTTTTGAGGTGATAGCCTCATATTGAAGTAATTTCTCCCCACCAAAGGGTCTAGAATAGGTTCAGTTGTAACCAATTTTATGTAGTTGTGACTGCCTTGAGAAACCTGGAAAAGGTTATTAAGAGTATGTGTCTAGGCATATGGATAACTGTTCCAGCTCAACTGTCTGTGAACACCATTAGTAGCCCTTGAAACGGTTCTCCAGGAAGTGCAGGCTGTTAATAACTCTGCCCTGATGCTCCTATGTGAGCCGAACAGCGTATAACGTTGCAAGTAGCCCAAGTGCTCTGAATTGACAACCTGCCAGGGAGACTGCAATGAACCCAGAAAACATTGCCAAAGGAAAGCGGAAAATTATCAACTCTCCCTGGTCAGTAGATTGACTGGTCACTGACGATAGACAAAAGAGTGACAAACTGATAGATTATGGAGGTGTGTCCCTTTTACTGGCTCAGAAAAGGGCTCCACCTCGAGCAGTCAGAAGTGCTAAGACAACTCTTATGTGGCGAGAGAGAGAATCTTTCCATCAGTAACTGTTAATTGACTTTCACTTTGTAGGAAAATATTGTGTTAAGTGCTTGGAGGTAGAAAGAAAAATGCGCCCTCAGGTTGTTTACAGTCTAGCTGGGGGATAAGACACAAGATTGAAAAGCTATTAATACGTCTTTTGCTACCTGAAAATTATTGACCAGAGATGTTTCAATATTCATTTACATAACAAATCGCTGGCCACAGGCATTAGTTGCTGCAAAAATACCCCGATCAATAATGAGTTAAAATGCAAAGCAATGTAATATCCACCTATGGGTTAATATTCTGCCACTGAAGTGAATGAAGTAAATCTGTAAGTACTGAGAGCTAAGTGGAAAAAGGCTGGTAGCTGAACAAAATACCATCAATGTAAAAAATAAAGCGAAGTGTCTATGTGTGTATGAATATACACATATATGCAAATGCATAAAGGGGACAGGAAGAGGACACGCCAAAATAGAGACTGAGGAGGAAAGTGAGATTGGGGAAAGCTGTAAAGGACACTTTTCATATTTTTACTCAACATACTTCTGTATTGAATAAATTATTTAGGACAAGAAAATATCTATATATTTCTTACGTAAAAAAAGGGAAAGATAAACACTTAGCCTCAGCTCCTGCTTCCTGGGGAACTGAGAGGTTATCTAATTGGTTAAATAAGACCTATTATTTATTCAGTGGATTTTTACAGCCATTAAAAACGAGGTGGAAAGACAACAGCTTTTGAAGTGAAAAAAACTAGTTACAAAATTGTACGTTTAATATAGTACTTTTGTTTTTTAAAAAGCTTTTGTATAATCTCTAAAATGTTAGCTATGTGATTGAATTATAGATGACATTTACTTTCTTTGGTTTACTGTTTTGCAGTTAAGTTTTTTTTTTTTTTTCTTGCGTTATGCGGGCCTCTCACTGTTGTGGCCTCTCCCATTTGCGGAGCACAGGCTCCGGACGCGCAGGCCCAGCGGCCACGGCCCACGGGCCCAGCCGCTCCGCGGCATGTGGGATCTTCCCGAAACGGGGCACGAACCCGCGTCTCCTGCAACGGCAGGCGGACTCTCAAGCACTGCGCCACCAGGGAAGCCCTTCCTTGCTCTTAAAAGGAGGAATGAAGAAGAGAAAGTACATCTTCTCCCTTCTGCTGGATATCATAGTGTCTGGATGTGGTGCCTAGCGGTGCAGCAGCCATTTTGTTCTTTGGGGAGCTACCCTGGGGACCAAGCCAAACTTTGAGAATACTGCTAGAAAGATGGGAAAACCTGAGTCTTTGAAGACCTTATGGAGCCACTGAATCAACCTACCCCAGAGCTGCTCTACCTTGGGACTTCTGCTCAGTGAGAGGGCACATTGTTCTTTCCGTTGAGGTGGGATTATCTGTTACTTGCAGCCCAATGCATCCTAACTGACATAGCAGTCAGCAGGAGCCCCGTCTGATTATGAGGTCTCAAGCTCCTTGGGCACATCTAGGGGGACCTTTGGGTCCTAGGACCATGCCTCCTGGGCACCAGAATATACTCCAGAATGGAGAAGAGGTTATGAGCCTTGTGGCTGGAAGGAGAGAGGGAGCTTTGGGGAGGCAGGGAACCCATCCTGTGACAGGGACACTCATTCCCCTGGCATCTCGGGGGGAGAGCTGGGCGGCAGGTGTGGGGTAGGAGGTTATCAGACAAGTGGCTCCTCAGTCTGGACCTTGGGCATTTGTTACGAGCCCCTAACAGAGGCAGGAGCTGCACTTGGGAGGTCAGGAGAGCCATCAACCTCAGGCTATTAGGAGGGGACATTTTCTTCCCCTGGAGTAGGAAGCCCCAGCTTCTACTCCTTAGCAGCCTTCTGAGGGCTGGAACCAGCGTGTGGTGGGGCAGCCCTGCCCGGAGCAGAGCCGCAGCCTTGCCGAGCTGAGTGTGGGCTGCAGGGGCCGCGACCAGCAGAGCCCCGTGCGGGCGGCAGTGGAGTCGCAGCAGTTTGGAGGTGGCTCCATGCCACCTTGCAGTGGGGAAGAGGCGAGAAAGCCCAGGAGACGGCCGCCTGCAGTGTTCCCAGCCTCCACCACGAATTTCCTCAGAAGTGGTGATGCTTTTGATTGGTCTGTAGCGGAGTCTACCTGAATTAAACTCCAGGGACCCCAAACTGCTATTGATGTAAAATGTTCTAAACTGGAGTTTAAAACACTGCATTGTTGGTGCTGAGTCCGTAAAGGCAGAACAGGGAAATGAAGTCTGACTTATCATGGTTGCCTGGGGGAGCGAGGGGGAGAGCTAGAGACAGAGACAGACAGAGACAGAGACAGATAAAGAGAGACAGAGACTGACAGAAACAGAGGCAGAGACAAAGAGAGAGACCCGGGGAGAGAGAGGGAGAAGGCCCCAGTGGTTTCTCATTTAACCTGATCCTAAAGCGGTGGCTGGCTGGTCTCCACGTGGGCTCTGAGCACCAGCCCTCGCATGCAGGCATCTGTTTCCTTTCCCAGTCTCACCTTCAGCTTGAAATCAGTCACCCCACTCACTTCTTAGAGTGAAGTCAAGGAGGGCTTCTGAGAGGAGGGGGTAAAACAAACAAACAAACCAGCACCAGGTTTTGAGCTAATCTGTGGAACTTAAAAGTGACACGAAAGTGCTTCAGGGGCTGCAAACACACAACTCAAATCTCATTTAAAAACTTTCCTGATTCACATGGGAAACAAGACAAAATCAAAAAACAGGAAACAAGGGTTGGTAGGGGTGTGGAGAAACTGGAACCCAGTATGAAGATTCCTCAAAAAAATTAAACATAAGATTTAGCAATTCCACTCCTAGATATATATCGATCTTAAAGAATTGAAAGCAAGGACTCAAACAGATACAAACAACCATGTTCAAAGCAGCATTACTCACAAAAGCCAAAAGGTGAAAACAGCCCAAGCGTCCATTGATAGATGAATGGATAAAATGTGTTCTATCCATACAATGGAATATTATTCAGGCTTAAAAAGGAATAAAACTCTGATACATACAACAACATGGATGAACCTTGAAAACATTATGCTAAGTGAAGTAAGCCAGTCACAAAATGACAAATACTGTATGATTCCACGTGTATGAGGTAGCTAGAATTGTAGAATTCATAGAGACAGAAAGTAGGGTAGTGGCTGCCAGGGGCTGGGGGAGGGAGGAATAGGTTAGTGTTTCATGCCTACAAAGTTTCTGTTTGGGACGGTGAAAAGTCTGGAAAATGGACAGTGGTGATGGTTACACAATATGAATGTACTTAATGTCACTGAATTCCACACTTAAAAATGATTAACATGGTAAGTTTTATGTTACATATATTTTACCACAATTTAAAAAATATTAACAAAATTCTAATTACTAAAAAACTGTAATAAAAACATCATAAACTTTCAGATACTCAAATACACGTGAATTGTTCAGACATGGGAGACCACCTGTGTGTTAAATTGGGCTTCCTGCAGCCGCATGGCACAGGGATACCGGCTCCGTGCTTTGTGACCGCCTGGAGCGGTGGAATAGGGAGGGTGGGAGGGAGGGAGATGCGAGAGGGAAGAGAGATGGGAACATATGTATATGTATAACTGATTCACTCTGTTATAAAGCAGAAACTAACGCACCATTGTAAAGCAATTATACCCCAATAAACATGTTAAAAAAAAAAATTGGGCTTCCTTTTGCTTTCTCTTTGTGCCCTCCTGGGAATCAAGCTTCTTCCAGCATTTCTCTGAGGGATCTGCATTTATTGCTAATGTGCCAGGGGCCCGAAGTTTCTATCTCCTGCGTTGATCTTTTAA
Organism: Lipotes vexillifer; assembly: GCF_000442215.2. Classification (NCBI taxonomy): domain Eukaryota; kingdom Metazoa; phylum Chordata; class Mammalia; order Artiodactyla; family Lipotidae; genus Lipotes; species Lipotes vexillifer. The sequence continues at coordinate 3,637,275 of NW_006798409.1, read as the reverse complement.
AAGTTCAGACTTGCCTTTATCCAGTTATGTAAAATTGTGGGAGCAGAGCTATAACCTTCTCACAGCCATAGGAGCCCATTGTGTAAAAACACCTTGTGACATGCCCAACCACGAGATTGCATTTGTCATCTATTCAAAGTTTTTTTTTTT
>NW_006798409.1:3625519-3637115 GCF_000442215.2 Lipotes vexillifer | reverse complement strand
ACTGTTGTGGCCTCTCCCGTTGCGGAGCACAGGCTCCGGCCGCGCAGGCTCAGCGGCCATGGCTCACGGGCCCAGCCGCTCCGCGGCATGCGGGATCCTCCCGGACCGGGGCACGAACCCGCGTCCCCCGCATCGGCAGGCAGACCCCCAACCACTGTGCCACCAGGGAAGCTCTATTCAAAGTTTTTGATGCTTCTTGTCTGACTTCTATATTTACAAGAATATAGACCACCATTAGATATCGTCGGTGGCTCTGCTTTGGAAGAGAAACTTCCCTCTCTCTCTTTTTTCAATCATCTGGACAGTTTAATCAAAGAGCATCTTGACACAGCCATCTGGAGTTTCCCCTTGATTTTTTTTTTTAATCTAATTTTTGGTTGTGTTGGGTCTTCGTTGCTGCGTGGGCTTTCTCTAGTTACGGTGAGCGGAGGCTACTCTTCGTTGCGGTGCACGGGCTTCTCACTGCGGTGGCTTCTCTTGTTGCGGAGTATGGGTTCTAGGCGTGCAGGCTTCAGTAGCTGTGGCACGCGGGCTCAGGAGTTGTGGTGAACAGGCTTAGTTGCTCCGCGGCATGTGGGATCTCCCCAGACCAGGGCTCAAACCCGTGTCCCCTGCATTGGCAGGAGGATTCTTAACCACTGAGCCACCAAGAAAGTTCTCCCCTTGATTTTTGTATCCATCAAAATATACAAATGTTATCCATTTGAACTCATAAAATAAAACTTTACTAATGAAATACTACGTTTGTTCCAAACATTGGGGTTTCTCTAAGATTCAAATTCCAAGTTTCTGCTGATAAAAATAAAGTTTGAAAAGCACAGTATTTGATCAATTCCCATTTCTTTCAATTCACTGAACATTTATTGAAGCCTTCATTCAATTATTAGCTGAACACACAGTGAGTTCACGGGGCATAAAAGTAAAAGTTAAATTCAGATTGCCTGCAAGCTAAGAATGGTTCTCACATTTTAAGTGGTTGGGGAAAAGTCAAGAATAATATTTCATGGCACATGAAAAACTATATTCCAATTTCAGTGTCTGTAAATAAAGTTTTATCAGAACACAGCCGCATTCATTCATTTCTATATGTTGTCCGTGGCTGGTTTTGCCGTACCAGTGCAGAGTTGAGTAGCTCTGATGAAGACCATGTAGTGCCAAAGCCTAGAATATTTGCTATCTGGCCCTTCACAGAAAAAGTTTGGATTAGATGACAGCTGTGTCCATGTGAAGTGTGAACATCAAGACCTGAGAAACCTACCATTCATCTTGATGTTGTTAACATTTCTGCAATGTTACCACTTAGTCCGTGTCAATCACTGGTCCTCTGGCCTTGGCAGGAGATGCCCTGAGGGGATGTTCAGAAATGTGCGGGCACAACTTTTATTGTTACAATGATGGGGACATCATGGGTGTTGAGTGGACAGGGACTAAAGATGTTAAACATCCCACAATGGATGGGACATCCCTGCACAGTGGAGAATTGTTCTGCCTCAAACATCAATGGCACATCCATTGAGAAACAGTAACCAGACAGTTACTGTGATGATTAATTTTATGTATTGACTTGATTGGGCCATGGAGCCCAGATATTTGGTCAAATGTTATTCTGGATGTGTCTGTGCAGGTGTGTGTTGGATGAGATTAACATTTAAATCAGTGGACTTTGAGTAAAGCAGATTGCTCTGCATAGTGGGGGTGGGCCTCACCCAATCAGTCGAAGGCCTTAATAGTACAAAGACTGACCTCCCTGAGCAAGAAGGACTTTTGCCAGCAGATGGCCTTTGGACTTGAACTGCAGCTCCTCCCTGAGTCTCCAGCCTGATGGCCTATCCTGTAGATTTGGGACTTGCCAAGCCTCTGCAGTCATGTGAGCCAATCAATTCCTTAAAATAAATATGTGTGTGTGTGTGTGTGTGTGTGTTTGTGTATACACACACATCCTGTGGGTTCTGTTTCTGACTAATACCGTTACCCCAATTTTTCCATTTCTGGTCTGAAAATGGTTTTCAGTCTACCTAGTCCTGTGCTTTGCAAATTTCTCCTCTTTTTCAAAATTCAAAATTTCAAAAATTTCAAAAAATGATATGACATTGCAAATTTCATCTTATCAAATGATAAAAAAATCTCTCATACGCCTGCTCCCAGGACTTTAATTCAACGATGAAGGGTTTAATTGAATACCAGTGCCACATTTGGTAGATGCATTTAGGGTGTAAGGCAAAGATAAAATATAGTCTCTGACCACATTTATCCAAAATCTGGGGAAGACTGACAGGTACACAGTTAATGCCAGACCAGCACCGAGAAGCCGCTTCACAGGTGTACAAATTGGGGCTTGAGGAAGTGCTTCTCGTAGGAAAAGATCATAACTCCAACCAATGCAACTCTGACACTGACAAGACCAATTTTTATTTTTTATTTTCCATTTCCCTTCTGGGCTATTTCTCTCCCAGTCATTATAAGGAAAAGCCATGAGCTTCTCTGGTTTCTCACCAAGTCCAGTAAGAGATAAGCCCTGGGTCCAAATTCTGATCTCTGAACTCTACCAGCTTTATACCATGAGGATCTCTCCCCAATTCAGCTGCTGGAAAGGAAGATACTAACCACACTGGTTACACATCCCATTTTTACCCGGGTGTAGCAGCTTCTCCCTTACTTCCAACACTCGGTTCAGTACTTATACCAGAGTTCACTGGGTAAAGGGTCGTAGGAGGAGGTGATTCAGCTGTAAGAACCACAGACATCAGAGATGGTATTACAGTCTCCTAGGGCTGCCGTCACCAATGACCACAAACTGGGGGGCTTAAAACAACCGTTTATAGTAAATCCCCTACATACGAACGAGTTCCATTCCGAGAGCATGTTTGTAAGTCCAATTTGTTCGTAAGTCCAACAGAGTTCTCCTAGGTACCCAACTAGCACAATAGGCTATGTAGTACTGTACTGTAATAGGTTTATAATATTTTCCACACAAATATAATACATAAAAAACAAACATAAAAAATAAAACATTTTTAACCTTACAGTACAGTACCTTGAAAAGTACAGTAGTACAGTGCAACAGCTGGCATCCAGGGGCTGGCATCGAGTGAACAGGCAAGAAGAGTTACGACTGGAGGAGGGAGAGGAGGTGGGAGATGGTAGAGCGGAAGGGTCGTCAGCAACAGGAGACGGAGGGCAGCTGCAACGTCACTCACGCCTGATGTTGATGGAACGCGTGTTAGCATCTTTGAAAGTTTGCAACTTGAAGGTTGGTTCGTATGTAGGGGACTTACTGTTTTTGCTCACAGTTCTGGAGCCTGGAAGGCTGCAGTCAAGGTGGCAGCATGGCCACACTCCTCTAAAGCCTCTAGGGGAGGATTCTTCCTCGCCTCCTCCAGCTTCTGGGGGTCGTCCGTCATCCTTGGCACGCCTTGGCTGGTAGACACATCACTCCAGTGTCTGCTTCCGTCTTCACGAGGCTGTCTCCCCTCCGTGTGTCTGTGAGTCCAAATTTCCCTCTTCTTTTAAGGACACCAGTCAATGGATTAGGACCCACCCGACTCCAGCATGACCTCATCTTAATTATATCTGCAAAGACCCTGTTACCAAACAAGGTCGCAGTCGCAGGCTGTGATTGGGGAGACACCAGTCAACTCACAAGAGCTGCAGACTCCACACATCCTAACAATCCACCAGAAGCCACAATGACCCCAAGTAAAACATCTCTTTCCAAGGCCTGTTCAGCCCACATGGTGCCATCACAGGAGCCTCCCGTGGCATTCGGGCAGGGAATGGAAAACAAGTCGTACATTTTTTTTTTTTTTGCGGTACGCGGGCCTCTTACTGTTGTGGCCTCTCCTGTTGCGGAGCACAGGCTCCGGACGCGCAGGCTCAGCGGCCATGGCTCACGGGCCCAGCCGCTCCGCGGCATGTGGGATCTTCCCGGATCGGGACACGAACCCGCGTCCCCTGCATCGGCAGGCGGACTCCCAACCACTGCGCCACCAGGGAAGCCCCGAATTGTGCATTTTTCTTAGACGTTTAGGCCGGAGGGAGCTGGTATGTCTCTTACAACACTACCCTCTTCTCCGTTCTCCCCATGCATGAGGCTTTGCAGAGCGACTCTTGCGGGATCGTGGAAGGCCGGACGCTGTGGTCTGAGCAGCGGCTCACTTCAGTTTTCGAGCTGCGCACAGCAGAAGGCCCAGCATGGCAGTGGCCAGACTTGGGGGAAGGCCAGACTTTCTTGAAAAGCTGCCATTTCAGAAGGGAAGAGAAAAGTCCACCTTTTGTGGGGATAGGCACTGAGTAGCAAAGATTTAAAAACTTGGCTCTGACCACAAAATGTCTGAAAGCAGAGGCTGTTTTGTAAAGACCAGCTTCTTAAACCACCAGGCCATGCAACAGGCTCTTGGCAGCATCTGAGCTACGCTGTGGAAGTGGCTGGCGGTGGCTTTGGGAGCTGCAGCGGGTATCACAAGGCCCCTTCTGGTACCCGCTTGGAGAATGATGGAGAGGGAGAAAAGAACAAAGGTAGTGGGTGGGTGGGAACCTTTTCTAAAGGTGGTTTCCCTCCTTTCCCAGCTCACTGATACACAGGAAAGGAGAGCTCGGTGGCCTGCCGAGTATCTATTTAGGACAGACATACCACACTGCAACCAAAGCCACACAAACCTCCACTTCTAAATGTTCTCATGGCCAAGACACAGATTTTCATAACATTCCAAGAAAATCCTGAAATCGAGTCCTGTAAATGGGTTGGAATTTTTTTTGCCAAGGAAATAATCTTCCACGCGTCAGAGGTGCATCTGTGTGGGCAGATGTCTTGGGAGCGACGCAGTGAGGCCCAAAGCTGGTGGTCACTGCTGGGGGTGGCAGTGGGGGGCTGGAATGCTGAATGGAGAGAACGATTCAGCCCTGATGCCAAGACAGTGCTGGGCTGGGGTCCCAGGCTGGCTGATGGGGGAGCAGCAGGGTAGGGACTCAGGAATGCATCTGTCATCCCCGACCCTTACTTCTCAAAGGAACTGGCGGCACTGTCGTGATTTCCCAACTAAAAAATCATGTTGGAGAATATTTAGTGTTTTATTAAAGCTCTTAGGCTTTAGGATGTTCTATCAATGGTGAAATGTCAGCTAAAAAAATCCCTATCAAGTTATTATAGGAAATTTATTCGTGCCTTAAACTTTAAAAATAAAGGCCTGCACCTCCCAGCAAAATCTCTGCATTCCTCCTGTGGATAAATTATCTTAGAGTCCCAAACTAAGATAATGGCGGGCTCACTGGCACCTACGCTTATTAGAAAATTCATCTTCTTTTCACGTCCAATATAATCAAGCCAGCCACACCCCACACTCAGCCAGCCTGGCCTTTCTTTCCCAATTCCAGACCCTACTCTATACGAGAACATGTGTAATTACCCTGGTGGGCTCAGAGCCTGTCTTGAAATAAAGCGCATCAGGACCACAGGGGAGTGACTCAGACCCGAACTGTGTGCATCCTGGCTTGGCACACGTGCGTCCTTCCTGTCCTCACTTATTAACTCTGGGAGACACTGAGAGCTCCCCAGGATGGGGTGAAGGCTTTGCAAACATTCCTGCCCCAAGGCCAGCAAAGGCAAAGGCGGGAGGAGCAGGGCCCTGCACTCCGCCGTCCCCAGCCCAGCCCCTTTGGAGACAGAAATGCAGCCCTGACCATTCCGGCTGCCCTGGATTTCACCAACTCCATGCGATGGCATCTGGAGGACGCTGTGATATATGGTCCCTTCCAGAGAACAGGATACAGATGCGTGGGGGAAGGTAACCCGAGAACAGTGCAAGAAGATGCCCTGTGCCCCCCGAGTTCCACACATAAATGACAAACCACAGTTTCCAATTTGAAGGGAAGTATTGTCATTTCTCTCTTTTGCAAACTTTGGCCTTTTGGACTCGAGGTGAGTTTGCGAGGAGTGTAGCTTTTACCCTGAGATAACTTTTTCCCATTCCATTTCAATCATCTGCTGGGTCCCCAACAAACAGGGAGTATGTCGGTCTCGGTGACTAGGTCATGAGCAGCGAGGACCTTGCCTCTACCACCCCGGCACCGCCAGCCACAGATCCCTGGTGTTCGTGCCTGATCTTCCTGGGAGCAGAGGAGTTTGCTAAGGAAAAGGGGGAGATGAGATGGTACACACATACGAGATGGTGTGGGCCGACACCCATGTCATTGCGGAGACCAAGCCTGAGACCAACCAGGGCACTCGGCGTGGACCGTCCCCCTCCCCACCCTGTTCCATCCAGTGTCACTCACTGTCCTGAATGTACCCTCTCCCTACTCGATGCTTTCACCCTGCCAGCTCCAGGGAGCTAAGGCACGAGCCTGAGCACACCCCGTATACCCCACACGTGAGGGCTACAGTCTCTATCACCCTCTGTGTGTATTTCTTTTCATTGCCTTTGTACAGAGCAAACAGATGGCTTCAAATAATAGGTTGGTTTCCTGCACATCTTGCAGGAAATCAAGTTTTGGAAAGCACAGATCCATCTCTTGAAACTTCATCTGGACACAGATAAATGGTGTGTGTGTGTGCGTTTGTGTGTGTGTGTGTGTGTGTGTCCCCCCGAGTTCCACACATAAATGACAAACCACAGTTTCCAATTTGAAGGGAAGTATTGTCATTTCTCTCTTTTGCAAACTTTGGCCTTTTGGACTCGAGGTGAGTTTGCGAGGAGTGTAGCTTTTACCCTGAGATAACTTTTTCCCATTCCATTTCAATCATCTGCTGGGTCCCCAACAAACAGGGAGTATGTCGGTCTCGGTGACTAGGTCATGAGCAGCGAGGACCTTGCCTCTACCACCCCGGCACCGCCAGCCACAGATCCCTGGTGTTCGTGCCTGATCTTCCTGGGAGCAGAGGAGTTTGCTAAGGAAAAGGGGGAGATGAGATGGTACACACATACGAGATGGTGTGGGCCGACACCCATGTCATTGCGGAGACCAAGCCTGAGACCAACCAGGGCACTCGGCGTGGACCGTCCCCCTCCCCACCCTGTTCCATCCAGTGTCACTCACTGTCCTGAATGTACCCTCTCCCTACTCGATGCTTTCACCCTGCCAGCTCCAGGGAGCTAAGGCACGAGCCTGAGCACACCCCGTATACCCCACACGTGAGGGCTACAGTCTCTATCACCCTCTGTGTGTATTTCTTTTCATTGCCTTTGTACAGAGCAAACAGATGGCTTCAAATAATAGGTTGGTTTCCTGCACATCTTGCAGGAAATCAAGTTTTGGAAAGCACAGATCCATCTCTTGAAACTTCATCTGGACACAGATAAATGGTGTGTGTGTGTGCGTTTGTGTGTGTGTGTGTGTGTGTGTGTGTGCCAAAAGGAACATTCTTAAGCTAAATTGTTTAGATATATGTGTTCACCCAAACTTTTGCAAATGAGGGACTGAACTCAGGACTTAAACTTTAATGATTTAGAAAATAATCTAGGAAGTTTCCCAGTTTAGGTGGAAAGTGGATTAGGCACCCTCCCAAATGACAAATGGGAAGGGACGCCCCCATCACTCGATTCCCTGCTCTGAGATGCTCCCATCCTGCTGCCCCTGGAGCATTACATCCAGGACGGTAGAGCGGTAACATGACAGAATGGGGAGGCACGTGACCTCAATGCCAGGGCCTGACTGCCCTCCACGAGCACAAGAAATCCTCCTGCAGCTCCATCCCACCCCCCACTTCCTCAGCAGTGCAAGCTGCTGGCAACATTCATCTGCCTTGAATTTTACGCTGCACGAGGGAAAAAGGAGAGTCAGTTACAGTGAGAACTAAGCTCCCCTCCCTTCAGGTGAGGCTTCATGTGACCGTGGTGGAGGCCCAGCAGCCAGGGGAATGGTCTGCCTGATGCCATGCAATAGCCAGGATCATATACCCAGAACCTGCTGGACCTGGGCCCACTAGGGCGATTGCAGTCACTTGGCGTTCAAATGTCACATTCAGGTGCAGTCACTGGCCCCTTTCTGGCAGGACCAGTAGGCACTTGGTGGGATGGGAAACAGGACCCGTGTGGAGACGTCCCGTCCCACGTCGTCTGCACCAGGCTGTGACACACAGTGGGACTGGAACTGGGACCCGGGGTGAGTGAGGGTCCAGGACGCCCATCTCTTCTCACGTCGTTCTGGCGTGCGCTGGGGACGCAAGGCACAGGTGCAAGGTGCCCTCGCTTTGGCCCTCCCTGGGCTGCTGGGCCACCTTGACTCACACCCTTGGAGTTCTGGGCCCTTTGAGAGCCGTCTTCATCTCCTGCTGCCCTCGGAGGCTGCTCTGTGGACCTTATACAGCTGAGCAGAACCCTCCACCTACACGCAGGAGCTCTGTGAGATATGCCGGTCAGTTACCTCCCTCCCACGGAGAGTAAACGCCAGGCCCTCCTTGGCAGGGCTGCCCAGACCACTCGAGAATCAATTAAGCACTGACTCCTAGTCAAGGCCCGATCCTGTGACCTCAAGAGAAATGTGAGACGGAGACCCTGATGTCAAGGGCATGTGGTTGTGCACAGAGACGGAACTGAAGTGCACAGAATGAGTAGCTGCTGGTCTGCTGAAATATGCTAGGGGAGTTGGGGGGACAGGAGAGACTGGTGGGCTTCCTGGAGGAGGTGAACACTGAGCTGAGCCTTGGGGGATGAAGACATTGAAACTAAGGGTGGGGAGAAAGAGGAGGATCTGAGGCTGGAGGAGCAGCACAGTGGTCAGGGGGTTCCTGCAGGCGGTCAGAGGATGGAGAGGAGCCCCCAGGCCGAGGCAGGGAAGGCAGGGAACAGCAGAGAAGCTGGCATGAGGCCAGACTGAGGGGGAAACTTGGCAGAAGCTTTGAATGGTGACTTCCTGAGCAGACAAGTGACAGGCTGGGGAGGGTCGGGCCAGGTCTGGCAGCCACACGTGGGGTGCCCAGAGCAAAGCAGACAAGAGCAGATGCCCTCGGGGTGGAATCAGGCCCTGCTGATGAGGGGCCACCCACAAGATCCCCAGTATGACCCCCAGTTGCACACTATCCTGCACATGGAGGGTCAGGCCCTTACAAGGTGTGGGGAGCCCCTGGCATCATCAATTTCCTTATTGGGAATTGTCTGCTGCTACAGGGTTGTCGCATCTTGAAAACGTGAGCTGGGGCCGCTCTCTGTGCCCTGCCCCACTTCCACTGTGGGCCCCCAAGGCATGGCCTGTGGGCCAGAGGGAAGCAACATCACGAGGGAAAAGGAATGTTTATTTTGGCCCATGCAGCCTCCCCTTCTGACCTTTCCTCTCCTCAGTGCTGTCCCTTCCACTCAGGTACCCAAAGGCCTCCTATTCTTTGCTTCTTCTCAGAATCACAGATTTCAGGGCTGGAAGGAACCTCTGTGGGAATCACCTGGCCCAGGGGCCAGCAAACTATTACTGTAACGGGCCAGACAGTACATATGTTAGGCTTTGCTGGCCACACAGTCTCTGTTACAGCCGCTTAACTCTGCCCTTGTAGTGTGAAAGCAGCCATGATGACACAGAAGCAAAGGGCATAGCTGTGTTCCAATAAAACTTTATTTACAAAAACAGGCGGAGGGCCGGGTCTGGCCCACGGTCCTAGCCTGCCGCCCCTGATCTAGCGTTCAGTCTCATTTCACAGTTGACGAAGTTGAGCCCTAGAGAAATGGACTGACTTGACCAAAGACTCAGAGATCTGAAAGTCCAGAGGGACCCACTGGGATGTTTATGTTTTCACTGAGGTAGAAAAAATAAAAACAGATGAAGGACTTTATTAGTATTTTTTAGGTGTGTTCATTCAAATCAACTTTAAGCTGGTGAACACACCACACTTGTGAGGCTGGCCTGAGCAGTCATACCTGAGACGGACTTCACTCCAGTTTGATTTTAACTAATCTCTCCTCTGGGTCTGATCATCACCTACTGAGTAGTACAATCCATCTCACCTCCAAAGTCAGACAGACTCCTTCTGTGCATGGCGGGGCCAATCCACTGACCTCCTGAGACATGGGACATTGATGAACAGAACCTTGGCTCTGAGGACCACTAGAGAGGCACTGGGTTTCCCCATGCTCCAAGTAAGAGCCCCTTATTATTGTCACTGTCACCTACAGGGACCGTGCACCCCAAACAAGAGGAAAGCAAACACTTTAAAAGGGAAAACTTGGGGATCCGTATTCAACAGGCAATGCATAGATGGTCCAACACACGAAGCTGAACTGTCCTTCCTTTTGGACGTGATAATTTCATCTATTTGGACCACCCTGTCAGCATGTCAGACGTAAAATATTACACGTGGAATAATGAAAAATTGCCAACATCTCACCACCATCTTTTGATTAATGTGTAGCTCCTCAGAGATTGATCAGTTTGTTTGATTTTGTTACTTGGAGTGACTGATGGCTATTTTAAAAAATACTTAGCTTTAGAGTTACCCAACATGAGATAATTTTCATATGCCTTGTGTAGCCCCATCCAGAATAATTGGACTTTATTGCCTTCCTTCCATGCATGAACTGAAGTTCCCTGGAGAAGCAAAACAGATTCGGACTTTGTTGCTTTAATATTTCCATGTAGATCAGCTGCCGTATTCATAGAGAGGCTTTGACCAGATGGCCAGCCAGCCTTGTAGTGACATTTCCCATTTCCCGTCTATTACTCACCGATGGAAAATAATGTGACGTGAATTCCCCATTTTGGATAATATGTGGTTATATCCTGTTGTACCTGCACTGAAGATAAATGACTTATCATGCAATAATTTCTTCACTCTCTAGGGAGAAAATAGGAGAAAAAGCAGTTCACCATGTTTGGCAGGAAAAAGTAATTGTCACTGCTTAGGCATTTACCAGGACATCTCAATTTAATTTCCTAATTTCTTTTCTTTCCCTCATTGCTTATTTTTCTGTTACTTGGAGGTGGGGGGGGCACTTATTTTTGCTGCTTAAAACATTTAAGCTCAGGTTTTAGAAGGGATCCTCAGACACCTGGTTTTTGTCCCATCGCTGGGACATCTCTCTTCCAGACACTGGTCTGACGCAGAGCTGAGATAGCAAAAATCAGTGGAAAAAACTCCAATTTTATCATTTAAATGGACTCAAACGGGCCAGCAAAAATTTTTGCTTTTTAAAATATTAGTTATTACTCTTCACTGTTTGACACAATGTTGGCAATATCGTAAGATCAGCCTTGGTTTTCAACTTCTCTCGCCTCAACCTCAGGAGGTAAATTTTTTTAGTTATCACTCCCTTTAACTATTGCTAAAGATGAGTAACTAATAATGATAAACTTACTCATAAAGAATATATAATTAAAACTAACATTTCTTCCATCTTTAACATGTGCCAGGCAATGTGGTAAGAGTATTCCACACTTAAGTCATGTAATTGTCACCACTGTCCTTTGGGGCAAGTACTATTGATATTATTTACCATCATTTTCCAGGTAAGGCAAGGGAAGCTGGCGAGGAACCTAATTGCCCAGGTCCCACGGCTTGAGTGGGATTTGAACCCACAAATCTGATTTCAAGCTTTTAACCTCTGTGCACTGGGAAGCCAAGCGCTAGGCAGCTCTTCCTCCTGGAACATTTTAACCTTTCCCTCCTCACAAAGAAGGC
>NW_006798409.1:3621268-3625405 GCF_000442215.2 Lipotes vexillifer | reverse complement strand
TTCCCTACTCAGAAAGAAGGCAACTTAGTTACTTCCTGGTTTCTGCTCTTCCCACTGGGCTGCAGGTATCCTCCTGGCTGCTTCTCGCTGGAGAGCTGAGCTGGGATTCCTTCCCCATCAGCTGATCCTGAAGAATGTGGGTCCCCCGAGCTGTCCATCCGTGCGGGGAGCATCTGTCCCTGTCCTGTCCTGGAGATGAGTGATTCACCCTGGGACCCAGGTTGGTTGCTGGCAAATCGATTTTGCTCAGTGAAATAACCTGCATGTTGGAGACGGCAGAAGCTTCTGGAAGCGGTGGAAGGTTCTGGAAACGGCTTCCGCTCTCCTTCTCTCCCCCATCTCTGCCACAGGCAGAATGTGCTCCAGAGTAAGCCTCAGCGTTGCCATGGCCCTCCATCCATCTAGCCCAAAGAGAACGCAAGCCAGGCTGCCGCTGAGAGCAGCCTTCAACAGCAGAACTCAAACAAAGGTCACCTGCCGGAGTTAGTAACACAAGCCTTTTACAAACTCATTTGTATTCATCCAGACGGCTGTTTTGGCTAGAAAGAAATGCTTCCTCCTCACTAGAGTTACAAATAATTTGAGTAGAAAGCTCCAGGCAAGACATATTAATCATGTTTGAAAGGATGTATCTTTTCATACAAAGGGTTTTCTTAAATAGAAAAGAGCTCCCTGATATGTACTTATGTCTAATAGTGGTTGCTAACTCAGAATGAACAGCCTGCTTTGTTTCCTCATCTCATTCCCACCTCCCCTGCAGGCGAAAAATTCAAATCCTTATCGCACATATGCACGCCTGTAATCACAGCCTTCCTTGATAACTTGCGTGAGGTTCTCAGGAATCAACAACTACGGAGATTTTTCCATAATATTTCCCCTTATCTCTTTTTTTAAATAAATTTTTATTGGAGTATAGTTGATTTACAATGTTGTGCTAGTTTCAGGCGTACAACAAAGAAGCAGTTATACGTATACATATATCCACTTTTTTTTTTTTTTAGATTCTTTTCCCATATAGGCCATAACAGAGTATTGAGTAAAGTTCCCTGTGCTATACAGCAGGTTCTTATTAGCTATCTATTTTATACATAGTATTGTGTATATGTCAATCCCAATCTCCCAGTTTATCCCTTCCCCCTCATCCCCTGGTGACCATAAGTTTTGTTTTCTACATTGGTGACCCTACTTCTGTTTTGTAAGTAAGTTCATTTGTACACTTCTTTCAAGATTCCACATATAAGTGATACTGTATGATATTTGTCTTTCTGTATCTGACTTACTTTATTTACTTACTAATATTTCCCCATCTCTTATTTCTATTTGTTAATCTAAAAAATTAGCATCACCTGATATGTGAAATATGCAATCTAGAAATTTTCCCATAATATTTTTCTTATTTATATTTGTTAGCCTAAAAAATTAGCATTACCCGACATCTGAAATAAATATAAAGACATGCTTTATGCAGAGCAAAATACTGCTGCACAGTTTTGATATTATGTTAGTGTCTGAGCAATGCCAGCTAACTGTTCCCTTCCCATGGACCCAGCATAATAAGTACCTGAGCGGGCGACTCCCAGGGAGGTGGGTTTTGATAGGAAGATTTAAAAGGTTAGCACTGCCTTTATTAGTTTACGCTGTACCCTGCATTTCAGTTAAAGATTAAATCTTTGCATCGGGCTTTTGCTCAAAGGCCGGTTTGGGAGGGATGTGGAATTTTTTTTTTTTTTTTTTTAAACAAACCCTCCTAGATAGAGTCGGGTTTATTTTTAACAGGAGCAGAAGCACCGTGGGAACTGGTTTGCAGATTCCATTTCGGCCACAGACTGTTCTGCAAATGAAGAAACAGCCTTCAATCTCCCTAATGAAAAAGTGTATCGGGGGCTCTGAGGGGAGTATCCCCCCTGCGTGGTGATCCTGGCCACCGGAGGGTCTGCGGCAACCTGGCCCTTCTCCCTCCCTCACCTGATGGGGCAGTTCCCTCCCACCTGCCCCGCCTCGGGCAGGCTGGCCCACCTTTACGAGCACCTACAGTGTGCCAGACCTTGCACATGGCTGCAGGGATCAATAAACGTAAACGTCCTCCTGGTCTTCACAGAGGTAACTTGGTGAGGAGACAACATAGAAACAGATATTGATTAGGTGAGGGTTAGGGTTAGGTTCATTATAATTAAGGGAAGTCCATGTGATGATAAAAACTTAAGTAAAATCCAAGTGATAACACATACAAATGTAGGTGACAGAGTGTGAGGGAATGAGGAATTCTGAGAGGTGGAGGGGCAGGGAGAGCCCCCAGTGCCGCTGATGGCTGCCAGAGCTTTGAAGGGGGCGCTCTTTCAAACAGTGGGAGGAGATTATGTTTTAGATGCACCTGGTGAAGTCAAGGAAGACAGCCTGGACGAGGGGAGATGGGAGACCAGAGCAAACCTCCCAACAGCCCAAATAAAGAAGTAAGGGCTAAATCTATACACATGAACATGGAACGATCTCCAAGACAGACTGTTGACTGAAAAGTCAAGATGTGAAACAATTTACATAAAAAAAAACAACAAAACACAGCACTAAAAACAATACTATATGTATTTTAGGGGTATATATGAGAGCCCCTGGCTGTAAATGCAGTTTTAAAAGGTCTCTATTATGTATGTATCCCAGACCAATAACAGTCTCTAGGGGAAGCAGGAGGGAATTAGGATTGGGGCGTGGGGTGTCTGAGTGGACTGTAGTTTTTCCCTGTAATGTTTGTTTTTCTTTGCAATTAAGGAGAATATATTCTGTAATACCTACACAATTAGAATATACTTTAAAAAAATTAAATCAATAATCTGTTTACTTTTCATTATAACACATGGCACTTACGGATATTACATTATGTCCATCTACGTCTAGGTTTGGTATTCCTAAGTCAAATGGATTCTGGAAAAACAGAATTACTGATCCATAAAACCTAGAGTTCACAGAGTCTAATTCCCTTCTTTTACAAATGAGGAAATGTGGGTTTCTTGGGGTCTTTTTATTTATAAGCCCAGGAAGAAGCAGGTAAAATAATTCATGGAAAAGTCATTGTTAACAGCCTTTAAGTCCTCCAGGCAGCCATGAAAACTACATTAAAATGCTTTTTTTCCACCACAATTCATCTGCCCAGCCACAAAAGCCATTTTCTCTGAAAAGCGTTGCTCGAGTACAAGGCTTGAGTGTTAACATACTAGCAATTGGGTCGGGAGTCAGCAGGTTAAGTTCTGCCCAGAAGCCACCATGTGACCTTGACATAAGCCAACCTCAGGGTCTCCATCCCAGCACCGGGGATTTTCTGAGCCCTCCGGGGATACTATTACTCCATTCACAGCAAGGATGGGTGGGGAGGACATTTATCTGTGAGGATAAAATGCTAGCCTTAAAAAAAATGTGCTTCAAACTTATTTCAAAAGTGAGCTTCTAATCCAACCTTGCATGTGGTGGAGCTGAAAAACACAAGGGCTTCTCTGGAGAACTTGGTGAGAAAGAGAAATCAGTATTTTGACTAAAGAAAATATTTAAGTTATGATCAGAACTATATTTGTCTAGAAATAAAAAAGGGTTTTCCCCCCTTAAATATTCACAGCTGGCTCTCTGACCATATAAAGTTACCATGCTGCCCGATGACTCAACTCCCCACATCTGTATTGGTGATTGACATAATGTATTCAGGGCTATCGAACTCTTTGAGTCACAACACCCCTGTTTGATTAAGGTTTATTTTACTAGCACCGAGAGACTCACACGTTTAACATCTGTGGTGCCGCTCCTGAAATTCCGAGCCATAAAACAAGTAAATTCAGCATGGTCTGAAATTCCAGAGCATAGCAACCAACTGTCCAGAAAACGCATGTGGAGGGGCTGGTCGGTAATGGAGCGGGGCTTATCTCAGGCGGGACCGCACATCTGGCTGCACCTTCCCCAAGCAAGTGTGGGAAGAAGGAAGCTGGGGCGCCGGAGTCCAGCTGGGCACAGAAGGCCGGGGAGGGCTCTGCTCTTTACTTTGTAGTGGGGTGCCGCCAGTCACCTCTTAGGTACTGGAGTATTGAGATCGCGGAGCGGCCGGGCCCGTGAGCCATGGCCGCTGAGCCTGCGCGTCCGGAGCCTGTGCTCCGCAACGGG
>NW_006798409.1:3610820-3621220 GCF_000442215.2 Lipotes vexillifer | reverse complement strand
CCGGTGAGCCATGGCCGCTGAGCCTGCGTGTCCGGAGTCTGTGCTCCGCAACGGAAAAAGCCGCAACAGTGAGAGGCCCGCGTACCGAAAAAAAAAAAAAAAAAAAATTCCATTCTATTAATGGAAATGCATAATTTTATATTATATTATTGGAAGTTATACTGATGAAAATTAATCCTGTAAAGACACAATCCCTGCTTTTTAGCAATCCCCAAAGTCCTGGGGGAGGCGTGGGAGTGACGTAGGAATACAACACCAGGTCAACCGTGAAAAGGGTTATGATAGAAACACAGGACAAACCCCCGGGGGGAGCTAGAGCAAATCATGAACTTCAAAGCGCTTTGACAAGCACAGGATGATATAAACATATGGCTTCCGGGCAACTCACAGGACCACATCTTCCAGTGCGGCTGACACCCGGAGGTCCCTCTTCTAACTGAATATACATTGTGAGTTCGGTGCAAATGCATTAGAGAGAGACGGATCATGAGAGCGCTATCCCACCAAGGCAACCCACAGACTCCTTCCCGGCCAAGTGCAGGTATGGCCATGCCTGCCCAACGTCCTACACCAGGAGCGAGCAGCCTCTAATTTATCTGCCATCTCCAGCCCCAGTGTCCCGTTTTCATGATGCCACCCAGCTCTGGGTTCCTTCATGCTACGGCCCGTGTCCTCGTCCGTCTCCCAACACTTATATTTCAATAACACGATACAACTTTAGATGTGCTGGCTGCACCTCAGCCAGTCACAGCAAGAGGAAATGCCATCACTTTCCCCCACCAATGATGTCAGAATTGAACCATCCCAAGCCAGGAAGTGTAGCAGGAAGTCATGCTCTTATTGTATATATAATTATAGCCATAGAAGTGTGATTTATGTAGGATGAAAAGGAGGGGGCGAAACGATAGACTGTTCAAAAATAGGGCAGCAGTTAATTAAGTGGCAGTACATCCATTCAATGGAAAATCACTTATCTATTTTTAAAAAATGACTTTGTAAAGGCGATGCAGTGATAGAAAAAAAGCACATGATACAAAATTAAGTGAGAAAAGATACCATACAAAATTATATACAAATTATGATAATAAATATAAAAGATATCTTTAAAGGCTGGAAAGGAATACAAATATAGATGTGTTTACACATATACATCTAAGTATAAATACATGTATAATCACAAGTTGTACTGTAGAAGGGAATTAACACATGCACTGACACAGAAGGGACAGTCTCCCTGAGCAAGTGCCTTCGTTGATCTTCAGAAGTGGTGGGATCATGGGGGATTTTTTTTCTCTACTGCCAAAAATTTATATGATGTCATAATATGTAATTGCAAAATTATCATGTGAGAGAGCATATGCACTTTGGTTTCTGGCAGACACTTTCCAAAGTTCAAATGGACAAACCAAACCACACAGGTTTTGAGGGGCACATTTGGCAGCTAACTCACCCTGGTGGCCTGGCTGGAGGTGGAGGCAGGATGGCCTCAAGGGGGTCAGACTGAGGCCCTCGCTCCTCACGAAGACTGGAGAACGGGAACCCAGCCTCACTGTTACAGCTTCTGTAAACACTTTCCCGGGGAGGGAGGAAAGCAGCATGGCTGTGCTGTTCAGAGCTCTGGTTGGGCACTCAAGCTGAAGGAAAGAAATTTATCAGAAAATCTTGGCGGAGCTTTTTATAAATTAAGCTGCGGCTACCTCTGCGCACAGGTTGTCAGGTGTCGGGGGTCTGTCCGTCTTGGGGAACCCACAGCTAGGCTTTCAGCTTCATTCCAGAGGGCCAGCCTTACACTTGCTATGCTTCTGCCCCCAGAGTCCAGCTGGGATGGAGGGTCCAGCTGAGACACGTCTGCTACTGAGGACCTGTCGCGGGCTGGCCAGCAGAGACAGTAGGGAACTGAGGACAAGAGTCAGGGCCGGGCAACTCACCCATCCTCAGGGCATGCCAGCTCTCTCCTTGTATTAGGTTAGATTCAGACATCAATGTACCTAGACTGGACTCACTTTAAAAAATGACTACAGGGTTTCCCTGGAGGCGCAGTGGTTGAGGGTCTGCCTGCCGATGCAGGGGATGCGGGTTCGTGCCCCGGTCCGGGAAGATCCCACGTGCCGCGGAGCGGCTGGGCCCGTGAGCCATGGCCGCTGAGCCTGTGCGTCCGGAGCCTGTGCTCCGCAACGGGAGAGGCCACAACAGTGAGAGGCCCGCGTACCGCAAAAAAAAAAAAAAAAAAAAAAAAAAAAAAAAAAGACTACAGCGAGTTACATTTTAATGCTGTGTCCCCGGCTTTGACTGTCTGTATCACAGAAGCAGCTCAATGAAGAATATTCCTGAATCATTTTATGCAGCTATTAAAGGAGCTACTCATTACTTTGTTTGATGTCATTTGTCTAAGGATCTATGGGACAAATTATTTTTATAAATCTATAGGGTGAGTAAAGCTCATATTTCCTGAAGATGATTTTTTTAACTTTTTTTTTTCATTTGTGCTTTGGCAGCCAGAAACTCAAAGTTAAATCTCACGTCTCGTCACACTAACAACACTAATATGTGTTTATGGCATATTGGCCCCCTCTTTCCCCTCAACCATCCTTCTACATACTAAAAACATTTTCTTTTATTCAACAGACTTTCTATTTCACTGTAAATGGTCTTCAATTCTTTCTAGGAGGAGACAGTTTATAAATAAACCTGCATAGCACCATATGTTGAGGAAATTGACCATTGGCAGAGACCCAGCTATGTACATTAAACAAGGTTGTTAACCTTGTTTAACCAAAAACAAATCCACAGCCAGGACAAATCCAGAGTATGGCTTTCTATACAAC
Organism: Lipotes vexillifer; assembly: GCF_000442215.2. Classification (NCBI taxonomy): domain Eukaryota; kingdom Metazoa; phylum Chordata; class Mammalia; order Artiodactyla; family Lipotidae; genus Lipotes; species Lipotes vexillifer. The sequence continues at coordinate 3,618,395 of NW_006798409.1, read as the reverse complement.
AACTGGACCAGGCAGTTCAAAAGTCAAAGCCATAATAAAAAAGGCTGAGAGACTGTGCTAGATTGAGAGAGACACAACAACCAACAGGCTGACCTCTGATTGGATCCTGGTTCAAGAAAAAGAAAAAAAAAACAGCTATAAAAGACATTTTTGATGCAATTGTGAAATTTTGAATATGAACTGGATAGTAGATGATGTTAAAGTGAATTTTAATAGGTGTGTTAATGGTATTGTGGATAGATAGGAAAACGTTTTTCAGAGAGTGAACTATTTATTGTGAAGTGTCATGATTGTTTACAATATACTTTTAAATGGATAAGAAAAATGAAACAAAACGTGTGTGTGTGTGTGTGTGTGTGAGTGTGTATTATGCAGAGAGAGAACAAATATGGCGAAACGTAAACAATTGCTAGCTACAGGCAGACAGTCCATTGTACTAATTCTTTGATCTTTGCTGTGTGTTGGAAAATTTTCACAGTACGTTGGGCAGAGATATACAAAACTCCAACACTTATAGATCAACCAAAGATGTTTTAAACCTGGTGGCAAATCCTTTTCTGGAATCCCAGCTGTCCCAAACTTAAACAATTGGGGCAAACATTGAGGGGGATTCAAGGAACACTCATAAATTTAGCAAGAGAGAGGGAAAATCACCACCACCATAGTTTCACCATTATCACAGCGTGGAGGACAGGTCGTGGGTCTCTCGGGTGGTCCAATAAGACACATGCATCAGAGTCAGGATGCTACAGTTCCAAAGAAGCTATTTCTATTCAAACCTATTTATTTCCATAGTCTGCGTGGACAGGTTTATTTCACATGTGCAGCCCAGCCAGAACCAAGACATTCATGGACCTAGAACTGTGGCCATCACCCAAACCCAAATATGGGCAGAAATAGAAGCAGGAGGAAGCCCCTGGCACCTGACCACCAGCACCACTTTAAAGGCTGCAAAAGTCCCAGTTGTGTCCCTCCCAGTTCCACCCCACACACGGAGTGTGGCTGACCTGGGAAACTCTCCGACCTGAGCTTTTAACCATGGATTTGGAGCCAGACATCATACGTTGATCCCACTGGAAACTGATATGAGTCTCTGTTGCTACTCATATCAATCTAAGGGATGCCGAGAATGAGCTTTGAATCATCTATTCATCTGTTCAAGAACATCTGTTGAGGGGACTTCCCTGGTGGCACAGTGGTTAAGAATCAGCCTGCCAGTGCAGGGGACACGGGTTCGATTCCTGGTCCGGGAAGATCCCACATGCCGCGGAGCAACCAAGCCCGCGAGCCACAACTACTGAGCCCACGTGCCACAACTACTGAAGCCCGTGCGCCTAGAGCCCATGCTTTGCAACAAGAGAAGCCACTGCCATGAGAAGCCCGCACACTGCAGCGAAGAGTAGCCCCCGCTCGCTGCAACTAGAAGAAACCCGCGCACAGCAATGAAGACCCAATGCAGCCAAAAATAAACTACAAATAAAATTAATTAATTAAAAAAAAAAAACATCTGTTGAGCACCTACTATGTCCCAGGCACTGTGGCAGATGAGAACACACACTTGTGAATAAATCAGATAAGGTTCTTGTACTCATGGTGTCTATGGTCTAGTGGGAAATATAAGTAATGAAATAAGCAACAAGTGTGTGTGTTTATATGTATTTTATAAATATATCTAAATACAATTGATTTGTTCTCAAAAGAAAATACATGGGGTCCAGTTGAATGATGGCTTTTATCTCTCCCACTGATGTTGGACATTGGGTAGCACCACCCCCTGAAATCCCAGCCCTTTGTGCATGAACGAGAGCAGGGTGGGCAGCGAGGTTTAAGAGGGTGTCTCTGTGGAAGGGACTTGAGGTAGAGTCCTAGAGGATGGGAAGGAGGGAGGCAGTGCAGGTGGGAGCTGGGGGAGGAGGGGGCCGGGGGGCCACGTGAGGTGGGCCAGGTTGGGTGGAGGACAATGACCCAAAATGCACCTGGAGAGATGACATCAGGTCAGACTTCGCAGGTGGCACTAAGCAGCTTTGCATTTATTCTAAGTGGATGGAGGGCCACTGAATCATTTTAAGCAGTGGATGGACATGACATGACTTAGGCTTTATTTATTTTAACATTTTTATTTATCTCTACTTACTTATTTTTGGTTGCATCGGGTCTTAGTTGCTGCGCACGGCCTTTCTCTAGTTGTGGCCAGTGGGGGCTACTCTTTGTTGCGGTGCACAGGCTTCTCATTGCGGTGGCTTCTCTTGTTGCTGAGCATGGGCTCTAGGCTTCAGTAGTTGTGGCATGCAGCCTTAGTAGTTGTGGCTCGCGGGCTCTAGAGCGCAGGCTCAGTAGTTGTGGTGCATGGGCTTAGTTGCTCCACAGCATGTGGAATCTTCCCGGGCAAGGGCTTGAACCTGTGTCCCCTGCATTGGCAGGTGGATTCTTAACCACTGTGCCACCAAGGAAGCCTGTGACACGTTTTAAAACACTATCCTGGGTTTCCCTGGTGGTGCAGTGTTTGGGAGTCCGCCTGCCGATGCAGGAGACGCAGGTTCGTGCCCCGGTCCGGGAGGGTCCCACATGCCGTGGAGCGGCTGGGCCCGTGAGCCATGGCCGCTGAGCCTGCACGTCCGGAGCCTGTGCTCCGCAACGCGAGAGGCCACAACAGTGAGAGGCCCACGTTCCGCAAAAAAAAAAAAAAAAAAGTCACAAGTACAAAAAGAACTATTGAAAAGTTATGTGTGTGTGTGAAAGTACAAGAGGCAAGTAACAAAAGGATGGAAATAATCACATCTGAGTCTTAATTCTAAAAGAATCTGCTTTGATTGCAAACACAAAACTTGGCTCTCAGCTTCCCAGCAGCCAAAGATAAAAGGGAAATGTGAGTTTTGTAGAGATCATTGTTTAATAACAGGAAGCTTTCTGGCTTAGGTGGAGAAATAAAACTATGTTTATTTTCTGAAGCATTTTTATCACTACATAGCTTCTCTAAGGGCCAATGATCAATATGGCAAAAAGGTTTGTCAACAACAATTTTTTTTTGGCCATGGCACACAGCATGCGGGATGTTAGTTCTCCGACCAGGGATCGAACCTGTGCCCCCTGCAGCGGAAGTGAGGAGTCTTACCCACTGGACCACCAGGAAAGTCCTCAAAAACAAATTAACACAAAATACAAAGACTTTCTATATAAAAGCTAAAAGACAGCCCAAATGCCCAGTAGAATGTGCCACAGGGGGCATTGGCCAAGGACACAGGTCTTTGGTTTTGTTTTTAATGGTGTCACTGTGATGGTTATTTTGGTATCCACTGATTTAAGTAGTTTCTTTTGTCTTAGGATGTACATCTTTTGTGAGTCTCTCTCTCTGAAGGTGTGTGTGTGTGTGTGTGTGTGTGTGTGTGTGTGTGTGTGTGTGTGTACCTTTTGGGAGTTAGCTGCAGACTTCCTAAGATGTTTTAATAAACCTCACACACTCCCCCTCCTCTCCCCCATCAGGAAAATTCCAACATCACTTGCTTTGGGAGAGCAAGCCTCACACAAGTTTCCAGACCTTTTCCGTCCCTTAAGGGAAATAAAGACGCATAAACTCCTTGTTTCTGTCCTTTGCTCAAGTGACCGCCCTGTCACAGCCAGGGAGCCCCCTCTTACATCACAGCCTATTTCTTGGGGCACCCCGGAGACTGTGAGCTCCTTGGGGCCAGCCTGAACCAGATTCCATTCTAAATGACCCGAGGTGACCGCCCTGTCACAGCCAGGGAGCCCCCTCTTACATCACAGCCTATTTCTTGGGGCACCCCGGAGACTGTGAGCTCCTTGGGGCCAGCCTGAACCAGATTCCATTCTAAATGACCCGAGGCTGGGAGAGAGAAAAGCACCCCCCCCCGCCCCCCGCCCCGGCTGAGTTGGATGCACCCAGGAGGCGCCTGGGATGGCCAAGCCCCTGGCACCCGAACTCACCCCTCCTGGGCGGCTTCACCCCGGCTCATGGCCGTTCATGGGTCTGCAGCTGGGGACAGTGGCGCCCCGTTCCCTCCTCTTCCCTTCTCGGAAGCGGTCGTGAGCCCCGGGGCAGTCCCGGAGCGCTGGGGCCTCAACGGCCCGCAGGTGGCCCTGCACGCGCGCGGCGCGGGATGAATAATTGACTAATTGAGGCGGCGGAGTGGAATTACCGCTGCGGTTGGGTCCCGCGCAGGCCACCCCTGTCCTGCGGCTGCCGCGGCCGCCAACCTGGAGAACACTGCTCTCTTCCGAAGACGCCTTTGACCGCTCGGCAAAGTGCACTGTCTTCTGGCTGGGAACACATTTGCATACTGCATTTCAGGTTCACAGGTGTGCGCATAACTGAGAGGATTAATGAGCACAACCTGGCGGGAGGGGTGTGAAAACGCCCCACCCCACCCCAAGGGAGGGCCGAGGGACCCATCTGCTGGGGCTGGAGTTGCCCTCTGGGCTGGAGGGAGCCCCAGCTTCCAAACTGATGCGCTCAGAGAGCGGCTGGCTGCTCCTCTATTCTCTGCCCTTTTTCATTCGTTTAAAAAAGGTTTTTTAGGTGTGGACCATTTTCAAAGTCTTTATTGAATATGTTAAAATATTGCTTCTGTTTTATGTTTTGGTTTTTGGCCCTGAGCTGTGTGGGATCTTAGCTCCCCGACCAGGGGTAGAACCCTCACCCCCTGCATTGGAAAGGGAAGTCTCAACCACTGGACCACCAGGGAAGTACCTTTCATTCATTTTCTTCCCCAACAGGTATTCATTGAGCATCTACTATGCACCAGGGTTGTGTTGGGAGTGGGGGAGGATACAGCCGAGAACAAAACAAGTCCCTGCTTTCATGGAGCTTCCATGTGGTGGGGAGGGGAGACAGACAATAAAGAAATAACATAGTGTGGGGGGGGGAATGATAAGAGCAATTACCCAGAAAGGGCAAGGAGAGTGATGGGAAGTTATTCAAGATGCTGAAGGGATACTCCTCTCAAGCTCTTCTTAGATTCTTACTGTCATTAATAACTATGTTATTATTTGATGATACTACTTATCAAGCATGATGATGTAGGTGTGTGTGTGTGTGTGTGTGTGTGTGTGTGTGTGTGTGTGTGTGTGTACCTTTTGGGAGTTAGCTGCAGACTTCCTAAGATGTTTTAATAAACCTCACACACTCCCCCTCCTCTCCCCCATCAGGAAAATTCCAACATCACTTGCTTTGGGAGAGCAAGCCTCACACAAGTTTCCAGACCTTTTCCGTCCCTTAAGGGAAATAAAGACGCATAAACTCCTTGTTTCTGTCCTTTGCTCAAGTGACCGCCCTGTCACAGCCAGGGAGCCCCCTCTTACATCACAGCCTATTTCTTGGGGCACCCCGGAGACTGTGAGCTCCTTGGGGCCAGCCTGAACCAGATTCCATTCTAAATGACCCGAGGCTGGGAGAGAGAAAAGCACCCCCCCCGCCCCCCGCCCCGGCTGAGTTGGATGCACCCAGGAGGCGCCTGGGATGGCCAAGCCCCTGGCACCCGAACTCACCCCTCCTGGGCGGCTTCACCCCGGCTCATGGCCGTTCATGGGTCTGCAGCTGGGGACAGTGGCGCCCCGTTCCCTCCTCTTCCCTTCTCGGAAGCGGTCGTGAGCCCCGGGGCAGTCCCGGAGCGCTGGGGCCTCAACGGCCCGCAGGTGGCCCTGCACGCGCGCGGCGCGGGATGAATAATTGACTAATTGAGGCGGCGGAGTGGAATTACCGCTGCGGTTGGGTCCCGCGCAGGCCACCCCTGTCCTGCGGCTGCCGCGGCCGCCAACCTGGAGAACACTGCTCTCTTCCGAAGACGCCTTTGACCGCTCGGCAAAGTGCACTGTCTTCTGGCTGGGAACACATTTGCATACTGCATTTCAGGTTCACAGGTGTGCGCATAACTGAGAGGATTAATGAGCACAACCTGGCGGGAGGGGTGTGAAAACGCCCCACCCCACCCCAAGGGAGGGCCGAGGGACCCATCTGCTGGGGCTGGAGTTGCCCTCTGGGCTGGAGGGAGCCCCAGCTTCCAAACTGATGCGCTCAGAGAGCGGCTGGCTGCTCCTCTATTCTCTGCCCTTTTTCATTCGTTTAAAAAAGGTTTTTTAGGTGTGGACCATTTTCAAAGTCTTTATTGAATATGTTAAAATATTGCTTCTGTTTTATGTTTTGGTTTTTGGCCCTGAGCTGTGTGGGATCTTAGCTCCCCGACCAGGGGTAGAACCCTCACCCCCTGCATTGGAAAGGGAAGTCTCAACCACTGGACCACCAGGGAAGTACCTTTCATTCATTTTCTTCCCCAACAGGTATTCATTGAGCATCTACTATGCACCAGGGTTGTGTTGGGAGTGGGGGAGGATACAGCCGAGAACAAAACAAGTCCCTGCTTTCATGGAGCTTCCATGTGGTGGGGAGGGGAGACAGACAATAAAGAAATAACATAGTGTGGGGGGGGGAATGATAAGAGCAATTACCCAGAAAGGGCAAGGAGAGTGATGGGAAGTTATTCAAGATGCTGAAGGGATACTCCTCTCAAGCTCTTCTTAGATTCTTACTGTCATTAATAACTATGTTATTATTTGATGATACTACTTATCAAGCATGATGATAAGTGCTTTAATATATATATATATATATATATATATATTTCCACTCCTTTCCAAATATGTGATGAGGCCCAAAATAACCTAATATGCATAAAAGCGCTTTAAAAAGTAAAGGAACACCCCCATTACACGGTGTGACTCCTTGTTCTTGCCTAAATTTCTAGTTGATTCCTAAGGAGGGCCAGAAAATGCATGATAATTGGGACCATTTACTAGGTGAGGAAACTAAATCACCCAAGGGTCCCCAACCTGCCAGCAGACAGGTGGCCCGTGTCACCAATCCCGCCTGCTATGCTGAGCTGCACCTGCTCTGGCTGTGATGCTAGGGGCCAGGGGACCCAGTGGGTGACACTCGAGAAGACAGTGGTCACACCAGCTCCTGACTCCTGCCAACCAGGTTTCCATTACAGGCGTGCTGCCTACCAGCCTGGTGGGCACTGGGTGCCCTCCAGGAACCAGTGGGAGACGGGCAGGATCCCACTATGCCCTGGTCAGGTCTTGCAGTGGGTCCCTTTCTGTTTCCATCCACGTCTGCTCGTGAGACGGGCAGCGCTAGGGACAATGGCCTTTTCTCGGAGTCAGGGGAGCCCGGGAATCAAGCCCCTTAGTGCAGAACCAGGGATCACCCAAGACTCCCGAGCACCTCGACCCCATCCACAGGGCAAGTAAGGCTGGATTCTGGCCGTCCTAGAAATCTTAGCGCCCCCGACATGAGAACAAAGTTCTCCCAGGACCCAGGAAGTCATCCCTGCCCCACCACCTGACTGTTTCCACAGGAGGATTAAGAGGGGTTGAAGTTGGGATTTGGAAAGAGCAGCACATTTGAAGCTTGGGAGCATTTGGACTTTGCTGTGCATAACCACAGGCAGCCATTCCCTCCCCCTGGAGTGCACTCTCAGACACCCAATAAGCCGAAACAAAATTTCTCCGTGTTTTACCCAAATATGCCGTGGACTTTGGAATGAACTCTTCTTACTCCTTCCT
>NW_006798409.1:3601096-3610810 GCF_000442215.2 Lipotes vexillifer | reverse complement strand
TCCTGCTGACCCTACTACAAATTAGCTTTTGATGGGGTTGGACAGTCTGGGGAGATGGGCAGGGATCATGCTGAAATATGATGACAGGGGCACGACTGTAAGGACATGCTCGAAGTAAGACATGTGCATGGAGCCGGCCATGTGAAAACAGTTAGGACAATAAATTTACTAATTGCCAAAAGTAACTTAATAACAAAACCACAAGGCTCTCCGCTATTAATCCTAGCTACCGAGGCGGGTGCCAATTGCATTTTGCTTGCTGGAGGGATTGTAAATATCAGGCCAGTGCCGCAGTGTTTGCAGATATCAAGCGAAAAAGCTTGCCTGGCTTTTGGTAATTGAAAAGTAAATGACTCTCCGACCTGAAACCAATTCAGGGGGCCCTAGGGGTTTGAGGTATTTCTTAAACCTATGCACAGGAGAAAGGAAGGAGGCGGGGCCCTCTCGCCTGCTATGACTCTCTTCCTATTCAGCTTCTTTTATACTTTCTCCATTTAAACTAGAGTGATGGGAGCTGCTTAGGTTTTGGAGGCTTGGGAATTGATTTTTAACAAGTGGAGATTCAAATGCCATATTTTAAAGAGGCTTTTGGAGTCAAGTTTGAATGGGTAGGTATGAGGTAACAAGTAGATTCAGGGATCCATTCTTGAGTTGGGTAAAGAGTCTTCGGTCTCTGGGTGCCCAAGTCTTTTGGGTGCTGCTTGTGACCGATGATTCCTCATCAGACATTAGGTATTGTGCCCTGGTATCAGGAGTAAATGCAGTATGTTTGGAGAAGAATCTTTATCCCCACAGAAGATCAAAGACAACCATTAAATATATTACCTTCAATAACTCACCAAAACACAAAGGACTGCAAGTTCCCTAAGTAGATGGTCTCTTTGAGCCTACATTTCTCTTAAAGTTGCCCAGGTCTTCAAGGATTTTGGATCATTCAAGCTTGATTTTTGTTCTCTCTGAAATATTCAGAAAAGAGAGGCCAAAGTAATTCTTTTTTTACATTCTTTGGTACGCGGGCCTCTCACTGTTGTGGCCTCTCCCGTTGCGGAGCACAGGCTCCGGACGCACAGGCTCAGTGGCCATGGCTCGCTGGCCCAGCCGCTCCGCGGCATGTGGGATCTTCCCGGACTGGGGCATGAACCCGCGTCCCCTGCATCGGCAGGCGGACACTCAACCACTGAGCCACCAGGGAAGCCCAGTAATTCCTTTTTAAATGTGTTTGTATCTACCTCCACTCTGACCATACCTCAAGGGGAAGCTGCATGTACAAAAGTTGGGAGTTCTGTTGGTACTTTATTGTGATGTTTTTAGCATTGCAATGAGCAGGTTAACTATTTTTTCCAATTAAAATGATAATAGCCTGAAATTTCAGAGTTTTAAAAACCAAGTATGCTTTTGCTGGACCATCCCCAAAGATGTCTGGATAGCTGATGGGAGGCTGAGTGGACGAGGGGTGAGTGGGGGCAACTTGAACTCTTCTTACAGTCCCACCTCACTGAGGATGGTCAATTTTTCCAAGAGTCCTTAAGCCCTGCCTGCAGCTGCGAGAGGGAGGGCCAGTGTGGCCGGCCTAAACGGAATCCCTTGAACAGCTGCCTTCCAGGAAAGTTAGAGGTTATAAACTTGGACTTACTAAAAGTTTGGAGAAAAATAGTGTTTCTGAGGCCATCCAACCTCTAGCTCCTCTGAAGTGTGTTCTTGGTTTAATTCAGATCTTCAGAGACCTGCAGATGGGAGTGCATTGTTTTAATTCCTTGTAGAATTACTTTTACTAAATCCCACATTAGTCTTATCTCATTGGCCCACTTCTAAAGAAGTAAGAAAACAAATTCTCAGGTCCCATCCTATGGTCTGATGGAGCATTTCCAGGGGAGCTCGAGAAAAGCTGTCTCTGCTGATTCTTTGAGTCAGTGCCATTGTCCTGTCACATTTCCTTTAGGTTTCATTGTTAGGAAGAGCTGTGCTTATTCTGAGCAACTGGTTTATTTTTTATCACTAGACTCTGGTGCTTCTAACTGATCATGTTATATCTTTGGGTCGACTGCAAAAATTCCAGATTCAAATGGATAAGATCTTACTTAGCACATGTACTTTATGTTCATATTCTCATTTCTGCCTTTGTCTCCTGTCTGTCACACTTTCCTTAAAATATGCACTTACCTTTTTTATTATGAAAAATTTCAAACATACACAAGAATAGCCAGTGTACTGTAATGAACCCTCATATAGCCATCACCAGGCTTCAATAATTTTCAATTTAGAGTCAATCTTTAATATTTGTTTTTACTCTTATTGGAGTTTTGAATCTTTGCAAGTCCCTCAAATCCTTTTTCTAATGAGACGGAAAGTACATTCTAAATCACCACAGTAAGTCAGTTGGTCTCGCATGGAGGTGATTTTGCGCCTCCCCTTCCACTTCCGGTCCCCCTTCGAGGACATTGGAAATATCCGGACATTTTTGGTTGTCACAGCTGGGCGGAGGGCAGTGTTGCATTGACATCTAGCATGTAGAGCTGGGGATGATCAGGACGACCCCCTCGGCACAGTGATCCGGCCCCAAACGCCAGTAGTACTGAGGCTGAGAGATTTTGTGCTAAAAGAAAAATATTTTTCAAGCTAGAATAGTCCTAGGAAGTTGAGTGTGAGTAAAGCAAAAACTGCGTTTTCAAGTTGAAAACTATTTGAAATACCATAGGTTTGATGGTTTATCGCACATTCCTGGTACATATGCTAGAACACCAGTGAGAAACTGGTTCACGGTGGTTGTGTCCAGGGAGGGGAGCTGGGTGGCTGGAGGATGGGGCAGGATAAAGCCTTGCTTTTTATTTCACTTTACTAATAGATCTGTAAGGTTTTTTTTTTAATTGAAGTGTATAGTTGATATACAATGTCTCAGGCGTACAGCAACGTGATTCAGTTATATATACGTAATATATTCTTTATATATATATAATATATATATTCTTTTTCAGATTCTCTTCCATTATAGGTTATTACAAGACACTGAATATAGTTCCCTGTGCTATACAGTTGGACCTTGTTGTTCATCTATTTTATTTATAGTAGTGTGTATCTGTTGATCCCAAATTCCCAATTTATCCCTCCCCCCTCCCCACTTTCCTCTTTGTTGACCATGTTTATTTTCTATAAGGATTGCTTTTTACTATGTATCTGTTCACGTCTTTTATATTTTATAATGTATATGTGTCTTACCTATTTGAAGGTACATTTGCATAATATGGACTACATGACTGTTTTCCAAGGATCAGAAAACACAAAATTCTTATTTAAAAAAAAACTTTTAAAATGGTTGTATAAGGAGACTAGAAAGAACCTTCCGAAAGGGCTTTCTAGAGTACCTTGAGCCTGTCAGACACCGAGGGCCGCTCAGCAGAGCCCAGGGCCATTTAGTGAATCAGAAACACGTGGAGGGGTGGCTGTCTGGTCCCCGCATGATGTATCAATTTCGGGAGAGCAAAGTTAAACGAGATGGTCCCCATGCCAAGCCTCTGACACTAATGAGCCCTCAACTCAGGGAGTGGGTCTCCGGGCAGGCGGGGAGGGGTGGGGACTCCCGGTAGCCTTGCCCGCCAGCAGTACAGGCAGGGAGTGGCCTCAAGCCCAGAGGCTGAGCCCTGCTCCCCCTGACTTGTGGCCACGTGCCCCAGGGGAGTCACTCTCCCTCGGCCTGATCTTCTGGAGGATATGACTGTGATGAGTTCTAAGTGGTGATGGAAGTGAGGTGAATTCCTGGCTTCTTTCAAAGAGAGCAGGTCTCCAGCAGTTCCAGCAAAGAGCTGTACTCTGGATGGGTTTGCAGACCCTCCCACCTCTCCATTCTCCTCTTCCTCCAGGCTCCCCTGCCCTCTCAGCTCCAGCTCCCAAGGCTTTGTGTGAGTCCCTCGTATTCACCAAGCTCCCCTCTACCACAGGGCCTTTGCACATGCTGTTCCTTCTACCAGGCACACTACTCCTTCCCCTCTCTCCTGGTTAATGTCTACTCATGCTTCCAGGGGTGGAAGCACCCCTTGACTCCCATCGTAGGTCAGATCCCCTTCTTATAGGATGTCCAGTCTGGGACCTCTCTCTCCCAGCCCTTGGAGAGATACGTCTACAGACTCTGTAATTATGTGACAAATGTCTGTCTCCTCTCTGGTCTCTGACCTCCGTGGAGGCAGAGTCTGAGTCTAGACCCTGGCAAAGCGCCTGGTCCATACTTGGGACTCAAGTACCTGTTGACCAAGTGACCCAATGAGTAATAGAAATGACGTCCCAGGTATGTGACCACCAAGAACTTGTCAAGCCTTTCCTGGAAGAGCAGGAGAACTGGGAGGAATGGAGGGGCCTCCAAGCTGTGGGAGAAGGGGACCCTCACATCCTGGAATCTTCTGTGACTTTGCCAGAGGTGAGGACCTGGGTGTGGCCAGGTCAGGTCTCTGAATTGTTACCTCGAACACAACTCAGCATCTTCTGTTTCTCTTCTTTCCCACCTGCTGTCGATGGCGCTCAAATGATGAATTAGTGACCCTCTGAGGCTGGTCAGTAGATGTGGGAGCCCAGTACTGGAAGAGCTAAGAGATTCTCCAGGATGACCTGGGGAAAATGAGGAACCCCCTTTCAGCTGACCTTGGAGAGGAGTGCGAGATTCTCACTTTCCCAGCTACGGTGACCCCAGACTGTGTTGGATGCCCGTCTCTGGGCTCCCATGAGGTCCTGGGCATATTCCAGTTGCTTAGCGATGATGATGGTCACCTTGTTTATGTCTGGTGCCCAACGAGGTGTGAGCCCTCAAGAGCCAGACTGCAGGGTTTTTTCCCTCCTTCCTTTTAATTCCCAAACCATGTGCAATGCCTCCGTGATCAAGGTACTGAGTAAATGGGCTTCCCAATTTATCACGTGTCATCATGCCTAGAGGGTTAATTTCTGGTGATTTAAAAAAAAAAAACAAAAAAAACTTGTTCATCTTGCCACAGTTTCTGTCAGCACGAGAAGTGGAGACTGAAAGAAAGGGGGTTTGCTTCAAGCAAGACTTTTCTATTCCTTCAGGTGTTCATTAAACACATGCACACACACACGAGAATTCTTGTTGAAGCCAGCAGTGGTAGAAGTGTAAGAAAATGCTGTAAAGTGAGAAAGATGTATTTGGTGTTGAAAAGTGAATTGATGAGGAGAGGTAACGTGTGGGCTCCTGGGTTAGACGAGCTGCCCAGGAGACATGGCCAGAGTGAAGACCCACTGACAGGTGCGCGGGCCTCCCCTGGAGGCCCCTGCAGAGGCCGTGGAGGACATTCCTCCTTCACTCACTTCCTACAGAGACCAAACCTCCTCTAGGCTGCTTCCCAGAGGAAGGGCAGGCGGGGTGGGAATCCCTTCTGGGGGTTGCACCATCCACACCCTGAGTGGGGAACACAGAAGCTGCTCTCAGAGACTCCGGTCAACCACGCAGTTGCTTTTAAGTGCGGGCTCCAGGCTCTTGTGGCAGCTAGAGGAAGTCACCTGCGCCAGGTAAGGATGCTGAAGCCGAGGATGAACTCGAGTCAGAGAGCTTCATCTCCTCCTTCAGGTCATCACTCAAGTGTCACCTTCTCGGGGAACCCTCCAGTGGCCGGCTTCGCACAGCTTCCCAAAGCCTCACCACGCACACGGTCCCTCCCCGCTGTATTTAATTGTTCCCCTGAACACAGATGACCCCCAGAGTCCCTCCTGAACTGTAAGCTATAATGAGCCCCTCACCTGCGCTGCCCGTGGCTCTGTCCCCAGCATCCAGAATAATGCCTGGCAGGTGTGAACTAGTTATCTATTGAATGGCTGAGAGAATGAATGATGGCCGCCTTCTGGTATGATGACAATCCTGTATTCTGATTCATTTAAAAATACTGCCTTCCTAAATGCCCCAAAGCACTAGGTGGTCCCACCTATATTTAAATTTCAGTGAATTAGAAGTGCTTTTCTGGGCTTCCCTGGTGGTGCAGTGGTTAAGAATCCGCCTGCCAATGCAGGGGACACAGCTTCAGTCCCTGGTCTGGGAAGATCCCACATGCCACAGAGCAACTAAGCCCGTGTGCCATAACTACTGAGCCCGTGCTCTAGAGCCCACGAGCCACAACTACTGAGCCTGCGTGCCACAACTACTGAAGCCCGCGCACCTAGAGACTGTGCTCCGCAACAAAAGAAGCCACCGCAATGAGAAGTCTGTGCATCACAACCAAGAGTAGCCCCCGCTTGCCACAACTAGAGAAAGCCTGTGTGCAGCAACGAAGACCCAATGCAACCACAAATAAACAAATAAATTAAATTTTAAAAAGTAAATAAAAGTACTTTCCTTCTGAGAATATACTGTTTTACAAGTGACCCTGAGATAGCATTCGGCAGACTTGGCCATTGTTACAGAAACGACTACAGCTTAACGCCTGTTACTGGGACCCAAAATGTTGAATAAACTCTTTCTCTTCATTGGTGTGGTAGTAGATAGTCTATAAACTTCGTTTTCGAGCTAGACTACACCCAAGCACCTCAGGGCAGAGTTTTAGTAATTACACGTGGAGGGAGAATTTGAGGCACCCTAAAGTAAGTAGTTTGCTGAAAGTCATCCTGTCAAGAGAGATCTAGGGGGGTGACAAGACCCCATCTTTGCTGGGATTTCTCATGTGGTATCTGGGAAGTTGGGTCCATGGCACTTGAGTGCCCAGAGCTCATCCATTTCTGCCCTTTACACACAGCTGGCCCCATTTCCCATCTCATCTCCAAAGGGGGCCCTGGGCCGTCTGCTCTCACTTCCCTCGTCCTTCCTGGCTCCATCCTGCAGGTCTTGGTCCTCACCACTGGCCTTCTCCAGCCCTTGGTGACCCATCTACTCTCTCTCTGCTTCTTCCTTAAGCCAGCAGTGGCCCCCGTCCTAAGGGAGATGCACATGCCCCCAGCCACGCTCCCTATGGAGACCATGGTGGGCTGGGCAGTGAGCTCTGTGATGAGAAAACAGCTCCTCTGAGTTGCTCCCCGGGCATTTCACAGGGTGACACAGCCCTGCTCACACCGAGTCTGGACATTTAGATCAGGACCTGAGGTTAGAATTCTCACCCCAAGTTCCCTCCCGCTTTGTTTTTCCCCGGGGAACCTTTTAAAATAACCACTTAGGGTTGAGCCTGAGAAAAGTGGATGACCTCTGTCCCAACCACCTTAAAAGTCATAGGTGCCTTGCGTCCTGCTCGCCATGACCTGGGAAGGACGATGGCCCTTCCTGTGGCTCATTGCGCCTCTCCTTTGTTGGGATCTGTGAGTAATAAATCTTGTAACTTTACTTCCTTTGTGTGAATGTACTGAAATGCACCTTGAATCTAAATGACCCGGGGTTTTCACTTCCCCAAAGTGGGAGCTCGGATGCTGAGAGAGGGACCAGCCAACCCGCGTGGGTGGCTTGTGCATCCTCGGTCGGCATGGTCTGGCCGATCTCCCTTGGGCCTCCCCACCGGGAGGAGGGTGTGGACCCCACGGAGACGTCCAGGCAGATATGCTGTTTACCCTGAGACAGGCTTTATACCCTGGGCCTCACCCTCGCGTGAGCTGACCAGTAGAATTCTGTCTGCAGCCCGCCATTGCACTTAGCGCTGTTTCTAAGTGTCCAGTTTTCTTATCTGATTTCTCCCTTCAGCCCACAGACTGGCTCCCAGCTTTGGGCAGGGTGCCTGACACAGAGTAGAGCCCCGCAAATAGCTTTTGGATGGTAGCCACACGTTTCAGGGAGGAGATGGGTCATAGCCGTCAGGGAAGCTATTGATACTTTTCTGATCTGGGTCTGAGACACAACCTAGGTGCGGGGGGGGTACCTCTGAACCAGCTGTGTCATAACGGCCCCTCCTGGAGACCCCAGATGTGCCAGGCTCGATCCCTCACAGGACCACACACCAGGGGGACAAATTTTTACATGAAAAGAGAAAATCCCCCCTTGCTGTTGGAGAGCGCTGAAACCGACAGCAGCTCCGTTCAACCAGTTCTGTCCTGTTGGCCCAGATGAGAGTTCGGCCTGACCCTGTCAGTCCCGCCTTCTCGGCCACAGACAACCATCCTCTCCGCTGCTGTTTTTATCATTTTTAAAGGACTGTTGGGGGTGGGAGATGGGGGAGTAGGGAAGGAGGTTGTCTTGTGTGAGATTTCTACAGTTTGCTAACAGTAAAAAACGGGAGAAGTGATAAAGTTACTACATTCATCAGTCATCCACCCCGAAACATTTGCAACCGATTACGTTCCTCTGAGCTGGCACTGAGTCATGAGGTATCCTGAGAAGCAGCCTGCTGGCACGAACCAAATGCAGGAAAAGGAGAAGGTACCTCGGAAAGACATTCAGAGAAAAAATTCTCCCAAGTAATAAAAAAGATCTGGAGACTGGTAGTTGCTTTTCTCAGCAGCAAAACATCCAGCGTTGCTTTACAAAATAATAATAATAATAAAATTGAAATGGTCTTGGCAACTGTAAAGATGCGTGTGCTTTTGCTGCCTCAGATGGACTTTCTGAACCCCTGTCATCGTTAACAGATGTCCCATGGGGAAAAGGGAGCTGATAGTTGTGTCGACCAGGTGGACCTGTGGGCATGTGGGGCTCTGGGTTACGCTCATGGCCAAGCCCAGTTGACCTGCTGCAGAATTCATTCCCCTAAAAGGGTCACTGATGACATCTGCTGGAAATCAATGCCCCAGATGCTCTCGCTCTGGCCTTCTAGAAATGGCCATGATCGAACTGGATAAAGACTCATGCCTGGGCCAAAAAAATCAACGCTACTTTGGCCAAATTAGTTTTTATTGACTTAGGAAGTAAACTCAATTCGAATCCCTATCACAGAATGAGACAAAAACAAAGCACCTTACCGAACCAGAAAGGACCCGTGCATTTCCTGACATGCCTGTGTTGGGATGCCCAGCATCCTCAGAACAGTCTCTTCTTTGCAGCCTTGTTCTCCCCGCTGGAAGGAAGACTTGTTCCCCCCGCCTCCCCGCTCTGAGTGGGACCGCCTCCTGCTGTGGAGGTTCTGACTGATTCTGGGACTGGTGCTGTTCCCTGGGTGTGTCCTTGTACCTGCCTGGGCTTTGGGGTGCAGAGACCTCCCCATCCCATCCCTAAGCAGAATAACTCAGCTGTCCTGCTGCCCCAGGGCCGGCTGAGATGAGACACTCCAAGCCCTGGGCCAGGGCTATTCCAGCACCGGCTGGACGTGCACCCTCTCTGCTGCGCTGAGCCCGAGGCATTGCGTCATCACAAGGTTGCTGCGACAGAGGACCCCGTCCGTGGGAGGACCCCCTTCAAGCTGACCTGAGGGGACTGGCAGTGCCTGCTGTGGTCTTCCTTCTTCCATGGCCTCCTGTTTTCCTGAAGTAAAAGGCGCAGGGGCGAGAGGAAGGCGAGGGTGAAAATGCCAATGGGGGCGGGTTTCCACCCATTGGAGGCTGGCAGCTCCCGCGAGACAGCGGCCCCTCCAGTGGGACAGATGCCCAGGGGTCTCCGGCCCAGCTGCCGCTCCTGGGCACATGCAGGATGCAACTTCCAGCACTTTTCTCCTTGGTGCCCCCTCCTGGGCCAATACTCGGGGAACCCTTACAGCCCAGCCCAGCACCCCAGAGCCTCTTCTCCCCACTTCCTGCCACACCTTCCCCAGCGCCCTGGTGATGTGTCTTCCCTGGTGGCGCAGTGGTTGAGAGTCCGCCTGCCGATGCAGGGGAGGCGGG
>NW_006798409.1:3595838-3598195 GCF_000442215.2 Lipotes vexillifer | reverse complement strand
TTTTTGCGGTACGCGGGCCTCTCACTGTTGCGGCCTCTCCCGTTGCGGAGCCCGGGCTCCGGACGCGCAGGCTCAGCGGCCATGGCTCACGGGCCCAGCTGCTCCTGGCATGTGGGGTCTTCCCGGACCGGGGCACGAACCCGCGTCCCCTGCATCGGCAGGCAGACTCTCAACTACTGAGCCACCAGGAAAGCCCTCCAGTATTTTTTAGTTAAAACAGCCTACATTCCAGGTAGGAAAATCTTCCCTTTGGATCAGACTCACCTCCGAGGTCATCGGAGACAAAGTCTACACAGCAACAGAGAAGCAGCGAGGGTGCTGCCCGCGGCGGCTGTGGACCCTGCAGTCTACTCAATCCGATCCCTTTGCTTGAGGTCTCACAGTCATCAGACTATGGGGTGATCAGAAGCCCGAAGCTTTTGAGTCCAACAGCCTGGGTTGGAAGTTAAGCTCTGCCCCTCCTGGGTGTGTGATCTTTGGCAAATTCCCCACTTCAACTCTCTGTGGGCTCCTCCCTCTGTGGAGAGAGATGTTGGCCCAGCTGATGGCTGTTACCATGAAACCAGGTGACCAATAGAAAAGCACTTAGAATCGCATCGCATGAATGAGAGGTCCCAGTTACTAAGAATTCTCTTTATCCACAGTTATCCTCCTGAAAAAAAATTCGCAGTAAATGAAATTGCATTCCCATTAGCTTATGCAGATTTCTGCCAAATATCTTGTTTCCAGTTGAGTTTCAGTCGAAGAGGCTCTTCCTCTGTGTTTATGTGCAATCTTTCCCTCACCTCTGGGAGAATTAAGTTAATTATCCCCAACACACTTGTATGTGTTTGCATAGGTCACACTTTAAGGGAACCTGAGGTCAGTAGATCTATCTGAAAAGTGAAGCATCCTCAAAATTCAAGAATATTCCTCTGGAACGGACAGGTCTGGTAAAGTGTGGATTTTCCTTCATTGGCTCTATGTGCAGACATTTGTCTTTAAAATCCCAATGACAAGGCCGAGATCATGACCATGGTGTCCTGGAATGTAAGCTTCCTGAACCCAGACCTTTTTTTTTTTAGCTTTTTTAAAAAAAATTAATTTATTTTATTTTATTTAGTTTTGGCTGCATTGGGTCTTCGTTGCTGCGTGTAGGCTTTTCTCTAGTTGTGGCGAGCAGGGGCTACTCTTCTTTGCCGTGCGTGGGCTTCTCATTGTGGTGGCTTCTCTTGTTGCGGAGCACAGGCTCTAGGCACACGGGCTTCAGTAGTTGTGGCATACGGGCTCAGTAGTTGTGGCTCAGGGGCTCAGTAGTTGTGGTGCACAAGCTTAGTTACTCTGCAGCATGTGGGATCTTCCAAGACCAGAGCTCAAACCCATGTCCCCTGCATTGGCAGGCGGATTCTTTTCTTTTTTTTGGGGGGGGGTGGTTCATGGGCCTCTCACTGTTGTGGCCTCTCCCGTTGCAGAGCACAGGCTCCGGACGCGCAGGCTCAGCTGGCCCAGTCGCTCCGCGGCACGTGAGATCCTCCCGGACCGGGGCACGAACCCGCGTCCCCTGCATCGGCAGGCGGACTCTCAATCACTGCGCCACCAGGGAAGCCCGGCTAGTCCTTCTTGACCAGTCAGGACCAGGTGGCCAGTCCCACAGCTTGGAAGAGGGCAGGGAACCCTCTGGGATTCTGCCACGGCCTCCGTCTGCCTCTGGGCACCCTACGATGGAGGTCACTTGGCTGCGAGCCTGGTGCCACTAGACTCTGCTAGATGATGCCCTTCCATCCTCTTGGTTCCTCAAGGGCCCTCTGTGTTTGGGAGGAACCACCCAGCAGAGGGATGTCCCCCAAGTAAAGAGCATAGCACAAACCCCTCCTCCGCCTTCTGTGTTCCCTTCGACTTAGCAAATGCACTTCCCTCTCTGGGTCTCTGCCAGGAGAGGCGGGTTGGGACCCACACATCTCACCACTAACTCTTCCCTCTGCTGGCAGCCTGCGTCCCACACTCGTCCAGGGCTGGAAGGAGCAGACACCACTTTCTCCTTCCTCCCGAATATAAAACTCTATGGTTTAGTCTTCCATGCCTGGCTTTTGATATGCCAGTGGATAAAAGAGAATCAAGGAGATCCTTTCTCTCAAAAATGCCTGACTTTCAAGTTTACGGTTTTGCTGCAAAATCCTGTTTTGAATGGCAGAAGCTGAATGTTATTTTTTCATTTTCTTTGCAATCCTTCCATGATACTCTCAAATCTCTTGATGAATGAAAATGCAGTGAAAAATGACATTATGATTACTGTCATCATCACCATGTATGAGAGGTGACATACCATCTAGCTAATGTATTCATAAGGATAATTTCTCTGATTAATCTCCCCCCATCCA
>NW_006798409.1:3595535-3595828 GCF_000442215.2 Lipotes vexillifer | reverse complement strand
AGGGAAACAAAGTCTGTAGTAGGACTAGGATAGATAATATTTGATGCTGGTGGGGATGTACATCTGAGACAGTGGCCTGCATCTTGGGGCCTTTTTAGCCGACATGAGTCACCAGGAGGACACAAGGACAGGAATAGGCTACAGCAAGGAGGTGGGACCCCAGGGGAAATGGGAAAAGCACAAAGATAAACTTCACCCACTTCATATTATCCTCTGCTTCATCCTTCAGCTAAATTCTAAACTTATTCCCACTTCCCAGTTCTAAAAACATAAATCGTCTTCTGAAGCATTCC
>NW_006798409.1:3550974-3595525 GCF_000442215.2 Lipotes vexillifer | reverse complement strand
CATTCCTGCGGAAAAGGGCCCATTTTCCTCCCTATCGTAAACCCCACCAATTCTCCACAGTGGACAGCTTCCAACCCACGTGTCACCTTGTGTTTATAATTTATTCATCAGTTTTGCTTAAAAAAATAATTTTCAGTAACCTCTAAAGAAATGCTTTCTCTCTTATCTCTAAAATATTCAAAAGATCACTGCCCATTCTTTTCGCATGAACAAATTACACCTGGCTTCTTTCCTGCCTGGTGAGTAAACAGGGATCATGTAGGATGGAGACTTAGCTTGCTCTCCCCACGATGTCTATCTGTCAAGCAGTGTAGTTTTGTGGTGAGCCCACTGGCCCGGGAATGCTAATAACCCTGGCTTCATGGGTAATTTGGGGTAAGCTATTCGTCCTGTTCTTCATTGCTCCTCTGCAAAATGGGACAAATAATAACACGGCATGATTTAGAAGCCATAACAAGATGATGGGAATGAAAGTGGTCACCTTCATCTAACCATGAACTTGGGGGCTGCACAAATGCAGAATGAAATGTTATCATTCTTCAGGGGAGTTGGATTTCATGAAGAGCTCTGTGTTTTACTCACTTTAAAAAAAAAAAAAAAGAAAAAAGAAGTAAAGAAAAAAAATAAACGATTGCAGCCTGGGATACGTGGGTTACATTCCCTGTCGCTTGTTAGAGGGAACAAAGTGCCACACTGCTTTGAAAAGTTAATCACAGGGCACGTTTGGTTTCATCAGGCCTGGTTGCAGGTACAATAGGAAAAATATTGTGTATCTCCAGGCATAATTTGGATTTTAATTTTTTAATTAATTTTTAAAATTTATTTTTAGACTGAAGTTGATTTACAATGTTTCAGGTATACAGCAAAGTTTATATATAAATATATATTTTTTCAGATTCTTTTCTATTATAGGTTATTATAAGATATTGAATATAGCTCCCTGTGCCATAGAGTAGGTCCTTGTTGTTTATCTACTTAATAAATAGTAGTGTATATCTGTTAATCCCAAATTCCTAATTTATCCCTGCCCCACCTTTCCCCTTTGGTAACCATAAGTTTGTTTTCTATGTCTGTGTGGATTTTAAATTCTAAATCACCACATAAAATATATGGTCTCATTTAGGCTCCCCAACCAGACATCTTGGCCTGGTTTCCTTGCTCTAGAGCCCTCTCCTAATAACCAAACAGAAAAAAAAGCAGGGATTTTTTCAAAGTTGCAAGTCAATGTGCTGTAAACATGGGTCTGAGGTTAGAATATTGAATTCCATGAATATCAACAATCTGTCTTACCCCATTAATCAGAGGTTTACAGTGCGTACAGTCTCAGGAGCCATGGGGCCGTCACTGATAATTCTCTGTCAAAGAGAAATCTAATCATCTAGACATGTGCTTGAAGAGGAATTTTTCCCCTTGTTGATTTTATGTAGGAAATGATTATTAGAAAATGCTGGCTCACAGGGCGGCTTGGGGGTTTGGGGAGGAGGCCTCATCATGGGTGACAGGGCTCTGCAAACCCAAATAGGTTCAGCAATTTGTTGGGCTGGGTCTCCTTGGGGACCTATCCCAGAGCAGTGACACTAATCATCCTGAAATCCACGCCCTCTCCTCGGTGCTAATACACCGCCCTTGAATTATGTAACTGAGAGACAGGCGTTGGCTCAATTCCGATTCCCCAGACTCCAAGGAAATGTTCCCCTTCCCTCATGAGAGAGCACTTTTTTTTTTTTTTTAATCTTTTGTCTGGGCGTGCGTGGCCCGTGGAATCTTAGCTCCCTGACCAGGGGATCAAACCCGCGACTCCTACAGTGGAAGCATGGAGTCTTAAGCACTGGACCGCCAGGCAAGTCCTGGGAAAGCACATTTGATGAACTGAAAGCTGTGTTTCTTAAGTCTGATGTCTCTCCTCTCCAGCCAGCGCCACACTGTTTTGGGGGTCCTTGGAAATGCCAAAGACGAAGCAGGTTGGAAACTGCCTCCTTGAGAAGAAAGTCTGACTCCAAAGGAGGAGTCCAGGTCCACCTCCAAGTCCCCCAAGGTCAGCACAGTTCTTTCCTGCATTCATATACAAACCTTCCGTTACACAGTCCGTGTTATGTGTCAAGAAGAATGCCTGATTCTCCAAGTTAGGTATGCTTGCTCTGTGTGGGGCTTTAACACATGACCAAGGGTGGCAGGCGTCTGAGAACTTCCAGCTGTACCCAAGCCAAACAGAGCTAGGAACTAAGGACACGATTTAAAGGAGTTTGGATACAATAATCATTTGGGGAAGAAGAACACGAGCACCTCCGATTTTGGTCCTTAAGACTACAGAACTACCAGAAAAATCTATTTCCAGTATCTAGGACAGATGTGGTTTCACCCCGCATTTCCTTGGTCATCACTGAGGAGAGAGGCTGGGTTGTAGTGACTTTGGTTACGTCCCTCCAAAAAAAAGATAGACGTAATTCTAGAGTCATTTCCAGGCTGTTTCACTGAAGACTTCGGTGGCATGTGTTGCTATGACAGGCAAGATAATTTCCCACCAAAGATGTCCACGTCCTAACCTCCAGACCCTGTGAACATGTCATATCACGTGGCAAGTGTTAGTTAAGGTTGCCAACAAGCCGACCTTATAACAAGATTAGTGTGGATTGCCTTGTACACACTGCTATATTTAAAATGGATAACCAACAAGGACCTACTGTATAGCACAGGGAACTCTACTCAATACTCCATAATAACGTATATGGGAAAAGAATTTGAAAAAGAATAGATACATGTATATGTATAACCGAATCACTTTGCTGTACACCTGAAACTAACACAACATTGTTAATCAACTATACTCCAATATAAAATAAAAAGTTTAAAAAAATAGTAAAATAAAATACACCTTTCCCAATTAAAAAAAAAAAAAGATTAGTGTGGATTATCTGGGTGGGCGCAGTGTAATCACAAGCATCCTTAAATGTAGAAGGCGGAGGCAGATGGTCAGTGTCAGAGGGATGTGATGTGACAGACTTTACTGTCCATTGCCAGTGTTGGTGATGAAAGAGCCAAGGATGCAGGCGGAAAGAAAGCTAGAGGCTGGAAAAGGCAAAGAAATGGATTCTACCCTATAGCCTCCAGAAGGGAATGCAACCCTGCCAACACCGGGATTTTAGCCCAACCAGACCCATCTCTGACCTCTAGAACCGTAAAATAATAAATTGGTCTTCTTTTAAGGCACTTTCTGGTAATTTATTACAGCAGCAATAGGAAATGAACACAGTTGCCTCAATATTTTCCTCTAATTGAAACAAGTTACAAAAGAGCTTATTTTGCTGTTCTCAGAATCATGGCAAGTCAAGTGGGAACAGAGGTTTAGAGCAGCAGCTGGTGATGCCCAGCATCTGCATAAAAGTGGGCAAGGATGGATTTGAGGTAGCAGGTGGGTAAGCGGTTTGTCTCTCTATCTGCCTCTCCCTGAGGCTTGTGGGGACAGGCACAAGGTCACCAGATTCTCTGCCTGGTTCTTTGGAAAGGTGGCTGTTTGGAACACCAGGGCCATTGGTTCTTCAGAAGCAACCCTGTAATCTTAGAGTGCCATGGTTTCCATTTTTCCCAGTGCCTCTTTCTTTTAAAAAAGTCTTTTCATATGTAACCCTGCTTTGTTGGAAGGATCCATTAAGTTTCAGACCTCCTTCCCTGGTGCTGTGCTGGTCAGCCAGTTCTGGGAGTGGCAAAGCAGCTCTGCTATAGCGTTTGCCAATTTCCATGGTGTAAATGTTTCCACCAGGGCTGATGTCAAGCTCCCAGCTTAAAGTCCCTGAATGCAGAGGAGGGACAAGATGTTCACAGACTGGACTGGGCAGGCTGCAGCGTATCCCAAAGCATGTCCAAACCACACCCCTCCCCTGCCCAGGGAACTACTGAAGTGCAGGGGCCCTGAGTTTTCAGAAAGCACAGCACACTTAACAACAGCTTGACTCTTCCTGTAAACAGCACTGTGGACTCTTTCAAAGCAGTTGTTCTTTGTTTTACAGCTGATCCTGTAACTAAACGCCCTCATCTCCCTGCTGCAGCTGCTCAGGACCAAGGGGAATTCTGAAGAGCCAAAGAGCAGAGTCACAAGCAGCTGGGAGCTGATTAAAGACCCTGGTCATGGGCTTCCCTGGTGGTGCTGTGGTTGACAGTCCACCTGCTGATGCAGGGGACGCGGGTTCGTGCCCCAGTCCGGGAAGATCCCACATGCCACGGGGCGGCTGGGCCCTTGAGCCATGGCCTCTGAGCCTGCGCGTCCGGAGCCTGTGCTCCGCAATGGGAGAGGCCACAGCAGTGAGAGGCCCACGTACCGCAAAAAAAAAAAAAAGACCCTGGTCACCATAGTCAATCCCAGTTTCAACTCTGGAGTGGGCTTTCTAGGATTCTTTTTTCCTTTTTACAGTTATTCTTCAGTCTAGTCTGATTTTATAAGGTATTTGAAAACCACTGAAACCTGAAACCGTCAGTCTCAGGGAAATTATTAGGAGACCTTTGATCAAATTAGTGTGTCTCATTTTATAGCCATCATACCTGAGAGGACTAGTCAGTCTCATTTCTATCACTGACTGTACCAGGTCTACTAGTTAGTAATTTGGTATGAAATACTTAAACCAGTTTGTCAGAGGAATTTTAACACACATACAGGAGATATCATATGTACTTAATAATACGACCATTACTTTCAATCAGGTATACAAGAAAGGGAATAGGAGTATCTACCTCATCAGATTGTTAGAAGATGCGAGTTAATATTTGTTAAGCACTTAGACTCACGGTGGGTGCCTTAGAAGTGTTTGCTCTTTGTTAAGCAAATAAATATGACTTTAAAAAACTGAGAACTTAGACTTCCCTGGTGGTCCAGTGATTAAGACTCCGCACTTCCAATGCAGGGGGCGCGGGTTCAATCCCTGGTCAGGGAGCTAATATCCCACATGCTGTGCAGCATGGCCAAAATAAATAAATAAATAAATAGAAATTGAGAACATAAGAGGTCTTTGACTTGGAACTTAGTTAAATATCATTCAACACTATAAACACAAATCATGGCATAACCAGACAATTTCTCCTCTGCAGCTTTTTACCGAATCTTTTTTTTTTTTTCCATTTCATTGAAACTGGACATTCGCAGTGACTCTGCCCTCCGAGTTGGGCTCCTGGGGCCGCACGGTCCCAGCAGCACATACGCCTAAGCTCTGGCCGTTACAGTTTTTGAGACACCCCGTGCAGCTGCTCTCTGCATGATTTAGACAGCCTTGGTGCCTTCCCTTCCAAATGTGGGCACCAGCAGGCTGCCACATGCCCAAGTACTTTCTTATTTGCACAACCACACAGCAAAAACTTAAATGAGGTAGCCCCTTCCCTACAGGCTCCGCGTTCCCTCCAAATTCATTCCAAAGACCAGGTGATGGTCTGGCCTCAACAGGCCCTGTTCGCTTGGTTCAGGATTATAAATCAGGGCGCTCCCGTTGAAGGGCGCGGAGGCCGGAAGACATCTGTCTGCCAGCGGGGAGAAGGAGGTGCTTGCAGCCACCCGGCTGACTACAAACTCTAAAGCTCCCAGGAGTGGGAAGGTTGGGATGAAAGGAAAGGCGGACATTAAAGATGCTGGAGCTACATTTTCCAGAGCACATCTTCATCCCATTGTGAATTGATCTGCAGCCCTGGATTTCATCAACTGCATAATACCTCAAAGTCAGCCTGGAGAGACAGCCTGACATCTTGTATCCACCAACAATTAGGAGACCTGATCGGAGAGGCCTGCCCTGCTTCAAGTTGGAACTTTGGGGGCGTGCGCATCCATACAGACACACGCAGAAAATGTTCTTGCCTAGAAATTGAATCCAGTTCTTTCTTCCTGTGTTTGTTTTGCAATCCACCCTTGGAAGGGAAAGTTGGTGTAGGAAGGCAATAATTTTCCAAGGCACACCGCTTCAATTAAGAGATAGAGAAGCCCAGAGGGGCCCAGGGGTTTCAAGAGGAGCCAGCTGCAGATTAATGGATGTTGAAGAATGCTGCATTCGAAGCCGGGAACTGATTTATGTCTATTCGCATATTCCGAAGCGTTTAACTCATGGGCATTCCTTAATCATAGCAGGATCACATGAGCACTCTCATTTGGGGGGATGGAGGTGAGAGGGTCTGTTTATTTGTCTGAGCTTTAATAACTTAGCTCTTTATTACAATGCTCTTGGTGAAAGCATTTTTGTTATCTGAGAACAGTTTCCAGCCAGTCCCCTCTGGGTCTCCCTTTTCTAGTTCCACAACCTTGGCTATTCTTTTTTTTTTTTTTTTTTTTTGGCCTCACCTTGTGGCATGCAGGATCTTAGTTCCCCAACCAGGGACTGAACCTGTGCCCCCTGCAATGGAAGTGCAGTGTCTTAACCACTGGACCACCCGGAAAGTCCCTTCTTGGCTGTTCTTAATATGCAAGCTATTTTCTTCCTCTGAGCCTGAAATTGCCCAGGCCTCATGCACCCCAATCCCAGGTGTATTGTACTCAGGATGGTTTGAGCAAAATCCACTCAGCCATTTCATTTATGGAGGAGGGAAGGAGGGAAATCAGTGCACTCCTTAGGATAAGCCTAAGTCACTCATTTTTGTTTTCCATTCATTTGTTTCACTCAGGGGACGTTTACTTAGCACCTACTATGTGGCAGATCCATGCTAGGCAGGAGACATTCGGAAAGAAATAAGATTTCCCTCTTTTCACATGAGCTCACAGTCTAGTAGGGGAGGCAAGTGAGAAAACCTGTAATTACGGTAGAGTGAGAGGCCTTGGGTTAAGGCAACTAGGAAATGCTTCTAGGACTAGAGGACCCTGGAGCTCTGATGAGGGGCAATAGAATATCGAATGTTGAGGGGCAAGTGGGATTTGGCCAGGTTGAGAGGTGAGCCCACTTGGACCCAAGAGGGAACTCGGCCACTCCAAGGAACCGCAGGCAGCCTGGGCTGGATGGAGCACGGGGTGGTAGGAACAGGGCTGGTGAGATAGATGAAGGGTCCTCTGTGCGTGTGTGTGACTTGGGATGCACTGCTCTGAACCCCTGCAAGAAAGACCTCACTGCCTAGCCTTGCAAGCCGAGGTCACACTGTTCTTGGTGTTCCCCCAGCCACTGGCTGATAAGAAGGAGGCACAAAGTCTCAGGCCTTGCCACCCACCGTGGAACTCCTCTAATGGGCGGTCTGTGCTCTGGACTCCCTTTGGGGCTCCCCTAGGGCCCCTGGCATGGGTGGGGGGATTTGAACACAGTGGCCACGCAGATGCTTTTGACTGATGACAATGCAAAACTTCAAAATCCCAATACATGAAACTATGGGCGAGAATCCATCTTTCTACACCCCTTTCCACTTCTCACAAACATCCCCTCCCTATTATTCCTTTAGGGACACTGAAACTATGTCACTACGATGCTACCGGACAAGCCATTTTATGGAACTGACTGCCATTTGAATCCAGTAACCAATCAACTTACTCAATTAATCAATTTGACTTTTTTTATTGCTGAATTAAGTGATTTCGAATTTACCAGTGCTCTGTTGTCATATAGACCTGAAATTAAAGACCTGAAATTATATCAATATGCTAAAGCCATTTACATAAGTAAACTACAAATAACAAGGCATTTACAATATAAGGACCATGAAATATTTTATTTCAAAATTTCCGGATATTAAGCCAACTTATTCTAAAAACTGGTAACTAAAGGGAAAGTGTTGGGCCCTACATCAGGGTTATAAAATAGCCCTAATTTTGAGGAAGACTCTTCATTATGAAATGATGCTAGCTAATAAATATCAAATAAGTGATCAAATTAGAAAACCACCATCTTATAACCTTGAATGAAATAACTGATTCAGTCAAGGATCGTTGATGGATGATAGAAGTATTCAGGGAAGAGTTGATAGGGAAACTAATAATCCACAGATGACTTATTAGTTGCAAGAGTGAACAGATAACTTTATAATGGAGAGAGAGATCCATGGGCACCCCCTTAACCCAGGAATCCAACTTCACGTCACTGAGAGTGGGGTGACCTAGCCTGATGTGATACCATATGACGTACACAGCACCAACAGTGAAGGTTTCTTGGCAAAAAGTGTTAACCTGAAATTAACCAATCCTTAAGCTCTAACCGCCAGTGTACAGGAAGTAACCGGGGCTAACGGTTTGCCAGTGAAGACAGCAAATGCAATACAGGCCATGGCGGAAAATATTCTTATTTTGTAGAGGTGTTTACTAACATACATAGTAATGTAGTGACATTACTGTTATTGTAGTAATGTCTGTAATTTCTTTTGAATTACAAAAACAACACAACAGATTGCCACAACGTGGCATAATATTAACAATTGTTAAATCTGGATGATGAATACATGGTCGTTCATTATACTACATTCTCTTCTTTTTCTGTATGTTTGAAATATTTAACAATATAAAGTAGAAAAGGGAGATGCTGAAAGACAAAACGTTTAAGATGAAAGCTTCTAGAGAATACACGTACTGTTCACCATGTTTTTTTGTTTGTTTGTTTGTTTGCGGTACGCGGGCCTCTCACTGTTGTGGCCTCTCCCGTTGCGGAGCACAGGCTCCGGACGCGCAGGCTCAGCGGCCGTGGCTCACGGGCCCAGCCGCTCCGCGGCACGTGGGATCTTCCCGGACCGGGCACGAACCCGCGTCCCCTGCATCGGCAGGCGGACTCTCAACCACTGCGCCACCAGGGAAGCCCCACCATGTACTTTAATGGCTCTGTGTAGAAAGCTGCATATTCTCAAGGGTTTTGTGAAAACGATGATATTACTGACCCAGTTCAGAAACAATTCAAGTTGGAAAAATAAGCCATTCAGAGAACTGAAATGCACAGCATAGTCGCTATAGCTCCCTTACTGCAGTATATTAAAGAAAGTAATTATGTCGAGTGTGGTTAATATTATGCAAGGTAGTATAATTAAAGTGCTTTTGGGGCTTCCCCTGGTAGCGCAGTGGTTGAGAGTCCGCCTTCCGATGCAGGGGACACGGGTTCGTGCCCCGGTCCGGGAAGATCCCACATGCCGCGGAGCGGCTGGTCCCGTGAGTCATGGCCGCTGAGCCTGCGTGTCTGGAGCCTGTGCTCCGCAGCGGGAGAGGCCACAGGAGTGAGAGGCCCGCGTACCGCAAAAAAAAAAAAAAAAGTGCTTTTAAAACCTCCTCCCGTATCTTTTATCATGGAGAGCTTATTCAGTGTAATACGAAGGTTTGCTAACTGTTGTTTCTGCTCTGTTCTTTGACTACAACATGGTCAGTGGTGTTCAGAGTGGCATAAAAGATCCCAAGAGCATGGTGCATCAGTGGGTTTTTTGTTTTTTTAACATCTTTATTGGAGTATAATTGCTTTACAGTGGTGTGTTAGTTTCTGCTGTATAACAAAGTGAATCAGCTATACATACACATACGTCCCCATATCTCCTCCCTCTTGCGTCTTCCTCCCTCCCTCCCTATCCCACCCCTCTAGGTGGTCACAAAGCACCGAGCTGATCTCCCTGTGCTATGCGGCTGCTTCCCACTAGTGATATCATCTCACTCCACTTTGAAGGTTATGGACCCCAGGGTTCAGAGCAGGCCTTTGGGTTGGAAGGCTTCCAACCGTGAAGGAGTGAACTTCAAACCCAACCGCAGACTGAAAAGATGGAGATTCTTGGAATGGAACGCCTTTTGGAGCTGAAGAACATACCATTGCGTCCAGGTGCCTTGATTGATGTGGAAGGACCCTGCCAAATTCCATTCTGCAGATTGGAAATTCCAGGATAGTGCTGGTACTGGTGAATGACACTTTCTTGGAATGTCACCAGGGGTTATAAAGTACTCGCCTCACCTCTACGAGTCTAAGGTATGAAGGGTAAAGGTCATCATATAGGACATTTAAATAATCATAAAAACATCGCGATGGATTGCAATGGGAGGAATGTGCAGAGGGTGGATGGAGTCCGACTGAATCATCTCAAGCCCATTTCTCAAGGACTCCCTCCTCCCTCAGTGAAATCAGATACAGCAGCAGGTTTGCCAAGTTGAGTCTGCGCTGAAGCACAACAGGCTTTGTTTTACAAGCATCTCTTTATGATCCTGTAATCAGCCGCGTACAGGGGAACCCTGCGCAGTCCTGGAGCCATGCTCTCTGGGATTGTTACCTCAGGCTTTTACTGCCTGTGGTTGGGTTTGTTTTGTTTGGGGGTCACTATGTAATTCCAGTCCTGGCGTCATCTGTATCTGTGTAGGGGGCTTGTGTAGTTTGTGTGCTTGTGAACTGGATGTGCTCCCAAAGTAGCAGGGAGCACCTTAGGGGTGCACCACGCAGCCTTCTAACTCAGCTTGTGGCCCATGTCATATGGCACCGTGGGCAACCTGCGCTCTGCAGAGTCTGGGCTCGTGTTTTTGCACCAGCCACGGCGCAAAAACCACACTCCACACCCCTCACACAGTTCCCCATGGTGACCAGGGATCGAAGAGGCGATATTGTGAGAAAGAATGTATATGTGTATAACTGAATCACTTTGCTGTACAGCAGAAATGAACACAAACTTGTAAATCAACTACACTTCAACAAAATAAATTTTTAAAAAAATCAGTACCATTTATAATGTCATTCCAAAGTTCAAATACCAAGACATAAATCTACTGAAAGATGTATAAAACCTATATGTAAAAACTACAAAGCATTCCTAGGAAAAATGAAAGAGACCGAACTAAATGGAATATTTCATGTTCATTGACTGGAAGACTCAATATTGTTAAGATGTCTATTTTCCCTAAAATTATGTATTTGTTCAACACAATCACTGTAAAAATTTCCAGGAGGCTTTTTTTGAAGAAGTAAATGAGCTGATTCCAAAAGGATCTAGAATATCCAAAATGATTTGGAAAAAGGAATACAAACTCGGGGGACTTACACTATGTGATTTCAAGGTATATTATAAACCTACAGAAGTCAAGGCAGTAGAGTATTGACATGAAGATATACATATAAATCCATTGAATGAAACAGAGAGTTGATTGGTAGACTGACACATAGACAGTTCCTTGATTTTCCACAAAGATGCCAAAGTAAATCAATGAAGAAAGAAAAGTTTTTATAATAAATATTGCTAGAACAAATATGTCACATTTATACAATGAAATACTATTCAACAATAAAAAAGAATGAACTATTGATATATGCAACAACATGGATGATTCCCAAATACATTATGTCAAACAAAAGAAGCTAAAATCAAGGGAGTACATACACTTTGACTCCGTTCAGAGGAAATCCAAGTAAAGATAAAACTAATCTCTATATGTAGTCTATAAAAAAGTCAGAACTGGAGAAAGCTTGAGGGAAATTCCTGGCATGATAAAAAATGTTCTATATCTTGTTTTGAGTGGTGATTACCAAAGTGTATACAATTCTCAAAGCTTGTTGAATCAGACACCTAATATCTGTACATATAACTTACATGAATTATACCTAAATAAAAATTTCTAAAGAAATGAAAAATTATTAGGGCAGGAAATGTTTAGTTAGTGAACTGCTTTCATATCTGTTCTACATTTCTCTACATGCTATTGCAAAAAAACACATGTATATGTTGGTATGGATCATATGATATGACTTCTTAGATTGTAGCTCTATTTGAATTTTTAGAATTCTTTTCACATGAAGCTGTTTCAAGTAATGAAAACACAATAGAATACTTTATGTTGTTTGTGGTGCAATAGTTTCTAACCCAAAGAAACTCACTTTTCTACTTAAGTTAAATGACAAGGCTTCGATTCAATTTTTTTTACATTCCCGTTAAACTTCCAGAGGACACAGGGAATGAAAGTCTTTAAAGCCAGTTCCCAATGCTTTGCTTCCTTCTCCTCTATCCCCAGCCCCACCATCTTTATTTACTGGTAGAGACAGTTTTAAGAAATAAAATCATATTTAGCAAGAAAAATCAAACTGGAAAACAGACATCCCTGTCTCTCTCTAAGAATAAAACTGGGTAGAGCATGTCACCATATTATCTTCTTATAGCAATCTCTATACCATATTCTCTTTCTATAGAATTGAAGCTATTTATTTATTTATTTGGTTGCACCAGGTCTTAGTTGCAGCAGGCAGGCTCCTTAGCTGTGGTGCCAGTGCTCCTTAGTTGCAGCTCGCCAGCTCCTTTGTTGCGGCATGTGGGGCCCTTAGTTGTGGCACGAGGGCTCCTTAGTTGTGGCATGCCAACTTTTAGTCGCGGCATGCATGTGGGATCCAGTTCCCTGACCAGGGACCGAACCTGGAACTCCCTGCCCTGGGAGTGTGGAGTCTTATCGACTGCGCCAGCAGGGAAGTCACAGAATTGAAGTTTCTATTTTTGCAAAGAAATTGAGATTACTAATGCCAGCCGTGCTGTTTGGTTGTTGTCTCCTTCGCCACCAGGCAATGTGCAGGGTCCGCCTTGGGTTTACTCCCGGCTGCTCTCTTGGGTCAATCAGCTTTAACTGACCCTGACGCTTAGTGATGTCAAACTGTGACAGTCAGCCAAGAATAACTCATCCATGAATTGAGCCCTCACTATATGCCAGGCACTGACATATTAATATTTGTCTCCACATACTGTCCTGAGGTAGGACTATCATGAACCCCCGTTTTACAGATGGGGAGCCTGAGGCACAGAAAGGTTACATAACTTACATCTGGTAAGTAGATGAGCTGGGGTCTGAATCCAGGTGGTTTGCCCCAGAATCCATGTTCTTAGCCACCATCTCATGCAACCTCACTAATGCTTTAGCAAAAGGGAACAAATAAAACCAGAAGCAGGTGATACTGCTGTGCGTGGTGTTTGATAATGGAGACAGTCTTGGGAGTGGGCACCTTGTTCACAAGAAGCACAAACAAGATTTACTGGCATAGATGGACGTTCCCAAACACAATTCTCATGATTTCAAAGATGTTAATGGTCTTGAATCTTATCATTTTGCAGCTGTTGATGAAGTGTCTCTGGATTTATACCTGGTTTCACTTACTCCCTAGAAGGAGCCATCTTGCTTTTAGAGCATAAAAACATCACCACCTCTCTGGTGAAATGAGCTCGTAGACCCTGAGAACAAGCCTCTCTAGAATTCTGTAACAGAGAATGCAATGATATTTCTGCAGTAGCTCTCCTGGAGACCCCTACACAGCCCAGAAATGCACTGGAGTTTCTTTCCTTTGGAAACTGATCTTGCTATTAATCAACATGAACACAAAATCTGTGTATCCCAAAATTACTATCCCATTTCCATGTACTCAGTGATTAAAAGGCAAACAAACCAAACCATCCCTTCTTACCAAAGGAAGGTAAAAACAGGACTATGTTTTGCTGACATCCTCAGAGTCCAGATATATATATCTAGAATCTTCTGTCTAGATTCTATATATATATATGTGTGTGTGTGTAGATTCCATGCAGAGCCACTTAATAAAACAAGCTGTTGAATTACTCACCAATCATCTAATCTACTCATTAAGAAACACAGAAATTTCTCATCCTTGTCTTCCTTCCATCTTTCTTTCCTTTTTTAACCTCCTTGCCCGTCCTACTCCCAGATCTCCTGTCTGCTCTTATTATTTTAACCTTCCATGGCTGGCAGAGACTCCAACCTCAAGATAAAATTAGGCAGAGATGTAATTGACAAACTATAGTGCAACTCACCGTGTTGGCGTGTCCCCAGCCTGGTCCGGCTCTACATCTGAATGCTCTTCCAGGCTCCTCTTAAACATCTTACTCAGCCTCTTTCC
The DNA here is from genome assembly GCF_000442215.2 of Lipotes vexillifer. Classification (NCBI taxonomy): domain Eukaryota; kingdom Metazoa; phylum Chordata; class Mammalia; order Artiodactyla; family Lipotidae; genus Lipotes; species Lipotes vexillifer. The sequence continues at coordinate 3,581,759 of NW_006798409.1, read as the reverse complement.
CAGGTGCCCCTCGACTCCGGACTTTCATCTGGCCAGGTCGCTGCTCTCGGTAGCTTCCCCCAGCTTGACCTCACCACCAACCAGATCCACCTGGCCTCCGGTTGGGCCGCACTTTGCCTGTCCTTCCTAGGGCCGCCTAACTCTCAGCTGGTGCCTGGCCCGCTCCTGCATGGATGTCTCTCAGACCTCCCGGTAATCCAGGCCTGTGGCACACCCAGTTTCAGCTCTCAACGCTGCCCTTTGGGTACCTGCCATTCCAACTCTGTCCACTCTAAAAAGGGACCAGTGTCTCTCGGGCCCAGCTTAAATTTAGAGTCACTATTCTCTTAACAAAAGGCCAATCAAGTACTAAAGTGGTTTCAGTGACGTCTCTCCCGGCTCAAATGACCTGTTTTCTTAGGCTTCATTGTTGCCGGTTACTGCTGATGCCTCTTGGTGTTCAAATTCAGAAGAAAGCCCAGGCTAAGAGTGGCATTAGGAAACAGGAAGAGATCTGGAGGAAAAGCGAGGGGGTGAAGAGGGGCCATGGAAGAAATGCTGCAGAAAGGCAGCACTGAGGCCCAGAGAGGCGGGAAGGAGTAGCCAGTGGGTGAAGTCCACCAAGAGGCGAAGAGAGATACATGTGGAGAGTGATTCCCTAAGGAAAGGGAAGGCCAGGAAAAGACAAAAAGACCATTTAAAAATTTTTAAAAAAAGAAAAGAAAAGAAAGAAAGAGTGGAGCTTAAAGCTCAGGGTTAAAGCTCTTTTGTTGTCTGGGAAAGGGAAAGGGAAAGGAACGTCCCTCCGTGTGTTTTTCTGGCCAGGGAACTTTTCAAAGCCTGTCTACTTCCATTTTCCCATTAGGACTTCATCCTAATGACAAAGTCAGGCAGGCATTGCTGCTTCCCAGAGCTTGATGGGTGGAGCTGAAATTTCCAACCCTCTAATCACTAGGTTTTTCTGGTGACCAGCCCCATCCTGGGGCCCCACCCTAAGTTATCACTAGCACAAGCTCAAGAGAAACTTCTCATGAATGACAAAGCCAACTCTTATGACTCAGGAGTTCCAAGGGTATGAGGAGCTCTGTGTCAGGAACTGGAACAAAGACCAAATACAATTCTTATCACACCTACCACCCACTTGCCACATGACATAGCATATCTTCCCATCAGAACTCAGAGTTGATTTCTCCATCCTTTGATCCGGGCTTTGCGAAGCGACTTGCTTTGGCCAATGGGACGTTAGAAAATGTGACACCATCAGAGATCTGAAGGGTGGGTGGACTGGGGCTTGCCTTCTCCTGCTGCTGGGAATCCATTAGCCACCACATAACAAGGGCAGGCTGGCGTCCTGGGGGATGAGAGACCGTGTGGGGAGAGACCCCAGCCATCTCAGCCTTCCACCTGAAAAACCAGACACGGATAAAAGGCCAAACCAGACCATTCAGCCATAACTGAGCTGGCTCAGACCAGAACAGCTCACTCAACCCACAGAATCATGAGATACAATAAATGTTTGCTATTTTAAGCCATTAAATTTGGGAGTTGTTTGTTACACAGCAAAAGCTAACAGCAGCTCGTACCTGGCAATAATAGCCAGTATTTTTTAAGATCTTATTAACAACAGTCACACTGCTAGGTGCAACCCAGTCTGCCATTATGGATCTCCCTGGTACCCAGGACAGAGTCTTAAACACCAGAGATGGCCAGTAGGTATCATTTGAATAATTTTTAAAAGTTATTTTTACTGTACCTGAATCCAGAAAGCTTAAAAGGATACTAAAACACAATCAAACAGCATTAGTTAAAAATAGGTAAAAGGAGAAAATGCAAGTGTGGGAGACATAAAATAGAACTAAGGGACAGATCATCCAAAATGAAAATAAGGAAACACAAGCTTTAAATGATACATTAAACAAGATGGACTTAATTGATATTTTTAGGACATTCCATCCAAAAACAACAGAGTTCACTTTCTTCTCAAGTGCTCATGGGACATTCTCCAGGACAGATCATATCTTCGTATCTTGGTATGATCAAGCCTTGGTAAATTTAAGAAAATTGAAATCGTATCAAGTATCTTTTCCGACGACAATGCTATGAGGCTAGATATCAATTACAGGAAAAAATCTGTAAAAAATACAAACACATGGAGGCTAAACAATACACTACTTAATAATGAAGTGATCACTGAAGAAATCAAAGAGGAAATCAAAAAATACCTAGAAACAAATGACAATGGAAACACGACGACCCAAAACCTATGGGATGCAGCAAAAGCAGTTCTAAGAGGGAAGTTTATAGCAATACAATCCTACCTCAAGAAACAAGAAACATCTCAAATAAACAACCTAACCTTACACCTAAAGCAATTAGAGAAAGAAGAACAAAAAAACCTCAAAGTTAGCAGGAGGAAAGAAATCATAAAAATCAGATCAGAAATAAATGAAAAAGAAATGAAGGAAACTACAGCAAAGATCAATAAAACTAAAGCCTGGTTCTTTGAGAAGATAAACAAAATTGATAAACCATTAGCCAGACTCATCAAGAAAAAAAGGGGGAAGACTCAAATCAATAGAATTAGAAATGAAAAAGAAGTAACAACTGACCCTGCAGAAATACAAAGGATCATGAGAGATTACTGCAAGCAACTATATGCCAAAAAAATGGACAACCTAGAACAAATGGACAAATTCTTAGAAAAGCACAGCCTTCTGAGACTGAAATAGAAAACATGAACAGAACAATCACAAGCACTGAAATTGAAACTGTGATTAAAAATCTTCCAACAAACAAAAGCCCAGGACCAGATGGCTTCACAGGCGAATTCTCTCAATCATTTAGAGGAGAGCTAACACCTATTCTTCTCAAACTCTTCCAAAATATAGCAGAGGGAGGAACACTCCCCAACTCATTCTACGAGGCCACCATCACCCTGATGCCAAAACCAGACAAAGATGTCACAAACAAAGAAAACTACAGGCCAATATCACCGATGAATGTAGATGCAAAAATCCTCAACAAAATACTGGCAAACAGAATTCAACAGCAGATTAAAAGGATCATACACCATGATCAAGCGGGGTTTATCCCAGGAATGCAAGGATTCTTCAATATACACAAATCAATCAATGTGATACACCATATTAACAAATTGAAGAATAAAAACCATATGATCATCTCAATAGATGCAGAGAAAGCTTTCGACAAAATTCAACACCCATTTATGATAAAAACTCTCCAGAAAGTAGGCATAGAGGGAACTTACCTCAACATAATAAAGGCCACATATGACAAACCCACAACCAACATCGTTCTCAGTGGTGAAAAACTGAAACCATTTCCACTAAGATCAGGAATAAAACAAGGTTGCCCACTCTCACCACTATTATTCAACATAATTTTGGAAGTTTTAGCCACAGCAATCAGAGAAGAAAAAGAAATAAAAGGAATCCAAATCGGAAAAGAAGTAAAGCTGTCACTGTTTGCAGATGACATGATACTATACATAGAGAATCCTAGAGATGCTACCAGAAAACTACTAGAGCTAATCAATGAATTTGGTAAAGTAGCAGGATACAAAATTAATGCACAGAAATCTCTTGCATTCCTATACACTAATGATGAAAAATCTGAAAGTGAAATCAAGAAAACACTCCCATTTACCATTGCAACAAAAAGAATAAAATATCTAGGAATAAACCTACCTAAGGAGACAAAAGACCTGTATGCAGAAAATTATAAGACACTGATGAAAGAAATTAAAGATGATACAAATAGATGGAGAGATACACCATGTTCTTGGATTGGAAGAATCAACACTGTGAAAGTGACTCTACTACCCAAAGCAATCTACAGATTCAATGCAATCCCTATCAAAGGACCACTGGCATTTTTCACAGAACTAGAACAAAAAATCTCACAATTTGTATGGAAACACAAAAGACCCCGAATAACCAAAGCAATTTGAGAAAGAAAAATGGAGCTGGAGGAATCAGGCTCCCTGACTTCAGAGTATACTACAAAGCTACAGTAATCAAGACAGTATGGTACTGGCACAAAAACAGAAATATAGATCAATGGAACAGGATAGAAAGCCCAGAGATAAACCCATGCACATATGGTCACCTTATCTTTGATAAGGGAGGCAAGAATATACAGTGGAGAAAAGACAGCCTCTTCAATAAATCGTGCTGGGAAAACTGGACAGCTACATATAAAAGGATGAAATTAGAACACTCCCTAACACCATACACAAAAATAAACTCAAAATGGATTAAAGACCTAAATGTAAGGCTAGACACTATTAAACTCTTAGAGGAAAACATAGACAGAACACTCCATGACATAAATCACAGCAAGATCCTTTTTGACCCACCTCCTAGAGAAATGGAAATAAAACCAAAAATAAACAAATGGGACCTAATGAAACTTAAAAGCTTTTGCACAGCAAAGGAAACCATAAGCAAGACTAAAAGACAATCCTCAGAATGGGAGAAAAAATTTGCAAATGAAACAACTGACAAATGATTAATCTCCAAATTTTACAAGCAGCCAAAAAAACAAACAACCCAATCCAAAAATGGGCAGAAGACCTAAATAGACATTTCTCCAAAGAAGATATACAGATTGCCAACAAACACATGAAATAATGCTCAACATCATTAATCATTAGAGAAATGCAAATCAAAACTGCGATGAGATATGTCATCTCACAGCAGTCAGAATGGCCATCACCAAAAAATCTACAAACAATAAATGCTGGAGAGGGTGTGGAGAAAAGGGAACCCTCTTGCACTGTTGGTGGGAATGTAAATTGATACAGCCACTATGGAGAATAGTATGGATGTTCCTTAAAAAACTAAAAATAGAACTACCATACGACCCAGCAATCCCACTACTGGGCATATACCCTGAGAAAACCATCATGTTCATTGCACCTCTATCTACAATAGCCAGGACATGGAAGCAACCTAAGGGTCCATCATCGGATGAATGGATAAAGAAGATGTGGCACATGTATACAATGGGATATTAGCCATAAAAAGAAACAAAATTGAGTTATTTGTTATGAGGTTGATGGACCTAGAGTGTGTCATACAGAGTGAAGTAAGTCAGAAAAAGAAAGACAAATACCATATGCTAACACATATATATGGAATCTAAGAAGAAGAAAAAAAAATGGTCACGAAGAACCTAGGGGCAAGACGGGAATAAAGACAGAGACCTACTAGAGAATGGACTTGAGGATATGGGGAGGGGGAAGGGTAAGCTGGGACAAAGTGAGAGAGTGGCATGGACATATATACACTATCAAATGTAAAATAGATAGCTACTGGGAAGCAGCCGCATAGCACAGGGAGATCAGCTCGGTGTTTTGTGACCACCTAGAGGGGTGGGATAGGGAGGGTGGGAGGGAGGGAGACGCAAGAGGGAAGAGATATGGAGATATATGTATAACTGATTACTTTGTTATAAAGCAGAAACTAACACACGATTGTAAAGCAATTATACTCCAATAAAGATGCAAAAAAAAAAAAAAAAAGAAAAAGAAAGAAACTAAGCGCAGAGCAAAAAAACCAAAAGCAAACATAAATACCTAAACAATGGTTTTGGGTAGGTATATTAGTCTGCAAGGGTTGTCTTAACGAAGTATACTGACTGGGTGGTTTAAACAACAGAAATTTATTTTCTGACAGTCCTGGAGGCTAGAAGTACAAGATCAACGTGTTGACAGGGTTGGTTCCATCTAAGGCCTCTTTCCTTAGCTTCTAGATCGCTATCTTCTCCTTGTATCTTTACATGGTCTTTCCTCTGTGCATCCGTATCCAAATTTTCTCTTATTATAAGGACACCAGTCGTATGGGATTAGGACCCAACCTAATGACCTCATTTTAGCTTCATTACCTTTCTAAAGGCTTTGTCTCCAAATACAGTCACATTCTGAGGTCCTGGGAGTTAGGGATTCAACCCGTGAATTTGACGGGACAATGGGGGCAGGGGGCACCACAGTTCAGCCCGTAGCAGTAGAAAACCAGTTTGCTTTAAGCTTCCCAACACTCAAAGGAAAACCTAGACAATCACAAAAGTTCATGTCCATAAACTCAGGAAAAACAGAACTACCCAGTGGCTAGCTCTCAACACAGACACGGTTTCCACAAGCTTTCTCATAAAATGTGAAAAAACAGCATCTTACAGCTAAAACAACAAGTTACAAGTCCATCCTCAGCATTGGCCAGTGGTTCAAGACTGGAGAGAATGATGATTTGAACAAATTTTCTTCTCAGCCTTATTCAATGAAGGAGTAGTCGCTAGACAGGATGGCTAGCAACCTGTGGACCAGTCTTTCCACTAGAATGGTTCCATTTCTTTGGGCATTAAAGGGATTTTTATTCTCAAGAATGTTCTATTAAAATGCAGCACCATGGTTGAGAGCCAATGAAGGTGAGAATGACCTGGGTGTGCTTACTGAAGACCCCAGAGGGTGAAGAGAGAGAGAGAAGCTTCTAGATAAGAGATGACATGTGCAGAGGACTAGTTTCCTCCATTTGACACCTTAGGTGAGACATACCTTAACCCCCAGCATCTCTCTCCTCGTATGGTGGACATGTTGATTGTGACTCACTCCCACGGCCCCTCCTAAGGGAAGATAACCTGGCAAGGTCCTCCCCAGAAAGCCATGTATGTGGCCATAGTGACCCTCCTCTTCCTGGTCTTAGTTGGTGGTCCACTGACCTAAGGACTGTCAACCCATTTATTGGCCAGTAGCCTATGATGTATGACTTGGTACAGCAAGGTGTGTTCAGCCAATCAGATTCTCTCTGTCTTAGAGGAAATGGGCCAGGAGGGAGTGGAAATTGCTGTTGTAAAACTTGGACCAGAGCCCTCAAGCGTTCAAACACAGACTAAAATTATAAGGAAGCAAAAACTACAAGGAAGCAGAAGAAGCCATAAAGCATTAAAAATAACAGAGCAGGCTTCCCTGGTGGCGCAGTGGTTGAGAGTCCGCCTGCCGATGCAGGGGACACGGGTTCGTGCCCCGGTCCGGGAAGATCCCACATGCCGTGGAACGGCTAGGCCCATGAGCCATGGCCACTGAGCCTGCGCGTCCGGAGCCTGTGCTCCGCAACGGGAGAGGCCACAACAATGAGAGGCCCGCATACCGCAAAATAAATAAATAAATAAAAAATAACAGCGCACACTTCTCACCCATTAGGAACAGAAAATATATCAAAAGAACAGAAAATAAGTAATTGTGAGGATGTGGAGAATTGGAATCCCTGTGCATTCTAGGAGGAAATGTAAAATGCTGTGTCCACTGTGGAAAACATTATGGTAATTCCTAAAAAAATTAAACAGAGATACCACATGATCCAGCAACTCCACTCCTAGGTATATTCTACCCTGAACAGTTGAAAGCAGGGACTCAAATGGATGCTTGTACATCAGTGTCCAGAGCATCATTCACAATAGGTGAGAGGTGGAAGCAACCCAAATGTCCACTGACAGATGAATGGATTAAAAATGTGGTACAACCATACAATGGAATATTACTCGGTCTTAAAAAAAGAATGAAATCCTGACACATGCTATAGCATGGATGAACCATGAAGGCATAATGAGTGAAATAAGCCAGACACAAAAGGACAAGTAGTGTATGATTCCACTTATACGAGGTACATAGAAGAGGCAAATTCATAGACACAGAGAGTAGAATGGTGGCTGCCAGGGGTCAGGGGACGTGGGAGTGGACAGCTAGTGGGTACAGAGTTCCTCTTTGGGAAGATGAAAAAGCTCTGGAGGTGCGAGCTCAACTTTATGAATGTATGTACTTAATGCCACTGAATTGTACACCTAAAAATAGTTAAAATGGTAAATTTTATGTTACGTGTATTTTACAATAAAAAAATCACAGAGCAGGTGGGAGCCATCCCCAAACCTGCCTTGGTGTCTGAACACCTCCAGGGCCACCTCCCTGACTCCAAATTCTCAAAACATGTACCCTGTTCCCTCCACAGTATTTGTGTGAAGCTGGTTCTTTGCAGAGACAATACGAGAGGAGGCGACTGAGGAACGCACATCCCTGTGCTGTGATGGCCTTTGCTGCTCGCACGGTGCCCACCACACTGCCCCATGGGAGCATCATGACCACAGGGAAGGGGGTTATTCTCCCGACCCCCACCCCTGCCCTGTGAAATCACAGCCACAGCATCTATTGAGGGTCAGAGAAGTGAGGAGATCTCTGCAAGTTCACTTGGCCCACTAATGGCAGGCGAACTTAGGGTCCGTGTTCAGGTCACAGAGCATGACAGTGTGGCTGAACTAGCCCCAAAGAAGTAAACACGAAAGAGTAGAGATTCTAGAGGAATCGGGGGCAGAGGGGAGGGAGAGGGAAAGCCAGCGATGTGAAGAAAGGCTGAGAAGGAGTCTAGAAGAAGCAAGGTCGCGGCCAGATGCCTGGGTGACAGATCCTGGGAAGGTCTGTAGGCTGGACATCTGATCCAGGGCCACACTTGGCATTAGAACCTACAGCTTATTTCCTTACTGTCAGGCTGCCCTGACAGCGCAGACGAAGGTGGAGACCTGGCAATGGTTTGGTGAGTACAGGTAAGGTAGGATACCCAGGAGAAAGTGTAGGAGAAAAAGCCACAAGCAGACAATAAAACCCTGAGGCACTTTGATAATATGGAAGGAGACCAAGGAAGTCAAGAGGTGCTTTGGTAACAAATCACCATGGCAAAGACACAAGCACGAAAGTGTAAATATGAACCTTTCACTCGTCCCTGTCATCTAGTTTGGACTGCAGGTCCCTCACTCAGCAAGTTTTGACTGAGCATTGGTATCTGCCAGGCACTGTTCTAGGCCCAGAGGATACAGCAGGGAAGCGAGCAGAAAAGGAATCCTTGCCCTAGTCGGGGAGACAGACAATCACAAGATGAAGGTGCAAATTGCAGGGCAGCTTTGACAGTGATAAATGCTGAGGAGAAAAATAACACAGGGAACAGGATAGGAAGATCTGAGGCTGTTACCCCTTTAGAGAGAATGACAAGAGAAGGAAGTCTTTGCTGAGAAGGTGGTGTTTGGATAAAGACTTAAAGGAGGGGGGCAACAAGAAGTGAGGGTGCTAAGGGAGGAGCAGGTCAGCCTCAGGGAAGAGCACATGCAAAGGCCCTGAGGTGAGTGGGTTTGGTGTAGCTGAGTATCAGCAAGGAACAGGATTGCCAGGTAAAATACAGGACACTCAGTTAAATTTGAATTTCAGATAAAGAATGAATAATTTCTTAGTATGAGTATGTCCCAAATATTGCATGTTGCAATCTTCCCTTCTACCTCTATGAGAGACCTTAGGGAAAGACATAGTTTTCTGGGTGCGACACAAGTTGTGATGACCCAGTGGTCAGGAGTGCTGAGGTCCATTCTTTCTGGCTGCATCCGTGCTATTCTTGCCTGAGGAAGTGCATTCCAACAAAGAGCACAGCTGGGACAGCAGCATCCGGAAACCCACCTGGCCTTTCTCACCCAGACCCCCTAAAGTTCTTGCCTGGTTTCCTGAGTGGCCTTAGACCCACATTCCCCAGAGTGAGTTTTGAGGAACACCTATCCCAAGGAATGCTCTGTAAAAGAGGGTTCCAGGAACAGAGTTTGTGAGACATTTCCTATTCTATCCTGCCCATTAAAGATGCTGAGAAGTCCTTCCATAAAATAAGACCAGTATTATTTTGCTTAAACCAGTCTTTCCTAAGCCCATTTGAGCACAGAACCCTTTTACCGGGTGCTACAGCACATTTGCAAGCCCTCCTCCTATGATGGTTGATTTTATGTGTCAACTTAGCAGGACCACGGTGCTCAGATATTTGGTCAAACATTTTTCTAGATGTTTCTATGAGGGTGGGTTTGGATGACATTTACATTTAAATGGATGGACTTTGAAAGAAAAGCAGATGATCCTCTATAATGTGGGTGGGCCTTACCCAATCAGTTGAAGGCCTGGATAGACCAAAAAGGGGCTGACCTCCCTCGAGAATGAGAAAATTCTACCAGCAGATGACCCTCAGACTTCAGCTGTTATATCTGCCTTTCCTGAGCCTCCAGCCTGCTGGCCCACCCTGCAGATATTTGGACTTGCCAGCCTCCATAATTATGTGAGCCAATTCCTTAAAACATCTATCTACCTATCTCTTAGTCGGGGTTCTCCAGAGAAACAGAACTAATAACATATACAGGCATACTCTTTTTATTGTGCTCTGCGTTATTGCCCTTCACACATATTGTGTTTTTTTACAGCCTGAAGGTGTGTGGCAGCCCTACGTAAAAGCAAGTCTATTGGTGCCATTTTTCCAACGGCATTTGCTCACTTCATGTCTCTGTGTCACATTTTGATGATTCTCACAATATTTCACACTTTTTCATTATTTTATATTTGTTATGGTGATCAGTGATCTTTGATATTACTATTGTAATTGTATTGGGGCACCACAAACCATGCCCCTATGAGATGGCAAACTTGATAAATGGTGTATGTGTATGTGTGTGTGTGTGTGTGTTCTGAATGCTTCACCAATTGGCTTTCTCCCATCTCTTTCCCTCTCCTTAGGCCTGCATATTCCCTGAGACACAAAAATATTGAAATTGGGCCAATTAATAACCCTACAATGGCCTATAAGCGTCAGGAAGAGTCATGTGTCTCTCACTTTAAATCAAAAGTTAGAGATATCACCTCACACCAGTCAGAATAGCCATCATCAAAAAATCTACAAACAGTAATTGCTGGAGAGGGTGTGGAGAAAAGGGAACACTCCTATACTGTTGGTGGGAATGTAAATTGGTAGAGCCACTATGGAGAACACTATGGAGGTTCCTTAAAAACATGAAAATAGAGCTACCATATGATCCAGTAATCCCACTCCTGGGCATATATCCAGAGATAAACATGGTTCGAAAGGATACATGCACCCCAATGTTCATAGAAGCACTGTTTACAAGAGCCAAGACATGGAATTAACCTAAATGTCCATAGGCCCATGAATGGATAAAGAAGATGTGGTAAATATATACAATGGAATATTACTCAGACATTAAAAAGAGTGAAATAATGCCATTTGCAGCAACATGGATGGACCTGGGGATTATCATACTGAGTGAAGTAAGTCAGACAGAGAAAGATCAATATCATATGATATTGCTTATATGTGGAATCTAAAAAAAAGAAACTGATACACATGAACTTATTTACAAAACAGAAACACTCACAGACTTAGAGAAGGAACTTATGGTTACCAGAAGGGAAGGGTTGGTGGGAGGGATAGATTGGGAGGTTGGGATTGACAGGCACACACTGCTGTATTTAAAATAGATAACCAACAAGGACCTACTGTAAAAAATAAAAATAAAAAATAGAATAAAATAAGGTGCAAGAGGGTAGTTTAAGGGAAATAATGTGTAAAACCATAAACCAAGGACATGAGGGTATCATTAGTTTTTTTATAAGACCAGGGCTAGAGAGGCATGCTGATAAACTGAATGAATGGTATAGTGTAAACTTGCCATGACTCGCTATGTGTGATTGCTACAGTCAATCAAAAGTTGAAAGTACCTTTCCAAGATGGCGGAGGAGTAAGACGCAGAGATCACCTTCCTCCCCACAGATACACCAGAAATACATCTACACGTGGAGCAACTCCTACAGAACACCTACTGAACGCTGGCAGGAGACCTCAGACCTCCCAAAAGGCAAGAAACTCCCCACGTACCTGGGTAGGGCAAGAGAAAAAAGAATAAACAGAGACAAAAGGATAAGGACGGTACCTGCACCAGTGGGAGGGAGCCGTGAAGGAGGAAAGGTCTCCACACACTAGGAGCCCCTTCGCGGGCAGAGATTGCGGGAGGCGGAGCGGGGAGCTTCGGAGCCGCGGAGGACAGCACAGCAACAGGGGCGCGGAGGGCAAAGCGGAGAGATTCCCGCACAGAGGATCGGCGCCGACCGGCGCTCACCAGCCCGAGAGGCTCGTGTGCTCACCCGCCGGGGGCGGGCGGGGCTGCGAGCTGAGGCTCGGTTTCGGTTTCGGTCGGAGCTCAGGGAGAGGACTGGGGTTGGCGGCTTGAACATAGCCCGAAGGGGTTAGTGCGCCACGGCTAGCCGGGAGGGAGTCCGGGGAAAAGCAAAGAAGAAAAAGGGAAATCTCTCCCAGCAGCCTCAGAAACAGCGGATTAAAGCTACACAATCAATTTGATGTACCCTGCCTCTGTGGAATACATGAATAGACAGCGAATCATCCCAAATTGAGGAGGCGGACTTCTAGAGCAAGATCTATGATTTTTTCCCCTTTTCCTCTTTTTGTGAATGTGTATGTGTATGCTTCTGTGTGAGATCTTGTCTGTATAGGTTTGCTTCCACCATTTGTCCCAGCGTTCTATCCGACCATTTTTTTTTTTAATTTTTTTCTTAATAATTAATTTTAATTTAAAGAACTCTGTTATACTTTACCTTCTTTCTATCTTTCCTTCCTTCCTTCCCTTTTTGAGACAACGAATCGTCCCAAATTGAGGAGGTGGACTTGGAGAGCAAGTTTTATGATTTTTTCCACTTTACCTCTTTTTGTGAGGGTATATGTGTATGCTTCTATGTAAGATTTTGTCTCTATAACTTTGCTTCCACCATTTGTCCTAAGGTTCTATCCTTCCCTTTTTTTTTTCCTCTAAATAATTATTTTTTTAATTCAATAACTTTATTATACTTTATTTTATTTTACTGTATCTTCTTTCTTTCTGTATTTTTTCCTTCCTTCCCTCATTCCTTCCTTCCTTCCCTCCTCCCTCCCTCCCTCCTTTCTTTCCTTCTTGCCTTCTTCCTTTCTTTTCTTCTTTCTTTCTTTCTTCCTTCCCTCCTTCCTTCCTTCCCTCCTCTCTTTCTTTCTTTCTTTCTTTCTTTCCTATTTCCTCCTACTTATACTAATTCTCTCTACTTTCTCTCCCTTTTATTCTGAGCCGAGTGGATGAAAGGCTCTTGCTGCTCCAGCCAGGAGTCAGGACTCTGCCTCTGAGGTGGGAGAGCCAACTTCAGAACACTCGTCAAGAAGAGACCTCCCAGCCCCACATAATATCAAACGGCGAAAATCTCCCAGAGATCTCCATCTCAACACCAGCACCCAGCTTCGCTCAACGACCAGCAAGCTACAGTGCTGGACAACCTATGCCAACCATATAGCAAAACAGGAACACAACCCCACCCACTAGCAGAGAGGCTGCCTAAAATCATAATAAGTCCACAGACACCCCAAAACACACCACCAGACGTGGACCTGCCCACTAGAGAGACAAGATCTAGCCTCATACACCACAACACAGCCACTAGTCCCCTCCACCAGGAAGCCTACACAACGCACTGAACCAACCTTAGCCACTGGAGACAGACATCAAAAACAACGGGAGCTACGAACTTGCAGCCTGCAAAAAGGTGAACCCAATCACAGTAAGATAAGCAAAATGAGAAGACAGAAAAACACACAGCAGATGAAGGAGCAGGATAAAAACCCACCAGACCTAACAAATGAAGAGGAAATAGGCAGTCTACCTGAAAAAGAGTTCAGAATAATGATAGTAAAGATGATCCAAAATCTTGGAAATAGAATGGACAAAATGCAAGAAGCAGTTAACAAGGACCTAGAAGAAATAAAGATGAAACAGACAATGATGAACAACACAATAAATGAAATGAAAAATACTCTAGATGGGATCAATAGCAGAATAAATGAGGCAGAAGAACGGATAAGTGACCTGGAAGATAAAATAGTGGAAATAACTACTGCAGAGCAGAATAAAGAAAAAAGAATGAAAAGAACTGAGGACAGTCTCAGAGACCTCTGGGACAACATTAAACGCACCAACATTCGAATTATAGGGGTTCCAGAAGAAGAAGAGAAAAAGAAAGGGACTGAGAAAATATTTGAAGAGATTATAGTTGAAAACTTCCCTAATATGGGAAAGGAAATCGTTAATCAAGTCCAGGAAGCACAGAGAGTCCCATACAGGATAAATTCAAGGAGAAATACGCCAAGACACATATTAATCAAACTGTCAAAAACTAAATACAAAGAAAGCATATTAAAAGCAGCAAGGGAAAAACAACAAATAACACACAAGGGAATCCCCATAAGGTTAACAGCTGATCTCTCAGCAGAAACTCTACAAGCCAGAAGGGAGTGGCAGGACATACTGAAAGTGATGAAGGAGAAAAACCTGCAACCAAGATTACTCTACCCAGCAAGGATCTCATTCAGATTTGATGGAGAAATTAAAACCTTTACAGACAAGCAAAAGCTGAGAGAGTTCAGCACCACCAAACCAGCTTTACAACAAATGCTAAAGGAACTTCTCTAGACAAAAACACAAGAGAAGGAAAAGTCCTATAATAACGAACCCAAAACAATTTAGAAAATGGGAATAGGAACATACATATCGATAATTACCTTAAATGTAAATGGACTAAATGCTCCCACCAAAAGACACAGATTGGCTGAATGGATACAAAAACAAGACCCATATATATGCTGTCTACAAGAGACCCACTTCAGACCTAGAGACACATACAGACTGAAAGTAAGGGGATGGAAAAAGATATTCCATGCAAATGGAAACCAAAAGAAAGCTGGAGTAGCAATTCTCATATCAGACAAAATAGACTTTAAAATAAGGACTATCAGAAGAGACAAAGAAGGACACTACATAATGATTAAGGGATCGATCCAAGAAGAAGATATAACAATTGTAAATATTTATGCACCCAACATAGGAGCACCTCAATACATAAGGCAAAAACTAGCAGCCATAAAAGGGGAAATCGACAGTAACACATTCATAGTAGGGGACTTCAACACCCCACTTTCACCAATGGACAGATCATCCAAAATGAAAATAAATAAGGAAACACAAGCTTTAAATGATACATTAAACAGGATGGACTTAATTGATATTTATAGGACACTCCATCCAAAAACAACAGAATACACATTTTTCTCAAGTGCTCATGGAACATTCTCCAGGATAGATCATATCTTGGGTCACAAATCAAGCCTTGGTAAATTTAAGAAAATTGAAATTATATCAAGTATCTTTTCCGACCACAACGCCATGAGATTAGATATCAATTATAGGAAAAGAGCAGTAAAAAATACAAACACATGGAGGCTAAACAATACACTACTTAGTAACGAAGTGATCACTGAAGAAATCAAAGAGGAAATTAAAAAATACCTAGAAACAAATGACAATGGAGATACAACGACCCAAAACCTATGGGATGCAGCAAAAGCAGTTCTAAGAGGGAAGTTTATAGCAATACAAGCCCACCTTAAGAAGCAGGAAACATCTCGAATAAACAACCTAACCTTGCACCTCAAGCAATTAGAGAAAGAAGAACAAAAAAACCCCAGAGTTAGCAGAAGGAAAGAAATCATAAAAATCAGATCAGAAATAAATGAAAAAGAAATGAAGGAAACAATAGCAAAGATCAATAAAACTAAAAGCTGGTTCTTTGAGAAGATTAACAAAATTGATAAACCATTAGCCAGACTCATCAAGAAAATAAGGGAGAAGACTCAAATCAATAGAATCAGAAATGAAAAAGGAGAAGTAACAACTGACACTGCAGAAATACAAAAAATCATGAGGGATTACTACAAGCAACTCTATGCCAATAAAATGGACAATCTGGAAGAAATGGACAAATTCTTAGAAATGCACAAACTGCCAAGACTGAATCAGGAAGAAATAGAAAATATGAACAGACCAATCACAAACACTGAAATTGAAACTGTGATTAAAAATCTTCCAACAAACAAAAGCCCAGGACCAGATGGCTTCACAGGCGAATTCTATCAAACATTTAGAGAAGAGCTAACACCTATTCTTCTCAAACTCTTCCAAAATATAGCAGAGGGAGGAACACTCCCAAACTCATTCTACGAGGCCACCATCACCTTGATACCAAAACCAGACAAGGATGTCACAAAGAAAGAAAACTACAGGCCAATATCACTGATGAACATAGATGCAAAAATCCTCAACAAAATACTAGCAAACAGAATCCAACAGCACATTAAAAGGATCATACACCATGATCAAGTGGGGTTTATTCCAGGAATGCAAGGATTCTTCAATATACGCAAATCTATCAATGTGATTAACCATATTAACAAATTGAAGGAGAAAAACCATATGATCATCTCAATAGATGCAGAGAAAGCTTTTGACAAAATTCAACACCCATTTATGATAAAAACCCTGCAGAAAGTAGGTGTAGAGGGAACTTTCCTCAATATAATAAAGGCCGTATATGACAAGCCCACAGCCAACATCATCCTCAATGGCGAAAAACTGAAAGCATTTCCACTAAGGTCAGGAACAAGACAAGGTTGCCCACTCTCACCACTCTTATTCAACATAGTTTTGGAAGTTTTAGCCACAGCAATCAGAGAAGAAAAGGAAATAAAAGGAATCCAAATCGGAAAAGAAGAAGTAAAGCTGTCACTGTTTGCAGATGACATGATACTATACATAGAGAATCCTAAAGATGCTACCAGAAAACTACTAGAGCTAATCAATGAATTTGGTAAAGTAGCAGGATACAAAATTAATGCACAGAAATCTCTGGCATTCCTATATACTAATGATGAAAAATCTGAAAGTGAAATCAAGAAAACACTCCCATTTACCATTGCAACAAAAAGAATAAAATATCTAGGAATAAACCTACCTAAGGAGACAAAAGACCTGTATGCAGAAAATTATAAGACACTGATGAAAGAAATTAAAGATGATACAAACAGATGGAGAGATATACCATGTTCTTGGATTGGAAGAATCAACATTGTGAAAATGACTCTACTTCCCAAAGCAATCTATAGATTCAATGCAATCCCTATCAAACTACCACTGGCATTTTTCACAGAACTAGAACAAAAAATTTCACAATTTGTATGGAAACACAAAAGACCCCGAATAGCCAAAGCAATCTTGAGAACAAAAAATGGAGCTGGAGGAATCAGGCTGCCTGACTTCAGACTATACTACAAAGCTACAGTAATCAAGACAGTATGGTACTGGCACAAAAACAGAAAGATAGATCAATGGAATAGGATAGAAAGCCCAGAGATAAACCCATGCACATATGGTCACCTTATCTTTGATAAAGGTGGCAGGAATATACAGTGGAGAAAGGACAGCCTCTTCAATAAGTGGTGCTGGGAAAATTGGATAGGTACATGTAAAAGTATGAGATTAGATCACTCCCTAACACCATACACAAAAATAAGCTCAAAATGGATTAAAGACCTAAATGTAAGGCCAGAAACTATCAAACTCTTAGAGGAAAACATAGGCAGAACACTCTATGACATAAATCACAGCAAGATCCTTCTTGACCCATCTCCTAGAGTAATGGAGATAAAAACAAAAATAAACAAATGGGACCTAATGAAACTTCAAAGCTTTTGCACAGCAAAGGAAACCATAAACAAGACCAAAAGACAGCCCTCAGAATGGGAGAAAATATTTGCAAATGAATCAACTGACAAAGGATTAATCTCTAAAATTTACAGGCAGCTCATGCAGCTCAATAACAAAAAAATAAACAACCCAATCCAAAAATGGGCAGAAGACCTAAATAGACATTTCTCCAAAGAAGATATACAGACTGCCAACAAACACATGAAAGAATGCTCAACATCATTAATCATTAGAGAAATGCAAATCAAAACTACAATGAGATATCATCTCACACCAGTCAGAATGGCCATCATCAAAAAATCTAGAAACAATAAATGCTGGAGAGGGTGTGGAGAAAAGGGAACACTCTTGCAGTGCTCATGGGAATGTGAATTGGTTCAGCCACTATGGAGAACAGTATGGAGGTTCCTTAAAAAACTACAAATAGAACTACCATATGACCCAGCAATCCCACTACTAGGTATATACCCTGAGGAAACCAGAATTCAGAAAGAGTCATGTACCAAAATGTTCATTGCAGCTCTATTTACAATAGCCCGGAGATGGAAACAACCTAAGTGCCCATTGTCGGATGAATGGATAAAGAAGATGTGGCACATATATACAATGGAATATTACTCAGCCATAAAAAGAAACGAAATTGAGCTATTTGTAATGAGGTGGATAGATCTAGAGTCTGTCATACGGAGTGAAGTAAGTCAGAAAGAGAAGGACAAATACCGTATGCTAACACATATATATGGAATTTAAGAAAAAAAAATGTTATGAAGAACCTAGGGGTAAAACAGGAATAAAGACAGAGACCTACTGGAGAACAGACTTGAGGATATGGGGAGAGGGAAGGGTGAGGTGTGTTAGGGCGAGAGAGAGACATGGACATATATATACTAACAAACGTAAGGTAGATAGCCAGTGGGAAGCAGTCGCATGGCACAGGGAAACCGGCTCGGTTCTTTGTGGCTGTCTGGAGGGGTGGGATGGGGAGGGTGGGAGGGAGGGAGACAAAGAGGGAAGAGATATGGGAACATGTGTATATGTATGGCTGACTCACTCTGTTATAAAGCAGAAACTAACACACCATTGTAAAGCAATTATACCCCAATAAAGATGTTAAAAAAAAAAAAAGTTGAAAGTATGATCATTGTTATGTTTTTTCCTGAATAAAATTGCACTTTGACTAATAGAAAAAAACCCCAAAAGTTAGAAATGATTAAGCATAGTGTGAGGAAGGCATGTCAAAAGCTGAGATGGGCCAATAGCGAGACCTCTCGTATCAGCTAGCCAAGTTGTGCTGGCAAAGGAAAAGTTCTTGAAGGAAATTGAAAGGGCTACTCCAGTGAACACACAAATGATAAAAAAGCAGAGCAGCCTTATTGCTGATCTGGAGAAAGTTTTAGTGATCTGGTTAGAAGATCAAACCAGCCACAGCATTCCCTTAAGCCAAAGCCTAATCCAGAGCAAGACTCTAACTCTCTTCAATCCTATGAAGACTGAGACAGGTGAGGAAGCTGCCTAGGACTTTCATAGCTGGAGAGGAGAAGGCAGTATGTCCAATATATTCCTGTCTATGAACATATAGAAAGAGGTTTATAATAGGAATTGACTCATGAGATTTTGAAGGCTAAGTCCCATGACCTGCTCTCTGCAAGCTGGAGGCCCAGCAAAGCCAGTGGTGTAATTCCAGTCCAAGTCCAAAGGCCTAAGAACCAGGAGTGCTGCTGTTGAAGGCCAGGAGGAGATGGGTGGCCCAGCTCAAGCAGAGAGCAAATTTGCCCTCCTACTCCATTTTGTTTGTTTGTTTGTTTGTTTTTGTTTCTGTTTTTTTTTTTTTTTTAATTTATCCTTTTAAAAAATCATTATAGTGAAATCTAGTTGATTTAAATTTTGATTTGATTTAAAGTTTAATTTTATTTGAAAGTGAACACATGTATAACGACCATCCAAGTCAAGAAATAGTCCCTTGCCAACACCCAGAAGTTCCTGTTAAATAGTACGCGGGCCTCTCACTGTTCTGGCCTCTCCCGTTGCGGAGCACAGGCTCCAGACGCACAGGCTCAGCGGCCATGGCTCACGGGCCCAGCCGCTCCGCGGCATGTGGGATCTTCCCGGACCGGGGCACGAACCCGTGTCCCCTGCATCGGCAGGCAGACTCCCAACCACTGCGCCACCAGGGAAGCCCTCTTCTGCATTTTTGTTCTCTTTGGACCCTCAGTGGATTGGATAATGTCCACCTGCTCTGGTGACTACAATCTGCTTTACTCAATCTACCAATTCAAATGCTGATCTCTTCCAGAAACCCCCTTACAGACACACCCAGAATAATGATTCACCAGCTAGTCTGGGCATCCATTCGTCCAGTCAGGTGTGACACATAAAATTAACTATCACAATATATAAATACACATCCTATTGGTTCTGTTTCTCTGGAGGACACTGATTGATACACTCTGGACCAGTGTCCACAGAACAGTTGGGGAACATCAATGCAACATCTGCTGTCTCAGCCTGATGAAGGATCCTGTCACTGGTGCAGTGCTAGCCTCCAAAAGCCCCTCTGGACAGGCTGTCATGGAACAGAAAGGCTCACGGACCAAGTCAAGATGCTCCAACCACACAGTTTATTAAATCAACTCAAACCACACAGCAAAAAACAAGGGGAGAGGTATGGGGTTGGATGACTGACTCAGGATCAGATGCTGGTGGGGGTGGAAGGACCACACACCTGAATCCTAGACTATGCAGTGTTCACACAACCTCTCTATCTACCACGTCAGCCTTCCCTGCTGGTGGTGTGGTTATGGGACCAGCCTATATTTGAACCAGGAGGCTCGGCAGATGGCAGGTGACCTTGCTCTTTGAAGAATCACAGGAGCAAGTTCACTGGGCCAATAGCTGCAGCTCATCAATTAGCCTGTTGAACGGCTGCAGGATTTACCTGCATTTCTGGGGGGCAAAGCACACGTAGAACCAGAAAAGTTGTCCCTAATGGGTGGCTGAGTTAAGACCTCTTGAATACTGAGTTCCTCATGTATATTTGCTTTCATCCCTTCTAACTCCATTCAACGCACAAATGCTTTACTTTATCTATGGCTAACGGATATCACACGCTACTTGCTTCTATGCACGGTTTCATCTATCCTCCTTATT
This sequence comes from Lipotes vexillifer, assembly GCF_000442215.2. Lineage (NCBI taxonomy): Eukaryota > Metazoa > Chordata > Mammalia > Artiodactyla > Lipotidae > Lipotes > Lipotes vexillifer. The sequence goes on along the minus strand of NW_006798409.1, from coordinate 3,561,131 downwards.
CATTTCTCTTATTTTCTCTAGCAAAATAGAAGAGTTTTAAACACAAGAACAAACACACATTGCAGATTCAATAAGAGAAATGATGGTGAAACTGCTGATTTTCCTAGTACTTTAAAAAAAGGCTCTAGCAAAGATCATTCATATTTTATATACCTGTTGTTTCAAGTATAAATGCCCTTGATTAGAGATGAAGGAAAAGAAGGTGGTTTTTATTTCATGACAGTTAGAATCTGCTTTGTTTTCAAAACATACCAGAAGTAGTGAATTTTTTTAAAAAACTGAACATCATTTCTGAGTAGAGGGAAGACCTTTTAGAAGGTGACATTTTGGGAATTCCCTGGTTGTCCAGCGGTTAGGCCTCCACGCTTTCACTGCTGGGGGTGCGGGTTCAATCCCTGGTTAGGGAACTAAGTTCCTGTAAGCCGCATGGTGTGGCCAAAAAAACAAAACAAAACAAACCTCATATATCAATAGAAGGTGATGTTTTAACTAGAAAAATGGAATGCGCTGGGAAAAGGAAGGGAAAGGGCAGCAGAGTGTGCGCTGAGTGCATGGGCTCCACCAGGGATTCCTAACGGGCATGCAGGATTGGTTGCAGAGGCGTGATGGGAAGGAGAATGAGGCAATGCAATAAATTTAAAGAAAGGGACAGATTCATATGTAAGTTATACATCTCAAAAGAGAGAAATAAAAGATTAGGAGTGAGAAATGCGAAGGCTGAGAGGTGTTATCTGAATGAATACATTGAATGCAGAAAAATTTTCACAGCAGGATTAGGTAGAAAAATGCATCTTTCCCCCCTTTAACCAAGAGGCAAGAACTCTCTGAGGAAATATATTCCGCTTGAGAATGGCCATGGTAATTTTTCAGCAATAGAATCAGACCATTTGGGGGTGAAAACCTAATAAATGTCCTCTCTCTCAGTGGTCAGAATTTAGGATGGAAAACAGACTCCAAAGGCAGGCACTGATTCCCCAGAGGAGAAAGCATAAATCTGAGATGAGATTCAGGCCAGCGCTGAGGGCTGAGAATTTGAATGTCCAAGGTCAAATTCAGTCTCCTAATCCCTGCCTCGCCTCCACACAGGGACTGGTTCCAAGAGGCAGCTCGTCAGCCCGCCAGCATGGACCAGTTTTGTCTCCGCCCATTGCTGACGAACACACTCCGCTTGGCCTCAGACCACGAATTCGACACATGTTCTGCCTACAACAACAAGCTATAAGGAAAGGGTTTTAGGTGTCTAGCAATGGAAGCTTCTCTTTGCAGTACCTTCCATGATCTTGAAAATTAAACTTGGTAATGACATAGCAAGATCTGTAGCTCAGGTCCCCTGTCCCCAGCCCCGCATGATGTCAAGGGTGACAGCACAGTACCTGGCCAAGGCCTTGGGTGAGCTGTCAGCTCCTCAGTAGCATCTGGAAGGTCCCTGTGTCTTTAATGACTGTTCAATGATCCCCAAACCGGCTTGGTCCATAAAGGAAAGTCCCTTACAGCCCCTTCCCAGCCCTCCAATGGTTGGGGTTAATGAATTGGGAGATTAGGTTTGACATAAATACACTACCATGTGTAAAATAGATAGCTAGTGGGAACCTGCTGTATAGCACAGGGAGCTTAGCTCGGTGCCATGTGATGGCCTAGTTGGGTGGGATGGGGGATGGGAGGGAGGTCCAAGAGGGAGGGGATGTGTGGACATGTCTGGCTGATTCACTTCACTGTGCAACAGAAACTAACACAACATTGTAAAGCAATTATACTCCAATTAAAAAAACAAAAACAAAAAAACAGCTGAACAGAAAGTTACAAAAGCAAAAAGTCTCACCCAGTTTTCCCCTCCTGCCAAGGCTAAGCTTGGGAAGAGAGTCAGGATGCTGGGCTGGAGGAAGGATGGAAGGAAACCCCTCCTATTACGTGTGACACGCAGGGAAAGCGCCCTCGAGGGTCCTGAACAGCCTTTGGAGGCCTGTGTGGCCACTCTTCACAGCAACCCAGGAGTCAGCTAGGTATTTCCACAGACAAATCACTCCCATCAGGGATGTGATTGACAGACTGGGGAGGGCTGCAAGTATCTAGGCGATGCAGGGCTTCACTAGAAGTTAAGCCATAGGGCATCCCACCCCCTGCCATCACCTTGTACGGGTCCAGTGACACCTGATTCTGGCCATTCTTTCATCTTCTCTCCACCAAAGAAAACCTACCTCCTGCTGCTTCAAGGGCCTCCATGCTGGCCTTGCCATTCTGAAAGCTCCAGGGAAGAATCCTTGCTGGCTTCCTCTAGCTCAGCCGTTCGCGGGCATCCTTGGTGCTGTTTGGCTTGTGGCAGCGTAACTCCAGTCTCTGCCTTCGTCATCACATGGCCGTCTCCCTGTGTCTGTGTCTCTGTGTCCACATTTCCCTCTTCTAAGGACACTGGTCATCTTGGCTTTAGGGCCCACCTTAATGCAGGATGTCCTTACCCTACCTTGATCACATCTGCAAAGACACTATTTCCAAATCAGGCCACATTCCGAGGCTCCTTTTGAGACAGGAGTTTTGAGAGGATACTACTCAACCCAGTAAAAGAAGTCAGAACGTTTAACTTTGTGGGTATAGCCAACTTTTATTACAGTATGCCCTTTTCCTCCCAAAGCACTCTGAAATGACCAAGGGTCTCCCCTTTCCATTCGGTAAATCTGGTCTAGCACAGGCAGAGCAAAGCTTTCACGTAAAGGAGTTTTCCAGAGTGACTACAAGGCAAGGATGTGTGTCAGCTGTAGTTGCTGGCCAGGCCAGGCTGGGGGTGCCCATGGGAAGCCTCTCAGGATTCCATCCAGGTGAGGGGGCGCGTTGGCCTAACTCCCGGCTCTCTCTGCCCGTCGCTCACTTTCCTTCCCGGCTGGTGCATTTAGAAGGAGAAACTGGTCATGAGCAGTGAGAGATCCCCTCTCTGGGGTGCGCTGTACCACCGTGGCGTGCGCTGTACCTCCATGGGGTGCCCAGATCCACCACACATCCCTGCTCAATTTGGTCTTCGTATTAGGGAACTTATTTGCCCACAGATACAAGCCATATCTTCAACCTGGCCTTTATCAGCTATAAAGGTGGTCTTTGGGACCCCTTACCCCTTCATTTCATCTCTCAATTGGTTCAGAATCAGGGCAGGGAAGAGTGGGCTGTTTGGGGGGCACCCCAGACAGGGCTTACTTTGAACACCAATTAACTTAGCACTTTACACACAATCCACTCACATCAGCCCTTAATGTGCCAAAAAAATATACCTGAGGCTGAAAAGCAGAGGGCCCAACCCCAGGCAAGGTTGAACTCTCCACAGAAGGCCAAGGAGGGAATTGATTTCTCCTCCGGTATTATTACTCCACAATAGTTGGTATGCATTCCAAATAAGGCAACAAAGGAGCCAGGCCAAGCTGGGGAAGGGAGTTTAAGTGAAAATCTTCCAAACACCAAAATCTCAAAGGAGAGGAAATAGCTGACCACCCCCTCGGCTCCGGTGCATCATAACAGCGCCCATTTCCATACACCAGGCTTCCGTGATTATCTCTTTGCCGAAATGTACAAACACAGTCAGCATACTCTGTGCCCGTGGAAAGACCTGCATCTATATGAGCAACAGGAGAATGAAGGAAAGAGAAAAGAAAAGATTTTATCAAGCCTATTTGCTTTAAAGATGCCTTAAAGACCTGCACAAACACACCTGCTTCTTCAGCGCCCGACAAGAGCAAATATCCGTCTTTAAAAGAAAAGTGCGGAGAAAGAGACACTGCAGCCTCAGAGCCAGTCTCCCCCGGAGGCACTCCCATCTCGGCAAGTGAAAACGAGAAATCTAATCTTCAGGTCAAGAGTTTTAAAAAATGAGCCAGTGATCACTGTAAAAACCCCGATTATTAACAGTGTTCTGAATTAACCCTGCATCACACTGGGGACAGTGGGGTGCTGGGGAGTGTTTAACAACTGGACTGCCAAGCGGGGGAAGAACCCTGATCTGTAGCACCTGCCAATTTCTGTGGTGTAAAAACTCCCACAGCAGCTGATTTCAAGCTACCAGTGTGGCTCACGGAAGGGGGAGTTGGAGCTGCTGCCGGTGCCCGCGTGCAGACGCAACAGACGCAAATGACGTCTCAGCACAGGGAATAGTAAAATGTACTAAAATAGGTAGGAAATTGTGAGTTGTGAGGATTTATGACCTTTTTTTTTTAAAGATTTTTTTTGATGTGGACCATTTTTAAAGTCTCTATTGAATTTGTTACACTAATCCTTCTGTGTTATATTTTGGCTTTTTGGCCCCAAGGCATGTGGGATCTTAGCTCCCGGACCTGGGATTGAACCCGCACCCACTGCATTGAAAGGTGAAGTCTCAACCACTGGACTGCCAGAGAAGTCCCGTGACCTTTGTTTTAAATGTCATTTATTTAGTTATAAACTTATATATTTTAATTTTTGGAAATACCAACACCCCCTCTCTCCTACTCCACAGTTGCCCCAGGCCCACCCACTGAGCCAGAATTCCCCCAGTAGGGACTGCGCATGCGTATATTTTTTGTATTTTTTGGCGGGGGTGGTACGCGGGCCTCTCACCACCGCGGCCTCTCCCGCTGCGGAGCACAGGCTCTGGACGCACAGGCCCAGCGGCCATGGCTCACGGGCCCAGCCGCTCCGCGGCACGCGGGATCCTCCCGGACCGGGGCACGAACCGGTGCCCCCTGCATCGGCAGGCTAACCCCCAACCACTGCGCCACCAAGGAAGCCCCGCACGCGTATTTTTAAAAGCTCACCAGTGTGGTTCTCATGGGCATCCTCCACTGGGCGATTCTGATGTATCTCTACAGAAAAGGAAACTGAGGTTTAAATGTCCTGGCTGTTGGTTAACGCTTGACCAAGCTGGAGAATGACCGTGAGTGAGGTTTCATTGCTTCCCCCAGGCCTCCCATCCCGGTTATGTGCAATTTTTTAAATTAATTAATTAATTAATTTGTTTATTTTTGAAGTGTAAGTTGATTTACAATGTTGTTAGTTTCTGCTGTACAGCCAAGTGATTCAGTTATGTATATATATACATATATCTGTATATATAGATTCTTTTTCAGATTCTTTTCCACTGTAGGTTATTACAAGGTATTGAGTATAGTTCCCTGTGCTAGACAGTAGGTCCTTCCCGTTTACCTGTTTTATATATAGCAGTGAGAATCTGTTCATCCCAAACTCCTAATTATCCCTTCCCCCTCCTTTCCCCTTAGGTAACCACAAATTTGTTTCCCATGTCTGTGGGTCTATTTCTGTTTTGTAAATAAGTTCATTTGTATCACTTTTTTAGATTCCACATGTAGGTGATATCATATGATATTTGTCTTTCTCTGACTTATTTCACTTAGTATGATAATCTCTAGGTCCATGCTGTAAATGGCATTATTTCATTCTTTTTTATGGCTGAGTAGAGCAATTTTTTATCTATTTTTGAAATATGGAGCCTTACGTTAGGAGCCATATAGCAAAACTTCATTGCTTTTTAATTATTTTAACAAGAGCTGCGCTAAAGTTTACCTTTAGAACACCTATGGAAAAAAAAAAAGGGCTTGGGCTTCCCTGGTGGCGCAGTGGTTGAGAATCTGCCTGCCAATGCAGGGGACACGGGTTCGAGCCCTGGTCTGGGAAGATCCCACATGCTGTGGAGCAACTAGGCCCGTGAGCCACAACTCCTGAGCCTGCGTGTCTGGAGCCTGTGCTCCGCAGCAAGAGAGGCCGCGATAGTGAGAGGCCCGCGCACCACGATGAAGAGAGGCCCCCGCTTGCCACAACTAGAGAAAGCCCTCACACAGAAACGAAGACCCAACACAGCCATAAATAAATAAATAAATTTATTTTTAGGAAAAAAAAGGGCTTAAGAAAACTCATACGTAAGGAGACTAAAAGGAGATATCAATGTCTTCAAGAATCTTTTAAAACCAGCTTTGTATCTATTTTTATACAGATCATTTGCTGATAACAAATGATTGTCATCTACTCACCCACAGGGGGCTGACTGAGCTGGCAGTGTTTTGTTAGCGTTTAGTTTAAGTTCTTCTTTTTACTTAGAAAATGAACTTACTCTGGGGGACTTCCCTGGTGGCACAGTGGTTAAGAATCCGCCTGCCAATGCAAGGGACATGGGTTCGAGCCCTGGTCCAGGAAGATCCCACATGCCGCAGAACAACTAAGCCCATGCACCACAACTACTGAGCCTGAGCTCTAGAGCCCACGAGCCACAACTACTGAAGCCCGTGCTCCGCAACAAGAGAAGCCACCGCAATGAGAAGCCTGTGTACCACAACGAAGAGTAGCCCCCGCTCACCACAACTAGAGAAAGCCCGTGCACAGCAACTAAAACCCAGAGTAGCCAAAAACAAACAAATAAATAAATAAATTTATTTTTTTAAAAAGAAGAAAATGAACTTACTCTGTCTAGCAAGGTTACAGGTGATTTTTATTTCCTGTGATTTACTTTACTATATTTTTCCTAAATTTTCTTCAGCAAGCAGAATGTTGTAATGCCGGCATTTCTAAAAGGCTTTTATAATTGGGGGAAAGTTGACATTATTTTTTCATAAAGAAACAAAATCTATTCTAGTTCTTTCTGTACTCAGACTGTTCACCAATCCAGTCTGGTTTTTCCCCAGAATATCCTGAAGAGAGAAATGAGAGGCTTTAACTGAGCCTGCAGCTCCTTTAAACTTCTCCCTGCTCTTCCTGGGGAGTCGAGGATAACCTCCACTGAATTCCCGCCCCGCTCTGGGGCTGCTGGGTCCCCACGGGACAGGACACGGTTACTCGCAACAGGTCCCAGGCCAGTTTCTCCCTCTCCTGCTGTTAGTTGAGAAAACACTGCACTAACTGTGAACTCATCCCCTAAAGATATGAAATCTGAGTTTCATTGGAAGCCAGTCCAGTTAAGCCTGCTAAGCACGAAGGCTGCTGATTCCAGCATCTTCCCTGTCCATCTCGAGAGGACATCCTTGCTTCATCCTGCCCCTGCAGAGGAAGGGGCTGCTAAGGGTGTGTGTGTGTGTGTGTGTGTGTGTGTTTGTGTGTGTGTGTGTGTGTGTGTGTGACAGGGCCAGGGAGTTGAGTGTGCAGGGCGATAGGTGCTGCACTGTGCTCTAGGCACCTGTGCTTTTTCCTGAGAACAAGTACACACTTTTTATCCTTTTCTCTTCCAGGTGGGCCAGACTCCTTGAAAGAAATTGACTTCTCACACCCCAGGCAGCTCAGGTCTCTATAGCCACGCAGACCTTCACCTCCTTCTAAGCCACACTTGCTAAACCCCAATTCTAAGCCAGAATCCCTGACACTGGATCTCCCAGTGGACACCACGTGCAGCAGCAGGTTTCTCTGACACACCTCACCCAACCCTGGGGTGCAAGGGCTCCCGCAAACAGTTGTGGAGAGAGTCACATCAGCGACCCCTCTCCTGCCCCTACTGGATGTGTGTCTGGAGGAAGTCACATGACCTCTTAGCACCTCAGTGGCCTCACTGGCCAGCTGGGGATAATGATGTCCACCCACAGATCAGTGTGAGCATTCGAGGAGCTACCACATATGGCAAACTGTGCAAATGGCAGAGGCCTCGACAATGCCTGAAACGGCCTCCAAGTCTCCTTCCCTGCAGACCCCTCCTCTGGGTCCCCTTGGTCCTTAAGCAGGCACCACCCATCATGTCCCCCTGATCTTGGCATTATCAGTAGGGTTGCCAGGTAAAAAAACAGGACATCCAGTTAAATTTGAATTGCAAATAAACAACAAATAGTTTTTAGCATAAGTGTATCCCATGCAATATTTTTCTTTGCTAAATCTGACACCCCTAACTTAAGGAGAGTACCTGTTTCATGGGGTAGGACACTAAGGCTCATTCATTTATGCTCCCAGCCCTCCTTCCCCTCCCCTCCCCCTCCTCAGCCTGGCACACACACAGAGTAGATACTGATAGATAGTCCAATAGGTACCTCAACAGGGGCAGTACTGCCCCCTAGGGGCTGTTTCAGAGATTGGAGGAGGCATTTTTGATTGGCACCTTCAGGGAGGGGGGAGGGAAGAGGAGGGAGGGGAGGGGGACGGGGAAGGGGGAGGGGGAAGGGGCCTTCCAAGCATCTAGGGGACCCGCCAGGCACAGGAGAGTAGCTCTCAACAAAAAGTTGTCCCCTGTCCCACACGCCATCATGTAAATGGAAACCTGCTTGCAAGTCGGCCTAGAAACCATCTCCATATGAGTGAAAAGTGAATCTTGTCTGTGTTTTCCAGGAATGTGACCACCGTGTAAATCGAGGGAAGACTGTTTTTTGTTTTGTTCATAACCAAGAGATCATCATTATGTCAGGAATCGTCACATCTGTGGGCTTGAGAGTGTCACAGCTTCTGCAGTTGGGATCTCACGGCTTCATTTGTGAAAAGTACAACTTTCTCCCCTTCACTCCCGTCCCGGCTGTGTTTCTCCCTCTCCTTCCTCTTCATTCTCTCCTTTACTTCTCACCTTCCAGTTCTCCCCTGCCGTGTCTTTCCGTGTTTTTTTTTTTTTTTTTTTTTGCTTGATTGATTGACTGATTTTGGGCTGCATTGGGTCTCCATTGCTATGAGCGGGCTTTCTCTAGTTGCGGCGAGCAGAGGCTACACTTCGTTGCGGTGCGCGGGCTTCTCACTGCGGTGGCTTCTCTTGTTGCGGAGTATGGGCTCTAGGCGTGCAGGCTTCAGTAGCTGTGGCACGCGAGCTCAGGAGTTGCGGTGAACAGGCTTAGTTGCTCCACGGCATGTGGGATCTTCTCGGACCAGGGCTCGAACCCGTGTTCCCTGCATTGGCAGGTGGATTCTTAACCACTGCGCCACCAGGGAAGTCCTGCCGTGTCTTCTTTTGCCTCCCTCTTCCTCCTGCGTCCCTCGGCAGCACCAATGCCATCTCTTCACCCTGATGGGTAGGAGGTTAATTTAGTTATTTTTTGGTTAAACACTCAGAACAATTCATGACACATAGTAATACTGGTATGTATAGACATAATTAAATAAATATGTAGTTAACTTTTTAGAAGATAAAGAAATAAAAGAGGGTCTGTAATTACCCAAACGGGAGAAGCATGAGATGGAGGCGTGAGGCCAGCACACGATGCTCTTCAATGACCCAGCCCTGAAGTGTCACCAGCTCAGCAGTGGGTGCCCCCTCCCAAGGAGAGCTGGGCTGTCCTGCAACCCTCTCTTGGCCTAAGGGGTCGCCTCCTCCTTACTCAGGCAGAGGGTAAAACCCTCAGAGACCCCGGTCGGCTGTGGGTGGGGACCGTCCCCTTGGCCACAGGAGCTCCTGGAAGAATGAGGAGGAGTGTGTTTGGGGGATGGTCTATGGCTGAACTTGCCTGAGGCATTGGCACCCAGAGCCCATCTTCTGAGGACCCCCAGGTGGCTGGGGTTAAAGTGCTGCACATCTGTCGTCTCCCCTGGAGACATGACAGCTCTGAGGGGTGCCAGGTGCCCCTGAGGCAGCCCTGGTGACCCTCTTGTAATTCCCAGCTCCACCTGCATATCCAGGCATATCCTTGGCATATCCAGGCCAAGTCCATGGCCACAGGCTGGCCTCTCTGGGTTGGGGCCTCCTTCAAGCAGTCCAGCTGTGGAGCCTGTGGAACTCTGTTCTTGGCTTCTTCCTTCTCTATTTCCGTGGGAAACAACCTGCTATATTTCTTTCTGTCTGCGCTCCTCAGGTAACCTCGCAGCCCGGGAAAATGCCTCACAGATTTCCTTACAGGTAATGCCCCTCTTTACTGCTTACAACAAGTAGCAAACTTTCTGTAAAGAGCCTGACAGTGACTATTTGGGGTTTTGTAGGCTATACAGGGGTCTCTGTCACAATTGTGGATGGGTGTGGCTGTGTTCCAATAAAACTTTATTGATAAAAACATGTAGCGGGCCAGATTTGACCTATAGGTCATAGTTTGCCAGCTGCTGGCCTTTGAGATTAAGGAATCTAAAAGGGCAGAAGCTTTTCTGTTGGAATCGCTGAAGGACCACACAGGCTCCCTTTCCATTTTCCCAGCAGAGTCACTTGGGCTCTTCTTAATTTCTACACCCCAAGGAAGGCAGTGGGGCCTCATACTGCTCTGCCGGTCACAGTGGCCTCCAAGTCTTGAACGCTGGCAAGACAGTTCCTCTTTCCC
>NW_006798409.1:3549596-3550963 GCF_000442215.2 Lipotes vexillifer | reverse complement strand
CTTTCCCTGCAAACTCCTCAGAGCTCACTGCTGCTTGTTAAAAATCCAGAACTTCCCTTAAGCGAGTGTGCTCCTTTCTGTGTCTTTTATGAGCTCTCAGGAGCTGGCCCCATTTTGAAAATGTTTTATTACTACATCTTGCTGAGCAAATGCCAAGCCTGTCAAGATGCAGAGAGAGGAGATTTGGTTCCTTTTGTTTCATAGAAAAGAATAATCTGCACTCGGGGGCATTCTGGTGCCTTCCTCAGCAGCCCAATGGGACCAACTCCGGTGGCTATAACACCAATGACAAAAGGACAGAGGCGGGCCATCTGGAGATCTTGTTATTACAGAGGCAATTCCAAACACAAAGGATTCCTTGGGCTTTATGAATCTATTTTCTGACTGTTAGACAAAACAGCAGTGTTTTGCAGCCAAAGAAACAGGGGGTGTCTTCCTAGATGATAGATTACATTTCCAAGGAGACTTTAGGTCTTGATTTAATTTATCCGATGAACAAAGGTTTGAGCCTAATGCTTTTCCCTCAGCAAAGATTCTTCAGACCAGGATTTTAAAACTCCTTCAAGTGGCTTAGAGAGAGATTTTTCTCTGAGTTGAAGAGCGTATTTGACATGTACTAAACATGCTCGGTTTCCTGAGTAGGTGATGTACAGCCTAGAAGGCAAATGGGAAAAGTCTGGAAAAGATGCTTTCTAAAGGAACTCTGGAAAAGTACAGAAGAGGAGGAGGGAGGGGGAGGGGGAAGGAGGGAGGCCAGTTTTCACTTCCTACTTTCTGTGTTCTTTTGGTTTTTCAACCACGTAGCTCTGGTACCCAGACCCGCCCCCACCCCCCAAAAAAAAGTTAATTTTAAAATAGAATAAGAATGATGCTGCTTATTGCATCTCCAGTCCAGTTGGGTTCCTTGGCCACCTCCTCTACCCTGGCCAGGGGCCACTGTTCCCGCAGGCCTTGCCAGGTGTGGCGGTAAAGAGCAGCGCCCCCTGGCTCGTAAGGTGTGTCATAGCTCTGGTTTTAAGACACTGGCTGGGCCCCATCACAGTTCCCGTGAAAAGGGTATTGTAAAAATTTTGGAAACATTTGAGTTTACCGATTTATTGCTAAATGAGTTAAACAGCCCATCTAGAAGAGCAGCCAGTAGTTTCAGCAGGGATGTGTAGGTGTCAAGGGGATCTCAGAGCCATGAGGACTGAGGGAAGGAACTTGGAGATTCCAGGCCTGGGTTCCATCATAAAATGAGGAAAGATCTCTGGCCTCATGGAATTGTGAAGAGTCACCAGGCAGTGCATTAAAGCCCCTTAGTAAATCGGCTTGTTCTCAGTAAAATAAGCTAACACCAGCACGTCCTGGGAGGGAAGACCCCAGGG
>NW_006798409.1:3522929-3548846 GCF_000442215.2 Lipotes vexillifer | reverse complement strand
GGGAAAGAGCCAGGCCATGCCCCTGCCTCCACCCCACCACTATCTCCTGCCTCCTTGGTACCCGGGCTCTCCTGCTGGTGTGGCCAATGGGCTGCACACTCTTCACGTCCCGTCACTCCCCAGGCCTGGGGGACAAACGCCCTGCCCCTCTGTTCCCCCATAACCAACACTCCACCCTCCACCCACTCCCCCTTGCCAATAGCACCCAGGATTGTTTCTCTTGGGGAATCACCCTCACCTTTGCAGTGACACTGACTGCCGATCAAAGTGCCCTCCCTAGACTGAGAGCTGGGCACAGGATGGGTGGGAGCTGGCACGTGGGAGTCTCTCTCTGGAAATCTGAATTGTGAGCAGCGGGGCTCCAAGGTGGAAATGGTTCCCTTCCTCTGTCCCTCCCCTTCCACCCCACAAGGTTCTGGGCCCTTTCCTACCTACGTGCGTCTGACCTTTCCTCCGACGATGCCCCCCTTCCTAGTGAGGAAGGCTCCCGTAGCCGTCCTGATGTAGCCCGCAGGTTGCCTTCTTGGGGTGCCCGCTCTGACTCTGCAGGTGGATACACCGCTGCTCGTGAAGCCCTCGCCAACCTGCACTGCATCCTGTTCGAGTGCATGTCTGCTTCCCACCTCGTTCCCCGCGCTGGGAGACCTGAGGCTGCATTTCGGTGACCTTCGCACCCAGCCTCTAGGACATTGTCTGGCCTGTGGGCCCTAAAAACTGCTTTGAATGTGGAGGATTTACTGAGGTGGCCCATCCTCTCTGCTCAGTATTCTGTAACAACCTAACTGAGAAAAGAATTTGAAAAAGAATAGATACACAAATATGCATAATTGAATCACTTTGTCGTACACCAGAAACTAACACAACAATGTTAATCAACTCCACTCCAATATAAAATAGAAAGTGAAAAAAAATTTAAAAGAAGAAAAAGAAAAGAAACAATAATGAGGTGGCGTATCCACTCACAGGAGGGTTACAGAGAAACCTCACCAAGACCCCAAAGCCGGGCAAGCGTGGCGTCCACAGCCGGGAGGAAACCCTCTCTGTGTGGTTATGACAGAGACAGCTGATCCCAGGGAGTGGACACCCTGCTCTCGCTGCATCTACAAGCTGGTAGGGATGAGCGCTAGGGACCCAACATCTTCCCTGGAAAGAAGCATCTCCTGGGGGTATGCAGGGACCAGCTGCTCACAGCACAGAGCCAGGCATTAGAGGAAGCGGTGATCCTGGGTGTCTGTCCCACAGACGTGTGCCATCACCCTAGCACCATGGGGTCCAGGGACTTGGAGGCAGGACAGAGGAGGCACTTTCCAAACACACCCCCGGGACTTGACCCCTAGACGCAGAGCTGCCTCCAAGCCCACTGCCCTGAAGAATGCCTGCCCTTGAGGTCCCACCTTGGCCTCCCCAGAGGTGGGAGGAGCCGCGGGGGTCTGTGTGGGCTGCCAGGCCCTCCCACACCTCACACCCAGAGGCCTGCAGAGCCCAGGCTGATCTCCAGATGATTTCGGCAGAAACAGCCTCAGCCAAGTGGTGCTTAAGAGACGGAGGGGCTTTTTACCTAATTACTCCGGATCCCTCGTCTCTGCATCGATCACATTGTCCTGATAAATGCCCGACTCCCCACATCTCTCACGGGATAAATGTGGTGTGACTCTGAGGACGGGCGGCCCTAACTTTCCACACACCGGGCCTTTGTGGAGGAGTGTTTTGTTCACGGCCATTAAAGTGGAAAGAACACAAGCAGGAGGTACGAGGGCGGCCTGTGAACAGCAGGAGGCTCCTAGGGGTGGGAAGCAGGCGGGTGTAAGCTGAGTGCGGCCTGGCCCCCTGTGGGACCCCTGCCGTCCGGCCCAAACCCCACTCGCTTGGTCACTGGTGTTTGCAAATCTGGATGCTGTGCAGAAGCCCTTCAGCGGTCCCCTGCCTGATGCCACGTCGGGACCTCGGCCTCCTCCACGCTCCCTCCCCCTACCTCTCCATTTCGTCTCTCACCAGTCCCCCAAATGGACAGGGTGCCCCATTCCAGCTCAGTCACTATTTCTGGAAAGGACACTGAACTACCACCTCAGCGCCTTTGCCTAGGCCAGTGTGTCCCCATCCCCGCCCTGCCCCGTCTTGTCCTAGGTCCTCACATGCCCTCGCCAACTCCGTGCGGGCCACTCTGGGGATGCTTGCCCGGCCCCCTCCAGACCCCCATAGCATCACGTCCAGCCCACTCGGCTGCCCTTGTGTTGCCCTTTTCTGTCTCCTGGCCCCAGCCAGCCTGGGAGCCCCAAGCCTTCCTGGTCCCGGCACCCAGAGAGCTCATAATTGGGCAACAGATGCCTTCCCATGCTGTTCACCCCACTGATCGGCTCCCTTTAGAGAGCAGGCCCAGGCCTTCCACACTCCCCTCTCTAACCTGTGATACTGCTGAGCCTCTGATGTGTGCGGGGCTCCCAAAGCCAGCCTAGCAGAGGCTTCAGCAGTGAACTTGAGCCTCAGCCTGACCATGTCTGATTCCTGTGTGCCAACAATCCCATGGACGCTTACCTCAGAAGATCATTCCCAAAATCAAACGCAAACAAAATGGGTTGGGACTTATGGGGACGTTTTTCATCAAACATGTTGGAGGACTTGCAAAATGACCTCTCCTTTTCCCCCCAGTCACCCAAAACTGAGCTGATTGGGCATCCTGACCAATCACTTACCTTAACCTCTCCCAAATGTGCATCCCCAGCCCTAGTACGGGCGCAGTGAGCTTTGATGAACCTTGTAACTTCTGGGTTATAACTTCTATGTTCCCCTAAATCTGTGGTTCTCAACCAAGCACGGGTGATCTCTCCCCTCAGGGGACCATATCTGGAAATATTTGTGGTTGTCACGATCCGGGGGGAGGAGCGCTACTGGCGTTTAGTGGGTGGAGGCCAGGGGTGCTGCTAAGCATCCTACAGTGCACAGGACAGCCTCCCACTAAGAATGATCCAGTCTCAAATGTCAATAGTGCCGAGGGTGGACGCCCTGCGAGGGTTCCGTAACACATGTAGGCGTGGATCACGGCGTGCATCTTCGAGCTGATCCATCTGTTTGATTTGAACTCCAGGGTGACAACTTCTGCTCTTCCTTTTTGTCCAGGGAAGCTGCCAAGATCATACGAGGCATGAGGAATGGAGAACAGGAGGAAACTTCCAACTTGGAGAGGAGACAAAAGGTGCACGACACCATAATTGCAAACGAATTGGGGTGCAGGAGGCCCAGAGCGTCTCTGGGAGCCTCCCTTTGAAATTCAGAGCACTCATTCAATCCAGCTCACAGGAAGGCTCTGGATGAGAGGTCGATGAGAGAGATGTAAAGAGAGCACTTTTGTTTCGAAGTTTACAGGGAAGGGTGGGGAATTTTTTTTAACGGAGCCAAACCACACACACCTCTATTGGGCCGTGAAAATGTGCACATCAACAAGACAAAATGATGCGCGTGATTCAGCTTTTCATGTGCACGGCACACATGGCTTACCAAACGAAATGTGAAGGCTTATTTGTTTAGTGGAAATTCTCAAAGAATGGCTCTGCCTGTTGCAGCAAGTAAAACGCGAAGTTTAATTGTGCTGGAGTTTTTCAACACAGGATTTCTCTGTTGGACAATATTTGAACAGAGGGCATGTAGGGCGGCACCTATGACATCAAGAGGCCTGAGCAGTTTCCAGCCTGAGAGCCAGATCCCGAGGTCTCCCACTGTTGGCCGATGCGTTTGTATGACTTGGAGAACTCAGAGGTCTTTCCTGCCTTGTGCATCCCTGAGACTCCACTGGCCTTATTTTTGCTCACACTTTCCCCTGCACTTCACTGATTGTATCAGTTAAGATTGTTTTAGCTGCAAGTAATGGCCAACCCACCTAAGAGTGGCCCAAGCAATGAAGACAGTTGATTATGTCACATCAGAAGAAGTGAGAAGTAGAAAGTGCCACGGTTGTTCTCTTGTGGCTCAGGCATGTCACTGAGGACTCTTTTTCTGCTTAGTTGTTCTCAGCAAGTTCATCCTTAAATGCAACACCTCGTGGTCCTCAGATGCCTCTGCAGCTGCAGACACAACATTTCAAACAGGGAAGAAAACGTGGTCGACTGCCAGGGTGACCAGCCATCCCCCTTTGCCCAGGACTAAAGGGGAGTTTCCCTGGTAGTTCCCAAGCAGACTGGGACAAGTTGGTCTCCACCTGGACCTCTTTCATCAGGGAAGGACATCTCCTCCAGAAGCCCCAGCACACTGCCCTTGTGTCTTAGGTCACACACTCACCGCTAGGTCAATGACTGGAAAGAGGCCTGGGATCCCTGTCATGATTCACCCCCTTCCTCTGGGCTTGCCCATCATTTGGACAGAGTTGGTATTCTGTTGGCCAGGAAGAAAGCAAGGACCAAACATCTGCCAGAGTTCTCCTGAAAAAATGAAAATTTCCAATTAACTGTATCTTACCATCTGAGCAAATTCTGACAGACTACTCATTCATTCATTGATTCATTCATTGAACAAGTGTGGGTTGGACCCTACGATCTGCAAGCCCAAGCTGGGGTGGGTTCGGGTGGGGAGGAGGGGGCCTACATCTATCTGATAGGATTGTTGTTTTTTTTTTTAATAAGTTTATTTATTTTATTTATTTATTTTTGGCTGTGTTGGGTCTTTGTTGCTGCGTGTGGGCTTTCTCTAGTTGTGGTGAACGGGGGCTACTCTTTGTTGTGGTGCACGGGCTTCTCATTGCGGTGGCTTTTCTTGTTGCAGAGCATGGGCTCTAGGCAGGTGAGCTTCAGTAGCTTTGGCACACAGGCTCAGTAGTTGTGGCTCGCGGGCTCAGTAGTTGTGGCTAGCAGGCTTAGTTGCTCCACAGCATGTGGGATCTTCCTGGACCAGGGATCGAACTCGTGTCTCCTGCATTGGCAGGCGGATTCTTAACCACTGAGCCACCAGGGAAGTCCCAGGATTGTTGTAAGGATTAAATTACTTAACACAAATAAAGTTCATAGAGATTGGTTGGCACATAAGAAGTACTCAGTAAATGTTAGCTATTACTGCTTGTGGTAGTTTTAAAACAGGGCTGCAAAACTTTTTCACTCCTCCCTTTGCAGGGGCAGGGCAGGCAGAGGAGAGAAAGTCCACATCCCCCATGCTCGAATCTGGGCAGGCTCTCTGACTGCCTTGACCACTAGGAGACAGGAAAAGTGTGACTTCCAAGGCTGAGTCATGAAAGGCCATGCCCGTTCCTTGTTCACCGGGAACACTCACTCTTGGAACCCTGAGCCACCAAATAAGATGACCCAGCCTGAAACAGGCCTTGTGGAGGCACTCTGGTCCACAGTCCAGCTGAGTGAAGCCTTCCAGTTCTCCCTGCCAAGGTGCCAGACATCACAGTTCCTCCAGACCAGCCCATCTGCCAGCTTAGTGCCACTAAGCACCTCCCTCCCTCAACACCACGTGCAACAGAAGAATCGCCCAGCCAAGCCCCGCCTGAATTCATGACTAACAAAATTGGGTGCTAAAATACAACAGTGATCTTTTTTTTTTTTTCGTTTGCGATACGCAGGCCTCTCACTGTTGTGGCCTCTCCCGTTGCGGAGCACAGGCTCCGGACGTGCAGGCTCAGCGGCCATGGCTCACGGGCCCAGCCGCTCCGCGGCATGTGGGACCTTCCCAGACCGGGGCACGAACCTGCGTCCCCTGCATCGGCAGACGGATTCTCAACCACTGCGCCACCAGGGAAGCCCAACAGTGATCATTTTAAGCCTCCTGGTGTTGGGGTAGTTTGTTACACAGCAGTAGACACTGCTATGTGACTAGAATAATTACTTCTATTATTAGTTACTATAACTACTGTATCAGTGTCAACATTAAAAGACTGATAAGGCAGGTATGACTGTGCTTTGCTGACAGAGCAGGAAATAAAAGGACAGAGAGTTAAAAGGGTTTGACCAGGTGAGTTGTGAACACAACTAGTCTTCTGGGTTGGTCATCCCTCCCGATGTCCAGCCTGGGACTCTCTGACGAGTCTTACACTAACTGTTTCCGGCTGGTAAACTGCCCTGTAGGAAGCTACAGAAACATTCCTATTACCTGGTTCTTCAGGACTCAACCCCCAGGAAAATTACTCATCCTGTGTGATCTGACCCCGAAGAATGAATTAAACTCTGTACATAGTAAACACTACCACACCAATGGTCATCATCAAATGACCATTTGCTTTTGCTGCAAAATGCAAGACAAACGAACGAGCCCAACCCCCCATACACATGTTTTTTGAATTAAAATAATATAAAATCTAAACTCCTATTTCCCCTGAATATAGCAGAGGAGCCCTTGGTGAATCCAATGTCTGTAGTATACCAGCCAAGGAGGAAAAACTCTGATGACCCGATAAGTCTTTCTATCTGTCAAAGTGAAGGAAATGACGCAGAGCTTTTAATCAATATTTATGTAACACTCACCAAAAGCTGTACTTGCTGAAGTAAAATATAACCTTTCTCTCTTTAAACACCTTTTACTTGTTATTTGAATAGGAAGTTATTCTTTCAGAATTAGCTACATCTGTCAACCCAGCATTCCTGGCTGCCACACATAAAGTTCTTACCATATCCCACCTTTTCAATAGCTTTCTATTTAGCTTAGATTTTATTTATTTATGACAACTCCCTGGGGTTTCCTGACAGGAGAAATCTTTAAGACTGGGGTAATATGATTTTTACATTCAGAGCTACATTATTTTTTTATTAGTGTTTTCAAGTCAGAATAAGAGAGTGGGACAAATCCACCCCAAATGCAGTGAGTTTTTTATTAATGGTCCCACCGACCAACATTTATTTTAAACCTTAATGTTTCAACTTTCTTGTCTCCTTTGTCAGTTTAAGAGGTGCCCGGCATGTTCTCAAATGTGTTTTTGTTTGATCGGCATAGGTTATGGCTCTTTGGCAGGAAAGCATGGGTTAAGTAGATGAAAATTCATCAGTCTATCTGTGCAAAACTCCGTGCCCTTACTTCCACCATTTCATTATGTTGCCATCAATTGATCAGAATGAAACTGTCCTCTTTCTGCCATTGATCATGGTTTATAATCCCTTATCAAAGATGGGTTTTTGAGCTTTAGTCCTTGGCTGAAAAACACAAAGATTATCTCCTTCTGCCTTTTGTCTTGTGTCTAATCCAGTCCCTGTGGCTCTCCCATCTGCCACGGATGCCCCTCCCTGTTATATTTTAACCCCATCATTCAAGTGACACAGAATTAGTTAGGTTAGCCTTGGAGACTCTCCAACATAATTTTTCCCCTAAAGCAATGGCAGGGTTGAGATTTCCCTTCCTCTCCTGGGGCAAACCTTACAGAGAGGGTCACAGTCTTTCTCTGGGGGAAGGTGGTCCTAAAAGAGGAGGATGCTTTGTTTACAAGAGAAAGGGTTTACCAAGTCTGGCCTCAGAAGCTCTGATGTCTACATACCTCTGGCATTCCCTTTGGGAATGTCAGCTGATCTAAGCGGAAACCAGAGAGGTAGAGGCAGAGCTCTTGAAAGACTGAAAGCAAATGGATTGGGTGAGGTCTTAAACCTACTTTCTTTTTTTTTGGCTGCACTGTGCCACATGCAGGATCTTAGTTCCCCAACCAGGATCGAACCCATGCCCCCTGCATTGGGAGTGCTGAGTCTTAACCACTGGACCACCAGGGAAGTCTCTGCTTTTTCTTTAAAAAAAAAAAAAAATGCAAACCACTCTTTGCCTGACAAAAGCTGCAACCATTTTTAGGTTCTCGGTTGAACACCTATGGCAGCCCAGATCCTAACTAGCAGGCTCACTGTGATATATTCCAGACTTAACTTTAAAATATATATTATTTATTGTATGCTGCCTTGTTCCAGAAAGGGTTTAAGGCAACCAACTGAAATATATAATCATGAAAAGCTGATTCAACTTCTTATTTGGCTAAAGACATTCTGATGTAAACGGAAAAAAGTTTTGAAATCCTCTTTTTCATTTTAAAGAGAGTTATTCAAGATGATTACCTTATTTTACAACAAACAGACGTTTCTAGTAATTGAATACAGTTAAGTATCTGTCCAAAAATTTCCTTTGGACCTTGTAAATTACAGCTAATATATAGTGTTTTCATTTCTTGTGAACCAGCAGGAAATCCGATGTCATCGTATAGATTATGCAGAAGAAATGTTTTGCACAGGCAAAGTTGGATAATCAGCAAATTTGGATCACCTCTGAGGTCAGTGCCTTTGCCTATAGCACGGAGGGTCTTCTGCCGTGACCCCTCCCAGGGTCCTTCCACTTTTTATTGAAACACGAGGGGAGGGGTCAGGGCACAACCTCTGAAAGAATGACATAGCCCGAGAACATGACATAAACTGATTAAAACCAAATGGGTCCAAGATGGCGGACAAGTCGACTTCCCCTAGACCTTGAGCCTCAGTATATGCTCACTGTAACACATCAGCAAGCTAAGTGACACATCCACAGGCACCACGACAGTTCCAAGGATCCATAAGGATCAAAAAGTGGGCGGTGGCCCAATTCCTGGAAATCCCCACCCCTTCCCGAAATAGCTGGAATACTCCTCCCCCTCATTAGCCTATGAAATTACCCGCCCGTATAAAAACTGACAACACCATACCCCGGTGCCTATCTCACTTTCTGCGATGGTCTACACTCTGTGGAGTGTGTTTCTCTCTAAATAAATCCACTTCTTACCTATTATTTTGTCTCTCACTGAATTCTTTCTGTGATGAGACATCAAGAACCTGAGCTTCATTTAAGTCCTGAAACCAGGTGTGTGATCTCAGTTGGAAGACTGTGGGTTTTGGCCGGGTTCGAGTCTCAGCCATGTGGGGTCAAGTCCCAATCTGGGTTTTGGCTGGGTTCGAGTTCTGGCACTTGGGGTCAGGTCCCAATCTGAGGTGCCGGTTTCATTATTTCACTTCCTTCAACATTGAGGCACATTGCTTTCAATTTTTCCTTCCACAAGCCACTTAAAAACGATGTTCCTGTGATTTACTCAATATTCAAGTGTCATTCTTTTATATCAGTTTTATAAATAAACTCTTGCCTGTATCCATAGGACAGAGCTGAGTTTGCATATTCTCTGGCCAGGCTTTGGTGGGGCTCCATGGCCATCTCTGGCCATGAGGTCAATTCCCCTCTACTGGCCATTGCCGTCATTTCCTGAATGGATGGACAGATTCTGGAGAAAGAAGGAGAGGAGAAATGCTATGGCATCGGGGTGGAAACAGGCACCCGCATGGCCCCTCCATCCTGCCTGTGTTCAGGTGTGGGCGGGGACAACATCTGGATTACATGGTCCCCTTTAGCTGCCTCATGGTTGAGAAGATACACTGCCCACCAGCCCTCTGGCTGACTTATTCCTGAACTGGCAACACCAGGTAGACCAGGTTTAGGGAAGCGGCGACTCGGGGGAGATGAAGCTCATTCCTTGGGTGGGTGTCAGGCCCATTGGTGCTAAGGGTGGAAGGGGGCCTTAGAAGCTGGTTTCCACTGGGAGCTGAGGGGTGGAGCTGGGGCTGAGGAGGGAGTGGGCATGTCCACCTGCAACTACACCTGGGCCACCCCAATGCTGCTGGAGCCTGGACTCTGGAGATTACAGCATCTGAGGTTGAGGGGGTTTCATTATTATTTTTGTTTGTTTAATAACAGGGACTTCCCTGGCGGTCGAGTGGTTAAGACTCTGCGCTTCCACTGCAGGGGGCACAGGTTCAATCCCTGGTCAGGGAACTAAGGTCCCACACGTTGCACGGTGTGGCCAAAAAAAAAAAAAAAAAAAAAAAAAAAAAAAAAAAAAAAAAAAAAGGCATAACAGTAAAACAAGGAACCAAACAGAAAGAGGAAATGAAATCACAGGAGGCACCTTCTTTTTAAAAGTCCCTCCCCATGTTTTGAGCTCTGCGGGGCAGGGCAGGTGCTGAGGGACTTTCACACACAGGATCTCCCTGTGGAGGGGACTCTGTCACCCATGGTTTACAGATGAGGAAGTCGAGACCCAGAGAAGCTGGGATGTTCCGAAGATGTGTTTGTTTTAATCAGATGTGGTAAGACACGAAAACGCAGAAATGATTATCACAGAGGAAGGAGTTTATACTCACAGCTCCCGAGAAACAGGAGGCACGGAATGCCTTGCAAGGCCACCCGGGGAAGCAGAGGGGTCGGTCAGCGGCAGAGGGCAGGGGAAAGAGAGCTTGGTCCACAGCCTTTACTGGCGTTTTCGTGAGAAGGAAAGGCCGGGCAGAGGAAACGGTTTAGGACTGGTAAGTTTGAATAATTACTGCAGGCTCTGGGCCATAGGGTTGTCTGGTTGTCTGTCCCTGGTTGTCTGGTTCCTGGCCCTGGGGTGATTTAGGGCAGGGAGAATATTGACGTGACATGTGACAGTTAAACATAGGAGATTGCTGAGATGTGGGCTCTGGATTGGTCGGTTTGTATATCAAAGGCACACTTGCAGGGGAGCTTTGCTATCTGTAAGAATTAGCTAGCCCTGGGAGGGGCAGTCTCTCCAGGTTCAAGACCCCAAATGCCAGAGCATCAAGAATACAGAAAATAAGAAAATATAGTCAATATACAGGATTTAAGTTAAAACACAGGTGCAGCTAATAAGGGACAGAGGCAGGGTTCAGACCCAGGCTGCCCAAGTCCAAGTCCTTCATATGATTCAACCCTGTGAGATGTTTCTCACCTCCTCCCACCCTCTGCCGGTTAATGGGAGCCATTTATTGCACATGCCCTGCTCTTAGGAGCTTGTTTTTGTTAGGGAGTCAAAGACAGAGAGAAAACTCAAATATAAGATTAGATAACCTCCCCCTTTCCCCGGCCCCCTGTGCCGGGAAAGTCACCACAGCTGATCAAATGGTATTTTAAATGCTTTAGGACATTTACGTTTTTAAGGAGGCTTATGATTCATTTTTTTCTATAAATTAACAACACTTTTCCTGCTTTCCTTCCTTCTTGAGACCCTCCTTTTTCACGCATCTTTGGGCTGGGGAGTCAAGTTTGCTCAGAAGAACATGTCTATTTAGCCAATATTTATGTGCATACCTGGGAAGTTTCTGTGGCAGGAGTGGCTGTCGGAGCTTGAGTTTCCAGAGGGTTCCTGCTCGTTGGAGAACCACCACACTGGCTGTCCTCTGTGCCACCGTCCACGTGCAGGCCCACTGTCCCCACGATTGACACACAGGTGCACAGAGGTCTGTGGAACAAGCAGGGAACAAATGAGAGGTGAACTGAGAGAAAAAAATTAATGTGGTAGATTTAGAATGGCTCTGCCTGATAGAAGTGTCAGTCACACCACAGATGTAATTTAAAATTTTTCCGGGCTTCCCTGGTGGCGCAGTGGTTGAGAGTCTGCCTGCCAATGCAGCGGACACGGGTTCGAGCCCTGGTCCGGGAAGATCCCACATGCCGCGGAGCAACTGGGCCTGTGAGCCACAACTACTGAGCCTGCGCGTCTGGAGCCTGTGCTCCGCAGCAAGAGAGGCCACAACAGTGAGAGGCCCGCGCACCGCGATGAAGAGTGACCCCCGCTTTCCACAACTAGAGAAAGCCCTCGCACAGAAACAAAGACCCAACACAGCCAAAAATAAATAAATAAATTTATTTAAAAAAAAAAAATTTCCAGTAGCCACATTAAAAAGGTAAAAGGAAACAGGTGGAAAAAATTTAGAAATCTGTTCTATTTAAACCTGATATATCTGAAGCATTATCATTTCTACTTGTAATCATATTAATATTATACAAAAATTATTGAGATATTTGACATTACTTTTTTTCTTTTTAAGTCTTTAAATCGGTGTGTATTTTATACTTAGAGCATCTCTCAGTTCACACTGGCCACATTTCACATGCTAAGATTTCACATCTCACGTGGCTGATGGCTGCTACCCTGTACGTAGAAAAACAAATACCAGGACATTTGGTCTCTTGGTTACTATGAGCAGGACAGGGAAGGGTTGTCGTCCATCTGGATACAAAGAACTTATGGGAGAAAGCTGGCCTGAGTCTGAGCAGTTGAACAAAAATGAGACACAGGAGGAAAATGTCTTAAAAAGGAAAAAAGAACAGGATGAGAAGCACAGAAGACATAAGATGCAGACGCGCTTCGATCATTACGTTTGTCCGCTGCATGAGCAGCTCCTAGGACGGTCACACGTGAAGTTCTCACAGCCACACTGTGATGGGCTCTTTGTCATCCAAGGAAACTAAGGCCCACAGCCCAGGTACTGCTCACAGCCTGGAAGTCGCGATCCCAGAAATCAAACCCGTATTTGTGTGCCTGCGATGCTGCCCCCAAAGTTTCAGTAACATGCCCTGGGGATCCATTGTGTTTGCACCAAGGTGGAAAATTTTCTACTGAAAAGATTTATGAGTAAGTTACCATGGATCCAAAAGTAACTCCCCCTGTAGGGTTTTCACCCCAATATCGACTGGAAAAATGAGGCAGGATAACCTCATAGTAACAAGAGGCCACGAAGCCAAGATGTCACTCCTAGGTAACCGTGGCCAATTCTTTAGGAAAAAGGTTTTTTTTTTTTTTTTTTTTTCAGAATGGAAGTATCCTTATTGTTTTATTTTTAAGGAAGTGCATGTTCATTATAAAATGACCAAAGAGCCTCAGTAAATCCTCTCTCCGCTCTGCAAGAATCACTGTAGGTGCACAGTTGGAACTGAGAATCCACACAACGTGCACTGTTGTGTACCTGCCTTTTCACTTGGCTTTGGCCCTCAGGTGTCTTTCCATGGTGACACCTTCCCAGGTAGCTCATCCTTTTTTAGGGCTGTAGCGTGCTCCATCAACACATGGACCCTGATTCAACACTTCCTTCGACAAGTTTGCAGGTTGTTTCCAATGTCGTGATACGCAAACAACCCCGAGTTTGGGAAATGTTCATATATCTTCCTGTGTCTTGAAGTATTTCCTCAGGATGGATTTACAGGGCAGGTTTTAAAAGAAGGGTGTCATTACGCATGTTATTCTGGGCCACGCCCTTTGCGGGTAAAACGTCCACATCGCAGTAACAATACAACCTGCATTCTTGGCTTATCCAGGCCCACCATGTGGGACCCCCAGACCTCCTTGAAGTGTCCCCCCTAAATTCTAAGGAGCAGGACATGGGCCTCTAGGCCACCCTACAGCTTTCTTCTGCTCACTTTCCCTGCACCCATCTTGTGAGATGTCAGCAACCCAGTTCTCCATGCTGAGGGCCTGCCTCCCACCTCTGGTGCTGCAGGTCTCCAAGCTGATGGGGGAAGGGCAAAGTCCTTCTCCAGCTCTGCCACCTACAGGCCAAGCTTGGCACTGCCTTGGCTCCTGCTGTCTCTGTCCACAGACCCCAGAGCTAGGCAGGCCTGGAAGATTCCAGAACCCACATGCAGGGACAGTATTAGTATGCTCAGCCAGACTGGAAGATCTGCTGGCTCTTACCTGTGGGTGGGTTCTTTCCAAGGGAGCGCTCAGGCCTCCAGACCACTAGATTCCTGACGCAAGCACCGACAGGCTTCAGAAATGCCCAAAGCCAGCAACATCCTAGAATCAGCAGGTTCGGGTTCTTGCTGCGTCCCCACCACAGACTGTTGACCCTCTGTCCCTTGGGAGTGACAAAAGGCCACATGGAGATTTTGTGGGGAGGAGTAACATGGGCATCTCCATGTGTCTGAGGCTGACAAGGATGGGGAGACTTGAGAGGACAACTCAGGGCTAGGGTCAGATGCATTTGAGAACGTTGGAGTGTCAGGGCTGGAGGGGACCTGAGCTGGTGTATCGGTCAGCATTACTGCAGTAACAAACATCTCTAAATTCTCTGTGGCTACAACAGCAAAGACATCTTTCTCACTACATTACCAGGTCCACTGCTGTGGCCCTGATCTGCCCATCTTCTCATCCCAGGACACAGGCTCAAGAAACAGCCTCTTCTGGCTCTCAAGGCAGAGGAAGAGAGCAGGAGAGTGGGCAGACACTCCCACAGTGCCTCCTAGAAAGAGGGTGTGCTCACATGTGGCTTAAGTCCATGGATTCATGTTCCATTGGCCAAAAGATACCCCATGGATAAGCCCAAAGTCAATGGGGCAGGGAAGTCTAATCCTTTAACAGGGGAGGGGAGAGTGATTCACTGTGAACGCCAACTCTAAGTAAGGCAGACAGCACATCCCTAACTCTGTTACACACCTGAGGAAACTGAGGCACCAGGGAGGGGAAAGTGGCTTGCCCAAGTCCACACACCAGATAGCAGCAGAACCAGGGCTAGCACCGAATCTCTGGCAATCACCCAATGCTCTTAATCCTACTCTCAGAGTTTCCCAAAATATGTTCCAAGAGATATTAACGAGGGTCTTTGTTGTAAGACATCTCAGAGCCTTTAATATGCCATTGAGATTTATGACTCTGCCAATTAGGAAAGTGGATTCTAGCTTTTTCTGACTTTTTGGACCCCAGAACCCACAGAACCAGCTGAGGAGCAGTTTGGAGAGGTGGTCCTACTGGGAACACATTGAGAGACACAGCAGCACCATGCCAGCTAATCAAATGGACTCTAATTCACCATCAGGAACTTGAAACTTAAAGTTTTGCATTGCTATAAGGAATGTTTTAAAAACACATAACCTTCCTATAAATTCTTCACAGCTTAGAAACAGACACAGCTTTCACTTTTAGAAAGTTCACATAACTTTGTGAGGCCATCATTAATTTTGATTATTTTTTCCACTTTCCTTTCTTTTTTCAGTTGTAGCCAAAAATGTAATAAATGTAATGAAACTGATCTTCATAAAGTCTTTGGTGGATGAATCATAGGTCTCTGGAAAATGTGTTTGTCTATCTACTACAAGTCTTCTTTCTTTTTCTTTGATAAAGACAACAAATGTTATGTATCATTTCTCAACCATAAAAATATGTTTTAACAAAATGAAAACGTGTGCTTTGGTGTGATAATGGCAACACATGTCATTCTCAAGACATCCCAAGTGGTCATAAAGGGCCTCCAGTTGGGGCCATGGAGCTATTCTGAAAAAGGCACAGCAATTAGATCATCTCAAATCATTAGGGTATTTTTTTTCCATGATGAATCTTTTGATCAGCAACATATGTGAAATTAAAATCGGCTTTATACGGTTTTGTCAAAGGCTTCACAAAGTAAAATCCTATTCAAATAGCTCAAAAATAAAACTGTGAAATACATTGCAGTCACCCTTTAAAAGAATTCTCTGACATACTCGAATAGATGGTAACCCAGGCCAGGAGGGTCAGCTCCTTTTTCCAAGGCTCTCAGGCAGGCAGCCCCACAGATCACAAACTCCTGGGTTCAAAGAGGCCTGAAAGCCACCAATCAGCTCATCCAGGGCCTGGGTCCTCTCTGATATGTCCCTCCAGGTCACAGCACAGGACCCAGGACAGACTCCTTCCTTGGGATAGATTGGGAGGTATAGAACTGTTCTTTATGTGCAACCAAGACACACTTCCCTACAATTTCCATCCCTTGGGGAAGGAGAAAATGAGTCTCATTCCTCTGTTCCATGACCATCCCTTCAAATATGTCAAGACAATCATCTTCCTCCCAATCTTCTCTTCTCCGTGTCAAACACCTGCAGTTCCCTGGCTGCTCCTGGTGCAAATATCTCTAAGGGCCTTCAGCTGCTGGAGACGGACATTGGCCTAAAGGAGCCCCATGCATCCAGGACACCAGACAGGGCAGAGACAACCTGGGCTGCTGTACCCCAGGAAGTGGGGATAAGGGGGAACAGGTGGCATCAGAGCCACATGGGACTGGAGGACCTCGTCATCTTCATCTCACTGTGTCACCGTGACTGTGACCCCACACTGCCACGATGTGGCCTTTCTACCCAGGACCAAACATTGACTATGTAGGGATGTTTGTTGCTGCAGCAACACTGACTAATACACCACCAGCATATGTATGTATGTATGTGTATATATATATATATATATATATACACACACACATACACATATATACCACTTAGATAATATTCATATATTTGCAGAATATTTCTATTACCATTCCAGGATGAAGTCATTTGTCATTTTTATTCTTGGCCTGCACCAAATCTAAGATTTCAGGTTGTTTTCCAATAGTATTGAAAATATATTTTAAATAATCTAAATCTTTTAGCTGTGGTGTCAAAAGAAAAGTCTAGCCAAATTTTTGTTCTATCAGATCACAGTCTTCTTCAAATAATACAGGGGTTTCTTTTCTCCTCAGTGCTCCCTTCACATCCCAGACACCCTGCTTCTATGACAGTTGTGAGAAAGAGTAAAAATCGTTTGGAGAAGAGAGTTCAGTCAGGCCTCCATCTCTGTCTTGGCCTGCTTGGGGAATCTGTGGGTTTCATTCTGTGAGCCCAGAGGCCTGGCATCCCCATGTCCACACCTGAGTGAGCTGGAGGCCTCTGCTAACTGCTGGGGTCCATCCACCTTCTGGCCTCGCTGCGGACAGTGAGCCATTGTTTTTCTGAAGGAGAAAATGACATTTAATGAGGGCACACAGCCCCTCAGCCTTCTGTGCCAGCAGTCTCATCCTGGAGAACACAGGGCGACAAAATGCAGTTGTGCCAGGCAGGCCCCTGGAGCCCACACGCCTCATGCCACAGCTCCCCCACTGTCCCCACTCCTACAGGCGTCACCTCAGGTCCCTGGGTGCACTGTCCTCCTGAAACTGGACTCCATGGGACAGGACTGCAGGGTGTATTGCGGCAACAAGCGTAAGCCACTTGCTTTTCCTCCCTGCTGGAGGGGAAGCAGCCAGAATCAATTAGCTACTTAACTGACATGCTGGAAATCACAAAACGCTGTAATGCCTTATGTATGATTATCAGGGTCTCAGCATCTGCTTTGTCAGAAGAACCCTGAACTCGCCAAGGTGATGCCCAGGGTGCCATCCTCACCGCCCCTGCTCAGCACATCCATTCTGTTTCCATAACAGTAAGTGTAATAGGGAAAAACCCTTTGTATTCTATTACAAGTTAATCTTGTAATAGAATTACAAGATTAAAGGGATGTTGCCTATAAGCTTAAATTATACATAGTGGCCCATTTCTGGGAACACTGCCTCCCAGGTAATGAGCATTAAGCTAAAATAACTTTGTTCAGCTCACAGGAAACACTCTGACCAGGCCCACCTGTGAATGACTGCAGGGAGGAAGAAATTAACACATCCCCTCGGTGGCTGATGGGAACCAGGAAGTGTTTGACTTTACTCCCCACCTTTTAATATAAAAGGAGCCTGAATTCTAACTCAGGCAAGATGGTTCTTTAGGGCATGAGTCCACCATCTTCTCGGTCTGCTGGCTTTCCGAATAGAGTCATTATGCCTCGCCCCAGCAAGTCATCTCTCGATTATTGGCCTGTTGTGCGGTGAGCAGAAGCTTAGACTCAGTAACACAAGGGGTTCATAAACCACCAACCTGGGCTCTGTGCTGATCTTTCTGAAGGGCAGTAAGAAAATACTTGCTACCTGAGATCTTTCTGCAGGTCAGTGAAGGCAGCAGTTTCGTATGTGCGTTGCATCAACCTCAGAGGTGAGCCTGACACAGGCGTATGCAGAAGGGTGAGTTTCATCACAACTACAACTCTCACTGGTGCTTATAGGCAATGAAGACTCAGCACCTCCAGCGCATAAGAACAGGCTAGTTGCTGTGTTCCTATGTCCCTAAGTGAAGGTTGCTCCAAAGACAACGCGGGGAGGCCATCACCCTGCCAGCATCCACTTGGACCAGCCGTGACATTTGTGTGTGGGGAGGTGCTGAAGCTGTGCTCCCCAGGAACACTTTGTGCAACTCAGGACTTCTGCCATCTGCTAGGCCTCGCCCGGCAATGGTCTCCAGTCCTAAATGGACTTACGTCCCATCCCTTCATGACAGTTGCATACAAGGAAAGCGCCTATCTGGACTCCATAACTTTGGCCCTTGACGAATTGCTTCAGTATGTTCGCGTTTATGGTTATGCCCTTAGATTTCATTGAGGTCATTACAATAAGCAGCTGGATGAGAATTGCTTCTGCATTGGGGCTGAAATCATTGTCAAGGGTGGGGCTCATTTTGTCACCCAGTGAACCCAATAGAAGGTCCATGGAAAGATTTAAAATTTTTTAGAATATATTGCCATAGGGGAAAAACCTCTTAAAAGATTGCTGACTCCCCATTTTCTAAAATGAATATTATGCAACCTAGTGGCTGCTAGGAAGTTCAGAGCCAAATTCAAGGATAAGTCTCAGAATTATCTGGGCTCTGCCTACTGTATCTGCTTCCTTCTCCTTTGCAAGGTCTTGGGTTTGTTGTTGTTGTTACATTAACATTGCCATATATATTATTTGGCTTTGTGTATAGCAGCTTCCAAGGTTTTTGGAAGGAGATAGAGTATAAATAAATAATGCCCCTAATTAAACTCAAAAGCTTTTGCACAGCAAAGGAAACCATAGACAAAATGAAAAGACAAGCCATAGATTGGGAGAAAATATTTGCAGATGATGCAATTGACAAGGGCTTAATTTCCAAAATATACAAACAGCTCATGTGGCTCAATATCCAAAAAACAAACAATCCAATCAAAAAATGGGCAGAAGACCTAAATAGACATTTTTCCAAAGAAGACATACAAATGGCCAAGAGGCACATGAAAAGATGCTCAACATTTCTAATCATTAGAGAAATGCAAATCAAAACTACAATGAGATATCACCTCACACCAGTCAGAGTGGCCATCATCAAAAAATCTACAAACAAAATGTGCTGGAGAGGGTGTGGAGAAAAGGGAACCCTCCTAGACTGTTGGTGGGAATGTAAATTCGTATAGCCACTATGGAGAACAGTATGGAGGTTCCTTAAAAAACTAAAATTAGGGGTTTCCCTGGTGGCACAGTGGTTGGGAGTCCGCCTGCTGATGCAGGGAACACGGGTTCGTGCCCCAGTCCAGGAAGATCCCACATGCCGCGGAGCAGCTGGGCCTGTGAGCCGTGGCCGCTGAGCCTGCGCGTCCGGAGCCTGTGCTCTGCAACGGGGGAGGCCACAGCAGTGAGAGGCCTGCGTACTGCAAAAAAAAAAAAGAAAAGAAAACCTAAAAATAGAGCTACCATATGATCCAGCAATCCCACTCCTGGGCATATACCAGGAGAAAACCATAATTCAAAAACATACATACACACCAATGTTCATTGCAGCACTATTTGCAATAGCCAGAACATGGAAACAACCTAAATGTCCATCAACGGAAGAATGGATAAAGAAGACGTGGCATTTATATATACAATGGAATATTACTCAGCCATAAAAAGGAACGAAATGGTGCATTTTGCAGAGACGTGGATAGACCTAGAGACTGTCATACAGAGTGAAGTAAGTCAAAAAGAGAAAAACAAATATCATATAATATCCCTTATATGCAGAACTAAAAAAAATGATACAAGTGAACTTATTTACAAAGCAGAAACAGATTCAGGCTTAGAGAATGGACTTATGGTTACCAGGGGGAAAGGGTAGTGGGGAGGGATAGGTTGGGAGTTTGGGATTGACATGTGCACACTGCTATATTTAAAATAGATAACTAACAAGGACCTACTGTATAGTACAGGGAACTCTGCTCATTATTCTGTAATAACCTAAATGGGAAAAGAATTTGAAAAAGAACAGATACATGTATATGTATCACTGAATCACTTTGCTGTACACCTGAAACTTACACAACATTGTTAATCAACTATGCTCCAATATAAAATAAAAATCTTTTAAAAAGAAAAAAATAATGCTAGATATTGCTAGCTCCATAAACAAGTTTAGCTCTGTACGTCTGCAGGAATCACCTGCATTTTTCAGGTCTGGAGACACTTCCACAGCACCGTGGGCAGACCCCACTGATTAAAGTCTCTAAGACATTTGCAAATCCTAGAAATGTGGGGAAAAGGAATCCCTGTTAGCTTAATGCAGAAACTCTGATTCTGTGACTGGAGGGCAAACACCAACAAGTCTTTTGAAAATGGCATTTCCCCACCCAATCCTGGGAAATGATGGGACAGGCTGCAATACTTTCTATAAGAAACATTTTCTGTAAGACAGTACCCTCACTTCACCCCTCCCCAGAATATTCCTTTTTTAAAAATTCCTAGTTAGAAACTCTACATTGTCACTGATTGAGGAAAAACAGTTTTTCAAAAAAAGGAAGCAGACTCACTGATACAGAGAACAAGTTAGTAGTTACCAGTGGGGAGAGGGAAGGGAGGAGGGGCAATAGAGCGGTAAGGGGGAAAAAAGGGTTATTATGTGTGTGAAACTTTTGAAAATTGTAAAGCGCTATGGAATTTAAAGAGTCTTTCATTCAATTAAAAAAAACTATAAAAATGACTAAATAAACAAACAAACAAAAAAAAAACCCGTTTCTAGAAGATAACTAGCACACTAAAGCAGAAACCTCTTAAAACGGTGATTAAAACATTATGGCTTTCCCTATTTTCCATGACACCACCTAATAACTAACCTATTGTCAATCACACACAGGATCTGGAGAGGAGCTTTACCCCACCCCCCAACTGAACATTTTTCCACTTAAAGACATGAAGAGGCAGAAATGACCCAGTTCTGCATGGTGTTAAATTATCCTTGGTGTCCTGTTAGATAACCAAGGGTTCTAAGCTGCTCTGCCTTTTTCTTTTTCTTTTTTCTTTTCTTTTTGAGACTGCAACAGCACAAGCTTTCTTCAGTGGTTAAAGAATGGAGAAGTCTGCTCTGCCTTTAATAGCTCTAAGACAGTGGAAATGTCACCTTTCTTCTCGGCCTCCATTTTCTTATCTTTGAAACCAGAGACATGTCTTGGACAATCTTAATGTCTTCTCTTACTCTGAGCCTTTTTTTTTTTTTTTTGACTGTGCCAGGCGGCATGTGGGATCTTTGCTCCCCAGCCAGGGATCGAACCCGTGTCCCCTGCAGTGGAAGCGGAGACCTAACCATTGGACCGCCAGGAAAGCGTCCTGGGGGAACCAACCATTCCTCCAACTGCCAGCATGCGCCTTTCTAAGGGGAGTATTCAAAATGTCCACCAGGGGGCGCCTGGTTCACTGCAAACAGTGGCCCGGGGGTCAGGACAAACTGGGGGCAGGTGGGGTGACCCCAGTTTTCCCATCCAGTCCTGGAAGAATTCCTGGCATCCAAGGATGGGAGGTCCTCCTAGGGGTTAGGATAGAATGGCACCATCTCCTCTACCAACCTGTTCTGCAATTTATCCCCACCTCTGAGCAGCTGGTCTGGACAATGCTGTGTTTCTGAAATTTCTGGCGTTTGGTAGTTTGGGGCCAGCTGCCTATGTGGGAAACTTTTCAGTTCATTCACTTATGATCCACCAGAAGCCAAGAATCTGGAAGCTGGCTGAAGTTGAAAAAAAGGTCTGTCTCTTGCCCTCAACCCCTGGTTGCTGAGAAGTGGGCTCAAGGCCAGCATGACAGCTGTGATTTAGTGGCGGTGGTCAAGGAGGGTCCTGGGTGATGGGAAGGGGGCCAGGGGCCAGAGGAGTGGGGAGAGGTGTGCCCATGCTATTCTTCCAAGATGTCCTGAATGCATCTCCTCTCATGGGGGCTATAGTCAACCATGGAAAAAACATGCTGTTTCGGCCACTCTATTTGTGGCTGGAATCTCACACCACATGGGAATTCTCTGGGTATAATTACACTGAGACACCAGATTCCACGTGCTTCCAGTGAAGTTTCTTGGATTCCTGGGGGTGTTATTTCTAAGGCTTTTGAAGAACTTCCCCAGCTCTGTAGCATATGTTTGTTATGGATTGTTTTTCCCTCAAAAAGATGTTAAAATTTTAACCATCAGTACCCGTGAATGTGAAGTTATTTGGAAATCATTGGAGTCATTGCAGACGTAATTGGTTATGTTAAGAGGAGGTCATTAGGGTGGGCCCTTAATCCAATACGACTAGTGTCCTTATAAGAAGAGGATATTAGGACATAGACACAGACACAGAGAGAAGGCCAAGTGATGACAGAGGCAGAGGTTGGAGTGATGATGCTCTACAAGCCAAGGAACACCCAGGAGTGCCGGCAACACCAGCGGAAGAGGCAGGAAGGATTCTCCTCTACGGGTTTCAGGTGCTGACACTGTGATTTTCAACTTCTGGCCTCCAAACTGTAAGAGAATAAATTCTGTTGTTTAAGTGCCCCAGTTGGTGGCACTTTGTTACAGCGGCTCCGGGGAAACTAATCCAATAATGAAAGTGAAATGAGGGTGGAAGTGTTTGCATACAGCATGATGAAACACCCCAGGTCACCACAATTTTGGAAAACAATTCAGTCAATGTTTTGTTTTCCTTCCTCAATCAGTGTTGCTTTGCTCTTGCTAACACTGAACATGAGGCAGCCTTGCCAATTATCTCCAAATTTGCTCCATGGAATAACTGTTTCTCAGTCACCTCCTGCCCTTCTAACATCTCCAACCTTTTTTCTCCTCTCTTTCTCTGGTACTTCCAAACAAAGACTGAAACCGATCGTTAACTTTTATATATTTTTTTCTCTTCTTTCACTCTCAAAAATGTCAGTCTATGGTCACTGTGGGTTGAGTGGTGGCCCTACCAAAATTCACATCCACTTGGAACCTTAGACTGTGACCTTATTTGGAATAAGGGTCTTGGCAGATGTAATTAAGGTAAGGATCTCAAGATGAAATCATCCTGGATGATGGTGAGCCCTAAATCCAATGACAGGTGTCCCTGGAAGAGTCAGAAAGGGAAAAGACACAAGGAGAGACACAGAGAAGGCCATGTGTAGATGGAGGTGAAATTTGGAGTGACGCTGACACAAGCCAAGGAGTGCCAGGGGCCACCAAGAGCTGGAACAGGCAAGGAAGTATTCTCCCCTGGAGCCTTTAGAAGGAGTGTGGCTTGCCGACACCTTAATTTCAGACCTCTTGTCTCCACAACTGTGAGGGAATAAATTTCTGTTGTTTTAAGGCACGCAGTTTGTGGCCAACTGTGCAACTGCCCCAGGAAACTGATACCATGTGCTGCTCCAAGGTTGACCACTGTCCCTTCCTAAAATACTCTTCAAACTTGGCTGCTGAGGCTCTATCCCAGCTTTTTTCCTTCACTCACTAAACAAGTATTTACTAAGCACCTACTATGTGCCGGGGACACTGCTAGGCCCAGGGCTTTGGCTGCAGTGACAGACAGTCCCTGCCCCAGGGAGCTTATGATCGTCTACTAGCTTGTCTCTCCTCCTTCCTTCCTCGTCCCACTAAATAACTGTGGGATCTCCCACTGCTCCCTCTGCCCCTTGAAGCTTCTGTCACAGGAACAACCCCCAAGTCTACAACTCCATCCTTTTCCTGTGTCCTCGCTTTCAGACCTGCCTTCTCCGGTTGCTCCATGATTCCTCCTGGGGCCTCCTGCCAAGGCAAAGCCCTTCCTCCCTCCAAGCACCTCTATCCCCATCAATGTAACCCTGTTCTCCCGTAGAGCGCCCCCCATGTGGCACACAGGTGCCTTGATGGCTCCCTCTGACTGGGCCACGCCCAGGCCCAGCCCCAGGCCTCTTCCACCTTTTTCCCTCCCCCTTCCGGCTTCCCCGGCCCCTCTCATCACCCAGATCTGTGTCACTCACGCAGACTAGTGGTCTGAAAACCTCACTTTCACAGGCACGCCTCACGTCAAAAACCCCGATGGCACTGGACTGACTCCAGAATAATGTCTGGCTCCTTGGCAGGGCAGCTCTCCTTATGGGGAGCCCAGCACACGTGGCCCTGCAGGCATCCTCTGCTTCTGGCCGCCTGGACCACTCAC
Organism: Lipotes vexillifer; assembly: GCF_000442215.2. Classification (NCBI taxonomy): domain Eukaryota; kingdom Metazoa; phylum Chordata; class Mammalia; order Artiodactyla; family Lipotidae; genus Lipotes; species Lipotes vexillifer. Next base: position 3,525,061 of record NW_006798409.1, on the reverse strand, counting down.
ATCCTTCAACACGCCCAGCCCTGCCCTTCTCCTTCCCTCCTTCCCCAGCGCCCTCAAGCTTCCCTAATCCAACCCTTCCAACCACTGGCCCAGCGTCAAGCTCACCTCCACAGAGAACGTGTTCTCTCCTTCTCTGGAATGCTGACGGGTCCTGGAGCGGGCTATGACCTGTCATCTGTGCAGCATCCTGTCTCCCGCCTCCCTGTTCTTGGAAACTGAACCTGGCGGGAGCCACCCTAGGGCACCATGGCAGCACCACTGCCCACCCCTCCCAGCTGCCACTACAGGAGTGGGCCCAGCAACCAGCCTCACGGTGGACCAGAGTCCCACCAAGAACATGGAAGTAGGATAGTAGATTTCAGCTCTTCAGATGAAACATGAATCTCTTTAAGAAATATTGAATAGATGGAAATAAGGTGACAAGCTCACTGTGATGATGAATACTGTCCCCAGAACACACATGCCCCTCCCCCATCACCTCTGCTGTCAAAGACCCCAAGGTCCCCTGCTATGAGTTGAATTTCATATGTTGAAGTCCTAACCCCCTGGACCTCAGAATGTGACCATATTTGGCCAATAGAGTCATTGCAGATGTAATTAATTAAGATGAGGTCAGACTGGAGTAGGGTGGCCCTTAATCCAAAATGACTGGTGTCTTTATAAAAAGGGGAAATTGGACACAGACATGCAGAGAGGGAAGCTGATGTGAAGACACAGGGAGAGGACCACCGTCTACAAGCCAAGGAGAGAGGCCTCAGAAGACACCAGCCCTGCCGACACCTTGACTTCAGACTTCTAGTCTCCAGAACTGCAAGACATTTCTGTTATCGAAGCCGCCCAGTTTATGACACTGTGTAACGGAGGGACACTTACCAAGTGCCCTCAGCCATCTCCCAATCCTCTGTCCTAAAGAACTGCATTTGCCCCTAGTACCCTCAACTAGACACATGCTTAATTCCTAAAGGGCAGTTACACAGCTCCACTGGCGGCTAATTACTCTGCTTTTCATGGTGGGTTGGGGGAGGCCGGTGTGGAAGAGCCCTGTATCCCCTTCCTTCCCCTCCCCCTTTTCTTCTTGGATCCCTTGGGGGTTTCTCCATTCAGCCAACTCTAAGGGAAGGCCTGCCATACGCAGCCACGGTGCTGGCAACTGGACCACACGTCGCACCCTGATGTGAAAAGGACGTCAGGGCACCTTCTGAAGCTCACCACGGCGACTACATGTCTGCTGGTCAGTGAGGGAGTGCCCTCTGGACCTGAGTTCAGCCCTGGCGTAGCAGTTGTCCGTGAGAACATGGATCTTCTTGGATGCACAGCATTCTGTACAAATATTCTAATTTTATTCTGTTCCTCAAAGGAAAGGAGGAGCCCCCTTCTCTTGGGAAATTCTAACCCACTGAGGCAAAAAATGAGAACCATTTTCCCCAAAGGGCTGGTGGGAGGCTCCTGGGCCCCAGCAGCGGTGGGCAGCTCTGGTTGTGGGTCTTGACATGTGAGACCAAGCAGGGCATGCAGCTGGGCAGGGCAGGTTGGGACGGCTGAGCCCTGTGCCCCGGTAAGGGCAAGGGGTGAGGAGCAGGCGAGTCCCAGGGCAAGAGAGAGTGCCAGCCTGGGAGCAGATCCAGGAAGGGAGGGAGTCCAGACCAGCAGGAAGAGGCCAGCCCACCACTGTGCAGGACTGGGGAGTCTGGCAGGGACCCAGGAGAATAGGGTCCGGGACCTAGAGAGGCAGGCAGGTGGGCTGGGAGATGGCCATGGCTGGCCACAGGCCAACAGTTCAGGCAGGAAACGTCAGGCCCAGGCAGAGGGGGCGTGATGGTGCGCAAGGCCAGGTCTCCCAAGGATAGACTGGGAAGCTCACCAGCATAGGGGCAGCTGCCCTGAGAGCAAGACCTCAACTAGCATCCTGGCCCAGATGGTAGAAAGGAATTGTGTCTCTGAAGAAAAAGGAAAGCGCAAGTTTTCAGAAGTGGACTGGCGGAGGAGCAACTTGAGAAGCCAGGCTCCTGAATGTAGGGCAAGCGCCCCCGCCTGAGGTCAGGACCCAAATAGGATGCGGGGTGGGGGGGGTGGGGGGGCGGGGGGGGGATTGGGGATGGGGGGGGGGAGGTACACAGAGCAGGGAGAAAGGG
>NW_006798409.1:3513089-3522868 GCF_000442215.2 Lipotes vexillifer | reverse complement strand
GGGCGGGTGGGGGATTGGGGATGGGGGAGGGGAGGTACACAGAGCAGGGAGAAAGGAGGGCTGGGGATGACGCCAGTCCAAGAGCCACGCTTTTGGAAACGAAGCATCCTGATAGTCTTTGCATTGTCCCCAAAGCCACGGACCTGCCCCAGACACTTCCATGACTTAACACCAGCTCTCAGACTGCCTTTTCCACCTGGACAATAGTGTTTTGAGAGCCACTGGGTTTAGAAAACACTCTTACTGCCTACAGATCTCAGGCTGGAGGGCTGGTCAGCAGTCAACCCCCAGCCAATGCAGGGCCAGCCTGGAGGGTAGGCGGCCCAGATCAGGAAAAAGTCGTATTTGGTCTGCATCAGAGCTCCTGGGAGAGATGAAAAGGCGTGGTGGTTGAGCAGGTGACACTGCAAGTTGACCTGCGTTGATGTTTGAGTTGCGAAAACCCATTAACCGGAAGACTAATGTTTAGCTTTCTGCTGCTGTTGATAAGAGCAAGGTGCTTAGGAATGTTGTACCTTTTACCACTTCCTGACCTGGAATAAAAATAGCTTCTTTTTTCCATCAATAGATAGGCAAATTTGGGGGTTTATCCTTTAGTGAGTTTGATCAACCTACAAAGGCTTCATCTTTCCCTGTAATCCAAAAAAAAAAAAGCCATGTTGTGACATTTAAAAGGAAAAGGCATTGGCAGGAATCATCTGCTGTTTTGCAACGTCTCCCTTCTCTTTCCCCTCCCCACGACCCACTATTCCATTTTGGAGAAGTGCTGGCAGGGGTGACGTCTCTGGATTAGAAATTCCGCGGCTCCGTAGTCTCAAAAGACAGAGCTAACATGGGTGAGTATGAATGACTGATTCTTAGTGAGTCTGAGAACCAGAAACTTACAAGAGAAATGACCTCTTCTCTTGGAACTGATGGTCTGAGGAATCGGGCAGCCAGGCCGACAGCAGTCATGCTGTACCTTTCCCCGCAACGTGAAGGCTGGCCCTCCACGATGACAAACACGCAGAGACGGCCCTCCACGATGACAAACACGCAGAGAATCCAAGACACCTGGACGCGCCCTTCCTCCACCAGCCCTTCCCCTCCCAAGACGAGGGGCCCACATTGGTGCAGTCACCTGGTCCCGCAGGCAAGGCTTTGCGTGAGACAGACAAAGGCAATGAGAGCGTTCTGGTAGGAATTATCTGAATAGGAATGGCATGGGTGCTCGGGATGGTGGTTGTTGTTTTTTTCTCCCCAAGAAGGGCAGAAGCTGATGCGTGGGAGAGAAGGTCCAGGGACCTGAAATCTTTGTCCCAGAAGCTAACCCCGGCCTGAGCCTGTGGGGGAGGCACTGCATCATAATCTCAGGCTATTATTGGCCCTTCATCTCTGGGACCCCTGAACCCCACCTGTGTGGATGGAAGGGGCTGACTTCCTGGCCCAGTTTAGGGGCCCCAACTCTCGGCAGAAATTTCCAGGTGGCATCCTGGAAGGAGCAAGCCAGGCTGCTGGGCCTGAGTGGTTGCCGGTCTCAGCAGGGGTGCCTGATGGCTGTGAGTGCTGTGTGACTCTATCCTGCACCTGCTGGAACACAGCCTGCGGGGGTGGGGGGGGGCGTGGGAAGAAGGGAAGGGGAAGCAGGTCTTCCTGGTGCCACTCCCGGAACTGGTAGAGATGTCAGCCACGTGGCCTCTGAGTGCCGGGGCGCTGGCCCACCGCGAGCACCCCGTCAGGAGAACTCGGTCCCCACCAGCCGTTGGCTCATCGACCCGCACCCCAAGCCTCCGTGGAGCCACAGGTGGCCCGTCTCGCCCCACCTTACACCTCACATCCCACCTGCCGTCCCTGGCCCAGGCTGGCCCAGGGGGGAGTCGAGGAACCGGTGTTGGACACATAGCGGCCCACAGGCTTCCTGGGAAGGAGGCCCGGGACAGGAGGCTGAATCTCTCCAACGACATCTTCTCCTGCACAGCAAAGAATACCCGAGCCACTTCTGTTATCGTAAAGATCAGATAACTGAAGCTTGTGACAGTCCTTCTTAGAGCAGGGAACAAATAGGCTTCCCTCTTCGAAGGCAGAAGGGGTGTCTTGGCTTCACGGCTTCTCAAATCTGGGTCCTCCAGCCTTGCCCTCGGAATGGGACAGAGTGCAGTGATTAAGGAATTAGGAACGTCCGCTGTAAGGTCAAGTCCCCTTTTATCGTTGTAGCTTCTGTAACAAATCCAAGTATCCCCACCAGCAGGTGGATATTTTGGGCAGGCCAGAGCAAAGGTAACCGACAGGGTTTGTTACCAATTAAAACCAAGTAAAATCAATTTTAATGTAATTTTAAATTAAAAATTTAAAATAAGTTTCAAATGTTAAAACTCACCAGCCCAAGGCTACCTGGGGCATACTTGTAGTCACGGTTAGGTGTATTAGCTTGGAAAGGAGAACAGTGGGGAAACCACAGAGCATCTCAAATGGGGGTGATCAGGAACTAACGCAGACCCTTCCATAGACTCATCATAGGGTGATTTGTAATCAAGGCAAGCGACCGGAACAACGGTGAAGAGCACATGAGCCCGAGCAGAGTTACCTGAGGTCAGCTTGTCTGTAGTCTTGTTGAGAACATAGGTTTGAACAAGCTTGGTTTGTCTCCCGTGTCATGGTTTAATAGATTTATTGTTTGGGGATATAGCGCAGTTTTGTAAGTGGTGGCTTCTGTTTCAATTCTGTTTTCTCTCACAGCCTAACTACCAGTAGGTTCATTTTTTACTTTATCATACATAATTTTCAGAATGCTGCCACATCAAAATGATAGTGCTTTATCTTTTTTTTTTATTAATTAATTAATTTATTTTTGGCTGTGTTGGGTCTTCGTTTCTGTGCGAGGGCTTTCTCTAGTTGCGGCGAGCGAGGGCCACTCTTCATCGCGGTGCGTGGGCTTCTCACTATTGCGGCCTCTTTTGTTGCGGAGCACAGGCTCCAGACACGCAGGCTCAGTAGTTGTAGGCTCACGGGCCTAGTTGCTCCGCAGCATGTGGGATCTTCCCAGACCAGGGCTCGAACCCGTGTCCTCGGCATTGGCAGGCAGATTCTCAACCACTGCGCCACCAGGGAAGCCCCGATAGTGCTTTATCTTGATTTACCAACTTTAGACCAAAATCTTATCACTTATAGCTATGAGAGATGAGTGATTTAGCTTACTATACTAACCTCCAACACCTCCACCTTCTCCGCATTTTTTAAATTTTATTTTACTCTTAGTTCTTCCACTGGTTATATTTATAACTCTCAACCAGTAGTTCTCACCAGGGGCAATCCCCTTAGGTGTGTGTTGGGGGGTGCGTGCATTTGGCGATGCCTGGAAACGGTGTTAGGTTGTTACAACTTGGGGGTGAGGTTGACATCTAGGTAGAGGCTAACAATGCTGCTAAACATCTTATAATGCACAGGACAAACCCCGAAACAGAGATTTCTCCAGCCCAAACCATAACAGTGCCAAAGTTGAGAAACCCTGCTTTAAACAATACATTCAAACCTCTGGTCCATCAACTTTAGACACTACTGGACTTTGCTTCATCCTCTGTGATGAAGACATGTGGCCTGTCTCCTCCATTCCATCTCTTCCCTCTCTTTCAGCCATGCCAAGGTTTGATCATCCACATTCTACTTAGAGTGAAAACTGAGAATTTGGTCCGAAGGTTGGTTCTTAAATACAAAACCCAACAAACAGTGTTTACAACACCATGACTATGTAAATATTGATCTCTGAACCATGTGATGTGATTAAACCCATGAAGCAGGAAATACCGTGCTTTGCCCCCAGCTTGGGCCCCTCCAAGGAGACAGAGCCAGGTGTCAGAGTCAACTGGATTCTTTCTTCTTACACCTCATCACCAGCTCCAATCATGCCCCACTTTAGTTTCCTTCATGTTTGAACCATGACATCCTTGTGCAGTTTCTTGGGTTTGATGGAGTTTAAACATTTGTTCACAAAAGAAGCATATTGTACTTAAAAATGGAAACAGACTCACAGACTTTTTTTTTTTTTTTTTTTTTTTTTTTTTTTGCGGTACGCGGGCCTCTCACTGTTGCGGCCTCCTCCGTTGCGGAGCACAGGCTCCGGACGCACAAGCCCGGCTGCCATGGCTCACGGGCCCAGCCGCTCCGCAGCACGTGGGATCTTCTGGGACCCGGGGCACGAACCCGCGTCCCCTGCATCGGCAGGTGGACTCTCAACCACTGCACCACCAGGGAAGCCCTCACCCAGCTTTCTTAATCACACTCTTTGTTCAGAGAATCTAGTTCCACCTTAAAGCTGTGCTCCCCTGAAGTCTGTTCTTCTCTTCCGAATTTGGAATGCTTGATTCCTACATCCACTGAGTGGCTCGCATCCTGACACCTATTTTCTGTTTTCTCCTGGGTTAGGTCCACTTGTGCCTGCAGCCTTCCCCTCCCTTCACTGGATTCTTTCTGGCTCCAAGAGGTGGTACATTCTGTTGGTGAAGGGCTGGACTCTCGGTGCAACTTCAGGCCCACCACGTAGTGGCTGCACGAGCCTGGACCAGTTCCCTAATCCTCCTATACTTCAGTTTCCAGTGTATAAAATGGGATTATAATGATAAATATAGTGACTTAACTCCAGGTAACTGTGAGGATAAAATTAGTTCCTGCATATCGAGTGTTTAAAACCATGCTTGGTATTTTGTAAGCCCTTGATAACTGCTGGCTATTATTGTCATTATTTTACTAGAGTATATCCTTAAGTAATTTTTCCAGACAGATTACATGGAAGGTAAAACTTTCTGAGTCTTTTCATGTATGAAATGTCTTTATTTTGCCTTCTCAGTTGATTGACAAGTTGCTAGATATAAAGCTCTACGTTTGAAATCACTTTCCTTCAGAACTTTGAAGGCATTGTCTTACTGTTTTCTAATATTCAGTGTTGTTGATGAGAAATTCAATGAAAATGTGATTCTTGACCCTTTGTATATAACCTTTCTTTGCATCTGTGAGTTTTTAAGGTCTTCTCTTTATGTTTGGTGTTCGGAAATTTTACAAGGACCTGTCTAGGTATGAAATTTGACCTATTCAACTTGCCCAATATTTGTTGAACACTTTAGTTGAGCCTGTATTTCTCTTCAGCTCTGATAGGTTTATTTTAAGCTCTGGTAATTTCCTTCTATTATTTTTTCTGAATATTTCCTCCTTTCAATTTTCTTCTTCTGTATTTTTGGAACTGCTGTCTGATAAAATACTGGACTTACTGAATTGATCCTTTATGTCATCTACATTTTCTTTCTTATTTCCATCTTTTTATTCTGGAAGATTGCCTTTACTCTTTCTTCTAAGTCTTTTATTACAGGTTTTATTTTGATAATAATATTTTTAATTTTCAAGAACTCTTCTTTATTCTCTAAGTGCTCCTTTTTCAGAGCAACTATTCTCATTTTATAAATGCAATATCTTCTAAAACTTCCCTAAGATTCTTTTTTTTTTTTTTTATTTTTTTTTTTGGGGTATAATTGCTTTACAATGGTGTGTTAGTTTCTGCTTTATAACAGAGTGAGTCAGTTATACATATACATGTGTTCCCATATCTCTTCCCTCTTTGTCTCCCTCCCTCCCACCCTCCCTATCCCACCCCTCCAGACAGCCACAAAGAACCGAGCCGGTTTCCCTGTGCCATGCGGCTGCTTCCCACTGGCTATCTACCTTACGTTTGTTAGTATATATATGTCCATGTCTCTCTCTCGCCCTAACACACCTCACCCTTCCCCCTCCCCATATCCTCAAGTCTGTTCTCCAGTAGGTCTCTGTCTTTATTCCTGTTTTACCCCTAGGTTCTTCATAACATTTTTTTTTTCTTAAATTCCATATATATGTGTTAGCATACGGTATTTGTCCTTCTCTTTCTGACTTACTTCACTCTGTATGACAGACTCTAGATCTATCCACCTCATTACAAATAGCTCAATTTCGTTTCTTTTTATGGCTGAGTAATATTCCATTGTATATATGTGCCACATCTTCTTTATCCATTCATCCGACGACGGGCACTTAGGTTGTTTCCATCTCCGGGCTATTGTAAATAGAGCTGCAATGAACATTTTGGTACATGACTCTTTCTGAATTCTGGTTTCCTCAGGGTATATACCTAGTAGTGGGATTGCTGGGTCATATGGTAGTTCTATTTGTAGTTTTTTAAGGAACCTCCATACTGTTCTCCATAGTGGCTGAACCAATTCACATTCCCACCAGCAGTGCAAGAGTGTTCCCTTTTCTCCACACCCTCTCCAGCATTTATTGTTTCTAGATTTTTTGATGATGGCCATTCTGACTGGTGTGAGATGATATCTCATTGTAGTTTTGATTTGCATTTCTCTAATGATTAATGATGTTGAGCATTCTTTCATGTGTTTGTTGGCAGTCTGTATATCTTCTTTGGAGAAATGTCTATTTAGGTCTTCTGCCCATTTTTGGATTGGGTTGTTTATTTTTTTGTTATTGAGCTGCATGAGCTGCCTGTAAATTTTAGAGATTAATCCTTTGTCAGTTGATTCATTTGCAAATATTTTCTCCCATTCTGAGGGCTGTCTTTTGGTCTTGTTTATGGTTTCCTTTGCTGTGCAAAAGCTTTGAAGTTTCATTAGGTCCCATTTGTTTATTTTTGTTTTTATCTCCATTACTCTAGGAGATGGGTCAAGAAGGATCTTGCTGTGATTTATGTCATAGAGTGTTCTGCCTATGTTTTCCTCTAAGAGTTTGATAGTTTCTGGCCTTACATTTAGGTCTTTAATCCATTTTGAGCTTATTTTTGTGTATGGTGTTAGGGAGTGATCTAATCTCATACTTTTACATGTACCTGTCCAGTTTTCCCAGCACCACTTATTGAAGGGGCTGTCCTTTCTCCACTGTATATTCCTGCCACCTTTATCAAAGATAAGGTGACCATATGTGCATGGGTTTATCTCTGGGCTTTCTATCCTATTCCATTGATCTATCTTTCTGTTTTTGTGCCAGTACCATACTGTCTTGATTACTGTAGCTTTGTAGTATAGTCTGAAGTCAGGCAGCCTGATTCCTCCAGCTCCATTTTTTGTTCTCAAGATTGCTTTGGCTATTCGGGGTCTTTTGTGTTTCCATACAAATTGTGAAATTTTTTGTTCTAGTTCTGTGAAAAATGCCAGTGGTAGTTTGATAGGGATTGCATTGAATCTATAGATTGCTTTGGGGAGTAGAGTCATTTTCACAATGTTGATTCTTCCAATCCAAGAACATGGTATATCTCTCCATCTGTTTGTATCATCTTTAATTTCTTTCATCAGTGTCTTATAATTTTCTGCATACAGGTCTTTTGTCTCCTTAGGTAGGTTTATTCCTAGATATTTTATTCTTTTTGTTGCAATGGTAAATGGGAGTGTTTTCTTGATTTCACTTTCAGATTTTTCATCGTTAGTATATAGGAATGCCAGAGATTTCTGTGCATTAATTTTGTATCCTGCTACTTTACCAAATTCATTGATTAGCTCTAGTAGTTTTCTGGTAGCATCTTTAGGATTCTCTATGTATAGTATCATGTCATCTGCAAACAGTGACAGCTTTACTTCTTCTTTTCCGATTTGGATTCCTTTTATTTCCTTTTCTTCTCTGATTGCTGTGGCTAAAACTTCCAAAACTATGTTGAATAAGAGTGGTGAGAGTGGGCAACCTTGTCTTGTTCCTGACCTTAGTGGAAATGCTTTCAGTTTTTCGCCATTGAGGATGATGTTGGCTGTGGGCTTGTCATATACGGCCTTTATTATATTGAGGAAAGTTCCCTCTACACCTACTTTCTGCAGGGTTTTTATCATAAATGGGTGTTGAATTTTGTCAAAAGCTTTCTCTGCATCTATTGAGATGATCATATGGTTTTTCTCCTTCAATTTGTTAATATGGTTAATCACATTGATAGATTTGCGTATATTGAAGAATCCTTGCATTCCTGGAATAAACCCCACTTGATCATGGTGTATGATCCTTTTAATGTGCTGTTGGATTCTGTTTGCTAGTATTTTGTTGAGGATTTTTGCATCTATGTTCATCAGTGATATTGGCCTGTAGTTTTCTTTCTTTGTGACATCCTTGTCTGGTTTTGGTATCAAGGTGATGGTGGCCTCGTAGAATGAGTTTGGGAGTGTTCCTCCCTCTGCTATATTTTGGAAGAGTTTGAGAAGAATAGGTGTTAGCTCTTCTCTAAATGTTTGATAGAATTCGCCTGTGAAGCCATCTGGTCCTGGGCTTTTGTTTGTTGGAAGATTTTTAATCACAGTTTCAATTTCAGTGTTTGTGATTGGTCTGTTCATATTTTCTATTTCTTCCTGATTCAGTCTTGGCAGTTTGTGCATTTCTAAGAATTTGTCCATTTCTTCCAGATTGTCCATTTTATTGGCATAGAGTTGCTTGTAGTAATCCCTCATGATTTTTTTTATTTCTGCAGTGTCAGTTGTTACTTCTCCTTTTTCATTTCTGATTCTATTGATTTGAGTCTTCTCCCTTTTTTTCTTGATGAGTCTGGCTAATGGTTTATCTATTTTGTTTATCTTCTCAAAGAACCAGCTTTTAGTTTTATTGATCTTTGCTATTGTTTCCTTCATTTCTTTTTCATTTATTTCTGATCTGATTTTTATGATTTCTTTCCTTCTGCTAACTCTGGGGTTTTTTTGTTCTTCTTTCTCTAATTGCTTGAGGTGCAAGGTTAGGTTGTTTATTCGAGATGTTTCCTGCTTCTTAAGGTGGGCTTGTATTGCTATAAACTTCCCTCTTAGAACTGCTTTTGCTGCATCCCATAGGTTTTGGGTCGTTGTATCTCCATTGTCATTTGTTTCTAGGTATTTTTTAATTTCCTCTTTGATTTCTTCAGTGATCACTTCGTTATTAAGTAGTGTATTGTTTAGCCTCCATGTGTTTGTATTTTTTACTGCTCTTTTCCTATAATTGATATCTAGTCTCATGGCGTTGTGGTCGGAAAAGATACTTGATACAATTTCAATTTTCTTAAATTTACCAAGGCTTGATTTGTGACCCAAGATATGATCTATCCTGGAGAATGTTCCATGAGCACTTGAGAAAAATGTGTATTCTGTTGTTTTTGGATGGAGTGTCCTATAAATATCAATTAAGTCCATCCTGTTTAATGTATCATTTAAAGCTTGTGTTTCCTTATTTATTTTCATTTTGGATGATCTGTCCATTGGTGAAAGTGGGGTGTTGAAGTCCCCTACTATGAATGTGTTACTGTCGATTTCCCCTTTTATGGCTGCTAGTTTTTGCCTTATGTATTGAGGTGCTCCTATGTTGGGTGCATAAATATTTACAATTGTTATATCTTCTTCTTGGATCGATCCCTTAATCATTATGTAGTGTCCTTCTGTGTCTCTTCTGATAGTCCTTATTTTAAAGTCTATTTTGTCTGATATGAGAATTGCTACTCCAGCTTCCTTAAGATTCTTATTGCAAGTTGGATAGAAATTTTGTTTTGAGTTCTTATCTGTGGACTAGTTTATTGATTCTTTCTCTGGCATCAGTTATTTTGTTTATCATTTTGGTCCTCCTGCTTGGGGTTATTTTTCCTTTTAATGTATGGTGCTCCTTGGTTGCCATTCATATTTATACATCAAAAGACAGGGTTGGTTAGTACAGGTAGCTATTTTCTGTTATCGTGTAGGCCAGACCAACTGCCTGGATGGGCTAGCTGGGAATTGTGGAGAATTTGTTCTCAGTCCTCTCATATCCATCACCTCTCCCTCTCCCCTTCTCCCCACATAGAC
>NW_006798409.1:3504520-3513079 GCF_000442215.2 Lipotes vexillifer | reverse complement strand
TCCCTCTACTGGATTCTTCTCTCCCTGGCCCCCAACCCCCAGACACTAGTCCATCCAACGACTGCAACAGGTCAACACCTACAGTGTGAGCCAGCCTAAAATAGCTATGCAAAGGCTTTGGCAACATTGGATCACTTCCCAAGGACACCGCCTTAGTGCCAGGTTATCTCATTTCCCAGGTGCCCAGTAGATACATGTTGCTCGTCCAAAGTTAGTACCAGCATTTTGTGGACAGTGTGTTAGAAGCCCTGAAGGTAATGCACCCAAGCAGCACAAAGTAGCCTGTACAGTCTGCTGGTGTCTGCACATCCCATATCTGGATATGGCATAACCTAACTGTCCGGTATAAGGAGACCATTTGGTACAGTGGTCCCTGGAGAATTTTTAGGGCACTTCCAGACTGCCCACAGAGATCGAAGTGGATCCTGGGTATTGAGATTTAAGGCATTAATATGGAAGACTCATAGTCCTAGATTCATGCCTGAAGCAGAAATGCTATTTTCATTTCTTTCTGCCTTTGTATATAACGGGATCAAAACAAACTGAGGGCTGGAGATAGACAGAACTATTCCTAGGAACTAGAAAGCTATTTCCAGCAGCCAACACATTCCTGTGATTAACATGAAAGATAGTTGGATACATTTTCCACTCTGAGGGGGCTGCAGTGGGCCCAGAGTACAGGTCAGTTACTATCACCAAACTAATTTACTGTCAACTTTACTGTAGAATTCTATTCAAGTTAACTATGAGAAGCAAAAGAAAGAATTCTGTCCAAGAAAAAAAAAAAAAAAAAAAAAAAAAAAAAAAAATCCATTGGTTTCAATGGCAGTGGTAAAACAAGAACGTTTTGAACTCTGTGCAAGCAAGGAATTCAAAGTTGATCTGCATGTCTTGTCCCGGTTGACTAGTTCTCCAGCTAAACTAGCAAACACCAGAGACTGAATCAATAGCAAGAGCCGTATCTGTGCCTTCCTTAGTTCTTTGCTCTGAGTAAAAATACAAACACCTGTATTCAGCTCCCAACCCCCCCCCCCCTTTACTGACTAATTCATGGGATCCAGTTGACCACCAATGATAAGTTTTCCCATTCATTTTTTTAAAAAATAGGTTCAATTTAATTATTCTGGATTAAATATGTTTGGCACTCAGTTTCTCCTAGAAATTCAAAGTTAAAGAATCCTTTTCTCTTAATGAGCTACTATAATAATAATAATAAACTAACACTACCGTATTACTTTCCTAGGGCTTCCATAACAAAGTACCACAAACTGGGTAGCTTAAAACAACAGAAATTCATTCTCTCCCAGTTCTATGGGCCAGAAATCCAAAATTAAAGTGTAGGCAGGATTGGCTCTTTCTTGGGGGCTCAGAAAGAAAACGTCTGCTCCATGCCTCTGTCCTAATTTGCGGTGGTTGCTGGCAATCCTTGGAGTTCCTTGGCTTGTAGCTGCATAATTCTCATCTCGGCCTCAATTGTCACATGACTGTCTTCCCTCCGTACGTCTGTGCCTTCACATGGTGGTGTCTGCTGTATGTATCTCTGTGTTCATTCTTCTCTTCTTATAACTCACATCTTAATTACATCCTCAAAGACCCTATTTTCTTTTCTTTTTTAAAAAATATTTATTTACTTATTATTTATTTATTTATTTGTTTTTGGCTGTGCCGTGTCTTAGTTGCGGCACGTGGGATCTTCGTTACGGCATGCGGGATCTTTTTAGTTGTGGCATGTGGGATCTTTAGCTGTGGCATGTGGACTCTTAGTTGCTGCATGCGTGTGGAATCCAATTCCCGACCAGGGATCAAACCCGGGCCCCCTGCACTGGGAGCACAGAGTCTTACCCACTGAACCACCAGGGAAGTCCCAAGACCCTATTTTCAAATAAGGTCACATTCCCAGGTACCAGGGGGTCAGGACTTGAATATATTTTTTGAAGGGGACCCAACCCACAACAACTACCAACTAGTCCCACAAACATTGGTCTGGTTACATCACAGAAGGTGGGGATCCAGGGCTATCAGACAAAACATCCTAGATCCTGATCCCAAGTTCTCAGCCTGTGACTATGCACACTGTTTCTAACAATGACATTAAAGGATCCTAAAGGTTGGTTATGTTGAAATCTGCCAAAGACCTCTAACCTTGAGACCCAGAAAACCCCAAGAATCTAAGCTCTTAGTCCTGGTCCCAAAATCATCCCATCTTCTGGGTCAGTAGGGTATGTAGAGACTGCCCTGATGGTCTCCTGGCCACGGATCCAGCCCGTGCAACCTTCCTCTGCAGCCTACAGAGCCGTCACTGGCATATCGCACTGCTCTAAGCATCTAACAGACGGCAGGATGTGGCTTTGCATGGTAGTTTGAAATGATCAAGAAAATATATATTTACCAAAATATGAGCTGAACTAGGATGCCCGGTTGCTGAGTGTCAACGTACCATGGATCAGTGTTTGACAGCTGGGGCCGTCGGTTTCACAGGGCTGATTCAAATAATGTTTCCAACTGTACAGGCCATGCAGGAGAAAGTGGCACACGGATTGGCTTATAGGAAAACATATAAATGGAGGGGGAAAGAAAAAAACAACCCCAGGGGGGAAAAAAAAGAAAAAGGCTAAAAGGAAAAATAAATGTACACGTGTATCTCTTAAGTCTCACAAATCAGCAGGGATTTGTAACTCAGGAAAACCCTAAAGTGAAACACAAATTAAAAAGTGACCAAGAGCCATAATCCGCATTTCTAAATAGGTTGTCATTTCCAGTAATGAAAAAAGAATAAGACTGTAAATATACAATATCTCTCTCCATCATTATAGCTTCTTTCATTTCTTTCTTAAAATATTACATAGCAAACAAATCCTGCATTCTAATCCATTATGAACCAGTTCCATATCTAATCAACCTGAAGCCAAAGCCATATGGATTGTGCAAACATAAAAAAAAAAAAGAAAAAAGTAATTCTAAGATAAGCAAAACAGGAAATTGGAGGTTGATGATGATGAAACTGATATCCAAATGGTAATCTGAGCGCTCAAATCACTAAACCGTTCCTGCACCATAAACAGAGTTTCTCGGGGTGTGTTTCACTTTCTTCCCGTTGAGATTTGGTGGTAGGTTACACCAGTTAGTGCAAATCATCATCTTTCTCTTTATTACCCTCATCTCGGCAGAATGAGCCGGGGCTGCAGGATTCGAGTGCACCAGGCATTTGCATCTGCTCTGCCGAATGCTGTGTGGTCCCACCCTTCAGCCAAAGAAAGTGCAGACGGATCCATCATGGTTTCCCAGTGTCTACGAAAGCCAGTCTGCCTGTCTAGACCAGGCTTCTCAACGTCAGATCTCGTCACACTTTGGGCCCAATTCTTTGTCATGGGCAGACTGTCCTGGGCCTTGTCTGGCCTCTACCCACTAGATGCCAGTAGCAACCCCTTCAGTTGTGATGATCAAAAATATCTCCATATAGGGCTTCCCTGGTGGCGCAGTGGTTGAGGTCCGCCTGCCGATGCAGGGGACGTGGGTTCGTGCCCTCGTCCGGGAGGATCCTACATGCCGCGGAGCGGCTTTGCCCTTGAGCCATGGCCGCTGAGCCTGTGCGTCCGGAGCCTGTGCTCCGCAACGGGAGAGGCCACAACAGTGAGAGGCCCGCGCAACACACACACACACACACACACACACACACAAAAGATGTGGCAGGTACATACAATGGAATATTACTCGAGAGGTCCGCATAACACAAAAAAAAAAAAAAAAAATACTCCATATATTGCCAAATGTCCCTGGGAGGGAGGGGCAAACCACCTGCACCTGAGAACCACTTATTTAAAGGAACCTTTCTTTGCTGGAAAGAGCTCGAATCATGCATTTCAGAAAGTGTTACTTCATTAGACTTCACAGAGGGAATTAATTATGATGCTTTGGACTTGAATGTCACCTTCTCCATAAGACCTCCCCTGACCGCCCTATTTACACTCACCTACTATTTCCATTACTTACTTATCATGTTTATTGTTTAACAGTCTTTCTCCCTGCTACAATACATGCAGTTCCGGCACATAATGGCTGCTCACAAAACAATCAGTCAATAAATGAAGAATGAAGGCCAAATTCCACACGGTGTAAACAA
The DNA here is from genome assembly GCF_000442215.2 of Lipotes vexillifer. NCBI lineage: Eukaryota > Metazoa > Chordata > Mammalia > Artiodactyla > Lipotidae > Lipotes > Lipotes vexillifer. The sequence continues at coordinate 3,508,959 of NW_006798409.1, read as the reverse complement.
TGATGAGACGCATTCCCCACATAACCAAAGTGCTGGGTGAGGCATAACCAGGGTTTGCTGAGTCAGTAGGCCCAGCCATAGACCCCGGGGTCTGCCTTTCCTGCTCTGCTTCTCACGAAACACATCAGTGCCTGGCGGGAACTCAGTCTGTGAGGCACCCATGGCATCCCCATCAGGAGCATCATTTGCCACTCTGGGACAAGCTACGTTTTTTTTCCACTTTGGCTTTGGCACTGCAGAGAGTGGGGCTTATCACAGGACACCCCTGATTGGCTCACTGTTGCCCTTACAGGGAAGGGCCTGTCAGGGGTCCCAGAGGGCAACGTGGGGCTCCTCGTGCCCCAGCGAGGCTGCTGAATTCATCCCATCAGGATGTCCCTTCCCTGCCCCAGCTAGTCAGGCTGACAATGCTCACCTCTCGCCATCCCCACGCGCGAGCCGACGTGAAAGGCTTACAGAAAACCCCCATCCTGCCAGAACCAGGAAAATACTGATACAGCCAAGGAGTAAATGTCAGCATTTACTAAGCACCTACTGTGTGCCAGCCCCTGTGCTAGGTGCCGAGCAAACACAGCCCTTCCCTCCTGACAGGAGGCAGGTGGGAATAAGATTTATTTGGGGGGGTTTGATAGCTTCAGGGTCCTGGTCACAGAGAAAAGCTCAAGCAAGGTTTTAAACTGCATATGTGTGAGTGAGAACAAGAGAGAAAAAGAGGGAGCACGCGTGAGAGAATTGCTCCTGACATGCCCAGTAGGAACCATTATAAAACAAACCTCCATCACTGATTTCCCCAACAATCATCCCAAACACTTCATCAGGGAGAGAGAATAATCCCTTTTCCTCTTGAGAGTCGGTACAGTATTGTTTTTCAATGTTTCAGACCCATAAACAAACACCCCCATTTATAAAATCCCATTTCACTCAAGAATCATCTATCTTCATCTCAAACGCACATTTTTGCTTCTTGGTCAAAAAAAAGAAAAAACACTAAAGAGACTTTGGTGGCCATTCCATCAAATCTGAGAGGATAGAGAAGCCTCAACTTTCAGACTTTATCTGACTGGAAGGGGTCCAGGTGTGGGTGTTATCTGAGAGCGTTTACAGAGCACAGGAGTGAGGGTGCCTGGGAGGAGGGGAGTCCTGCAGGAAATTCTGAGCAGGACACTGAAAAGTTGAGGGAAATCCTGCATTGTCACAGCGAGATACGTTTAAGAACAGCCTTACAAGTAGCCCAAAGTGAGGGACCTTCCTTTGCAATGAGAGAGACTCCATTTTTAAAAAATTTTTATTTTATACTGGAGTATAGTTGATTAACAATGTTGTGTTATGGAAGCAACCTAAGTGTCCATCGACAGGTGAGTGGATAAAGAAGATGTGGCACATATAGACAATGGAATATTAGCCATAAAAAGAAACGAAATTGAGTTATTTGTAGTGAGGTGGATGGACCTAGAGTCTCTCATACAGAGTGAAGTAAGTCAGAAAGAGAAAAACAAATACCGTATGCTAACACATGTATATGGGATCTAAAAAAAAAAAAAGGTTCTGAAGAACCTAGGGGCAGGACAGGAATAAAGACGCAGATGTAGAGAATGGACTTGAGGACACGGGGAGGGGGAAGGGTAAGCTGGGACGAAGTGAGAGAGTGGCATGGACATATATACACTACCAAACGTAAAATAGATAGCTAGTGGGAAGCATCCGCATAGCACAGGGAGATCAACTCAGTGCTTTGTGACCACCTAGAGGGGTGGGATAGGGAGGGTGGGAGGGAGACGCAAGAGGGAGGAGATATGGGGATATATGTGTATGTACAGCTGATTCACTTTGTTATAAAGCAGAAACTAACACACCATTGTAAAGCAATTATACTCCAATAAAGATGTTTAAAAAAAAAAAGAAAAGGACACTGATACTTTCAGACATTAAAAAAACAAAAGAGAACAAGAAAACAATGTTGTATTAGTTTCAGGTGTACAGCCAAGTGATTTGGTTATACATATACATGTATCTATTCTTTTTCAAATTCTTTTCCCATTTAGATTATAAGAGAATATTGAGCAGTTCCCTGTGCTATACAGTACTTCCTTGTTGGTTATCTATTTTTAATACAGCAGTGTGTACATGTCAATCCCAAACTCACAATCTATCCCTCCCCATCATCCTTCCCCCCGTAACCATAATTTCATTCTCTAAGTCTGTGAGTCTGTTTCTGTTTTGTAAATAAGTTCATTTGTATCATTGCTTTTAGATTCTGCATATAAGAGATATCATATGGCATTTGTCTTTCTCTTTCTGACTTACTTCACTTAGTATGGTAATCTCCAGGTCCAGCCACATTGCTGTAAATGGCATCAGTTCATTCTTTTTAATGGCTGAGTAATATTCCATTGTAGATATGAGAGACTCCATTTATGTAATGCCACACCAGAGAGAGAGTTCCCCAAATCGTTTCGTTTAGGACCCCACCTCAAGAACACTGACTGAATTACCTTTTCCCTAACCTGCCAAGACCCCAGCCTCAAATTTATTTCTCTGCTTACTATTTGCGTAACTTTGAGGGGTCAAAACTCCATTTCCAGCAGTGGATGCAGGTTCCAAACACCTGCAGCCCAAGCCTCACCTGAGCACAGTTTTTCGCTTGTTCCTGACACGCCCTTCGTGTGTTGCTGCAGACGTTTCTTGGAGATCTTACTCTGCCCTGTTGCGGTTGCAGGGAGGAGGTGGAAGGGAATTTCACAGTGCCATTGCATCACTTCTCTGCCAGAGAGCCACCTTTTGCTGTGTGCCTAAAATCGTGCTTAAGCCAGTGCCAACAAGACTTACCTGGTCACAGATAACCAAGGGAAAAGACTCAAAGTGACTTCTTAAAAAAAGAACCCCCAGGGCTTCCCTGGTGGCGCAGTGGTTGAGAGTCCGCCTGCCGATGCAGGGGACATGGGTTCACGCCCCGGTCCGGGAAGATCCCACATGCCGAGGAGCGGCTGGGCCCGTGAGCCATGGCCGCTGAGCCTGCGCGTCCGGAGCCTGTGCTCCACAACGGGAGGGGCCACAACAGTGAGAGTCCCGCGTACCGCAAAAAAAAAAAAAAAGAACCCCCACATGCTCAGTGAACATCCAGTGGAATATTACCCAGCCATGGAAAGGAATGGTGCACACTGGTACCCGCTGCCTTGCCCATGAACCTTGAAGATATTATGCTGAGTCAAAGAAGCCAGATGCAAAAGACCACATATGGTATGATGGCATTTATATGAAATATCTAGAACAGGCAAATCTATAGAGACAGAAAACAGATTGGGGGAGTTGGGGAGAGAGCAGAAATGGGATGCAGCTGCTCAATCAAAGTTTCCTTTTGGGGTAAGGAAACTGTTTCGGAACTAGATACGGGTGTGGTTGCACAACATTGTGAATGTGCTAAATGCCACTGAGTTTTTCATTTTAAAATGGTTAATTTTATGTTATATGCATTTTCCCTCAATAAACATACATACACTCATTACCGGCAACCTGAAAAGAAGCTATGATTTTAACCTTTTGATGTCACCTGAATGCCTTCTGTAAGTTGTACATGTGTCTTAATAATGAAACTCCTTCCATTATATACACAAGACACATTCTTGGATTTTGATAATATTTTTTTTAAAAGAGGAGTAACGTCTGGTGTAGGGGCTGAGATCTGGTGTACCTGCAATGGAGTCATACACTGACAAGTCTTGATAAGAATAATTTGCTCGAGGGGATAAAGGAGCGCAATTCCAGAACATGTGGATCTCTCCTCTCTAGGAGAAACCTCAGCTCAGAAATGGGGGTTTTTAGGGAAGAACATATATTTTGGGGAGCTCCCGCCCAGCCTGTGGTCCCAATGCACTGATGTCTCTTTAGTAGCATGTGGTCGTAATGACAGACTTTGCCGATTGCTTTCCACATCTGCGCTAGGGATTGGGTGACATGGGTTTCTTGTTTTGGTGCTTGACGAGTGACATGGGGTGTCAGATGTCACAAAGCATTAAATAAAACCTCAAAGAGATGGATATTGGTACCATGTTTATTTGGAAGTGCCAGTGGCTGCTTAATTGCAATTTTGTAGAAACAAACTATTGGCTGAGAGTTATTTTTATCAGTCAGGTTTTTTGTTTCCGCCATTTCCAGGCTGAGCCTCAAGTACCAAGGCCAGTCCTCTGAGGCTGGAGTCAGTTCCCATGGAGGCTGGGGGCTGATGGCATTTGAGGAGCTAATCACAGGTCCTGCCTGGGGACCTTGCCTTGTCTCACTGCTGTCCCAGGGCTCCTGCCCTAACTCATGCCAAAGAAGCTCACGGCTCACACCCCTGTGTCCAATGAGGGACCACCACCCTCATCTACCGTCAGTTATTCCAAAGCTGACTTACCCAGTTTGGGACTAATTCTGGGCTTTTTTTTTTTTTTTTTTTTTTTTGT
>NW_006798409.1:3499140-3504417 GCF_000442215.2 Lipotes vexillifer | reverse complement strand
GTGGGATCTTCCCGGACCGGGGCGCGAACCCGTGTCCCCTGCATCGGCAGGCGGACTCTCAACCACTGCGCCACCAGGGAAGCCCTAATTCTTGGTTCTTGATTCCTTCCCCTCCCCTTCCTCTACTCCTGTCTGGCTGATAGCACCTCTGCCAGAGGACTCAGGCAAGTCAGTCACAGGGAGTGAGAATCAAAAGCCCTTTCTCCCTTTCCTTCCAGGAACAGGAGAACATTTGAATGGGGAGGGAGGCTACATAATTTGCAGGGCCCAGTGCAAAATGAAAATGCAGGGACCCTTATTAAAAAATTGTCGAAGGACTTCCCTGGTGGTCCAGTGGTTAAGAATCTGCCTTCCACTGCAGGGGATGCAGGTCTGATCCCTGGTCAGGGAACTAAGATCTCACATGCTGCGGGACAACTAAGCCCATGCGCTCTAGAGTCCATGCGCCACAACTAGAGAGAAGCCTATGAGCTGCAACTAAGATGCAGCACAGCCAAATATATAAATAAAATTTAAAAATAAATATTTTTTAAAAAATCTTTGAGAATTTCAAGGTGGCGCTAGAAGAGCTTTAAAGCAAGCACAGGACCTTCTAAGCACGGGGGCCCTTGGGATTGCACAGGTCTAGGCCTCTGATGCTGGTGTAGCAGTTTGGGTGGTATGAAGGTTGATATACAAGAAACTCTAAATATCCAATCTTCATCCTGAGTTAAGGGGTCCTGAGCTCTAGGAAGAGTACCTAAAACTGGGTGGATTCATCTTCTGTGTTCCAAGCCCAGACTTCCATCCCCCCAAATGGTGAGAAAAGGCAGGTTAGGGGAGGAGCTGGTGAGCTGAGATTGGAATAAGCTGAGCATGAGGGGATGGTGGGACATCCCAGTGGAGAAGTCAGCTGTGGGAAACAGAACAGCCCCTAGCCTGGAGTCACCCAGCAGCCCCACTGCCCATCCTCCTGGCACAGCAAGTCCAACAGAGATCATCTCCCCCATTCTCTGCTGAATAAAATTCCCAAGGGACACCAATGGACCCAGCTTCTGGCACATGCCCATCCCTGAACCAATCACTGTGGCCAGGGGACCGGGTTCTCTGGTTGGTCAGGTCTGGGTCATGTGCTCCACCCATGTGGCCAGGAGAGGGTGAGGCAGCTTGATTGACAGCTCCATCAGAAACTGCAGGGAATAGGGGATGGTTCCCAAAGGCAAAGTATATGCTGCAACCAGAAGGGCGGTGGAAAAGTGTGTTGCATGCACAAAAAGTAAATCAAACAAAGTGATCTGCAGCAACTCAAGCTAAGTCATACAAAAAAGGAAACATAACTGCATGAAAAACTGGGAATCCTAGACTAGAGCTAGGTTCAGAGCGTCCAGAAACCCACATCTATCACCAGATCTCCCATCTATCTATTTGGTTAACTACTGATCCAGCCATTCATCCACCCACCCGTACATCTGTCTTTCTCATGGTCCTGCTTCTATCTATGCATTTTTAAGGCACAAGTCTCTAAAGCCAGACAATTGAGGTTCAAGTTCAGATTTCATAACCTATAGTTATGTGGCCTTGGGGCAATTTACTTAAACTCTCTGTGCCTCAGTTTCTCCATCTGCAAAATGGGGATAATAAACTATCTCATAAGACTGATGTGAAGATTAATTGAGTTATTCTTGTAAAGCACTCAAAACAGCACCTGGCACATAGTAATTGTTCCATAAATGTCAGTTCTCACTATTATCACTGTAGGTGGGCTCTTTGCATGTGGCTGGGGTGGGTGGGGTGGGGAACAGCCATAGGCAGCTCCAGCCCTATGCTATTGCACCTGAGCAAACCTAAAGGACAGAGAGTCACTCTTCCCAGCATCCACGCATAAAACCTCAGGAAAGGACACTCAGATGCCCTGGCCTGAGTCACATGCCCATGTCTGGGTTACTCACTGTGGCCAGGGGTGGGATACTAGAATTGACCACAGCATGTGTCCACAGCTGTGCCTGGGAGGAGGGTATGTGATTGGCGGTCTACCCAGAACCCAGACAAGGGGCTGGCTTTTACCAGGAGGCAGGGAGAAAGCATGCTGGGTAGACTAAAGCCACAGATATTCTCTACACTGGTAAATTTTCTGGGGGGACTTCAGCACCTCTTATAAAGTTTGTATCTTGAAAGAGTTATACATGACTATCATCTTTTCTGGTCAGAAAGAACATTCAGAAACATCTACAGGGTGGACTGTGGTGGGCCATTATTTGAGGTCCACCCTCCAGGTTCCAGAACCTTCTGTGTAACCTGCACAGCGTGCATGATCCCCAGCTCCTGGTACGACACTTGGCACACGATGGGCCCTTCTTGCTGACTCCGCTGCCAGTCCACGCTCACGATGGCTCCTCTCATGTCCCAGAGTTCATATGAGCTTGTCTTCATCTGGGATTTCTTCTGAGGGGATTCTTTGTTGCCTGGTTTGTGGAACCAATTTTAGGTAAGTTCTCAGATTAAGAATCACTCACCAGGGACTTCTCTGGAAGTCCAGTGGTTAAGACTCCTCCTTTCCACTGCAGGGAGCGTGGGTTCGATCCCTGGTCGGGGAACTAAGATCCCGCATGCTGCATGGCGCAGCCAAAAAAAAGAATAACTTTTTTTCCCCACTTAGAACCTTGGATGTGAAAAAAAAAACAAACCTCTTGGCTTCTGGGTCCTCCATTCACAGAGGGTGTTGCTGCCTTTGGAGAGTCTTAATGCAGGGGGTCTGAGACGCAGGTCCCCGGCCCTTAAGTGGGTGTTAAAACCAAGTGCTAAGACCTAATTGTGGTGAGACTCCACCCTGGACGCTCCAGTTGCATGACAGATGGCTCCATTTCCTCTGGCTTCTAGTTTCCTCTGTGTTTCTAGCACTGGGATTTCCCCTTTCTTTCACCTATGACTTTTTAATTGATTTAGTTATCCAGCTTTTACAAGCATTTGTATCCAGATCTGTTCCATATCAGCTTGGTCCACCATGTTGCCAAAACCAGAAGCGCATCGTAGACACTCAGTAGGACCATCGTCAAAATTCTGAATAATAGAGAAATTCACCAACGACCTGTCATCTCAGAGGAAGTGAAGAGCCATGGTTAGGTTGCCTACCAGCCCTGTTGTTCTCCAACTATTTGAAAGATAATATGGGAAACATTACAGGTGCCACCCATCTTTTTCTTTCCTATTTGGCTTATGAGTTAGCCCTCATCAACTAAGAGATAAGAGCAGCCCAATATCCCTGTCATTAGCAACAATACAGATTGCCATCCCAGACAGCATGTATTCACCACGTACCAGACTGTAGTAAGTGCTTATACACATTATCTCATTGGATGTTCATTATAATTCTGTAAGGTAGCAGCAGTATTATCGGTCACACTTGACAAATGCTGAACCTGTGTGATCCAGAGAAGTAAATTCACAGCTAATGAACAGGCGTGCTGGGATTGAACTCAGGTCATCCACACTTCAAAGTCTGCCTGTTTTCAGGAAAGAGAAATTAAAGCAAAATGGCAAAGTGGATAGAAAATGCTGGATCTCTTTTGATTTAAATGTCCTCCGTGTTCACAGGCACCATGTCGTGAGAACACGGCACTCTGGTTCATTTACTTCAGTCCTTCCCCATCGTACCTCTACCTCCTCCTTCTAGGAGGACACATAAAAAAATCAGGTTGACAAAGAACAAGGATGACTTAAAGTCATTAAAGTTTCTGGGTGCCTTTCCTGGCTTACCCTCATCCCTACCTTACCCCCACTTACCAATTGCTTTTCCCTGCTCTAGATTCAAGTTGCTGAAGCTCACAACTTCCCATGCTCTGGTTCAGGAGTCACATGGCTCATCACTGGAAAGACCACAGGGTGATGAATATCTGAAATGCTCTCTCATTTCTTCCAGTCTCCCACCCCTCCTCCAAGCCCAAGTCTAGCACAAGAGCAAACCCTGGGGTCCGTGTCTGTACCAGAAGGTAAACTGCATCTTGTGGTATGCCTTCACCCCAAGTTCACACACGAGGGGGGCCTCTTCCTCTTAGCACAAACACAGAACTATCAATAAGTTTGCCTTCCCGAGACCACAGTCCCAGGGAGAGGCCAGTGTCAGAATCGGATTCCACTACCCACCAGCAGTAGTATAAAGCCAGCAGTCTAGAGCCCAATCAGATGAAGGGGGACCTCAAGAGTACCCGTCCAAGAAATTTTAGGGAATTGGATGAATGAGCGGAGAGGGTACTCGAAAGAGTCTTCATACCAAAGCATTCAGCACACCAGACTGGAACCATCTGCACACACATCCTTCTGCTGGCCTCTGTCCCCCCCTCCTCCCGCCTCAGAGCTGCCCAGGCTTCACTTTTTCAATAACTTTCCCCTTTCCTAGGTTTGTTTTCCCCTCCAAAGCTTTATCCCTCCCTTATTTGATGTCCCAGATCTGGATCTAAAAGATGTGCAGACATTCCTTCTCTACCTTACCCTCAGCATCACCATTCCACATCGCACCTCCCCTCCGCCCCCGCCAACACACATACACCTGACAGCTGACAAAGGCAGACATCTTTGTGTGTCATCGAGTGGAGACCAATGGCATCTGAAAAGGTTATTGCTCTTAGAGTAAACTGTGTGACCCTGGGACAGTCACCTTGTCAGCTTCTTTATTCATGAGTCCTCATTCTCCTTCCCAGGATTGATGGGTGACACTTCCTTATTCTGAGCCTTTCTTATATATATTTACAGTAGTTTCTGAAGTACATCCTTAATCAAAGGGGCCGTGACTTGTTGACACATCTTTGGAATATTACTGAGTAACTCATTAAAATGTTAATAGCTTCTGTCCGGATGTATTGATCGTGATGTCAACTATTCTTGGAATAATAAATAAAGTTGAGTCTTTAAATTTTATCCTTCAACAATCCTGAGCAATAAGTGAGCCAAGGAGTACCTGAGGGGAAATCAGTTACCTTGCAGGCCTCCAGGTGAACCGGGATCAAATAAAGAGGGATCTTCAATAGCTAGCGGGAAGCAGCCGCATAGCACAGGGAGATCAGCTTGGAGCTTTGTGACCACCTGGAGGGATGGGACATGCGGATATACGTATACGTATAGCTGATTCACTTTGTTATTCAGCAGAACTAACACAACAATGTAAAGCAATTATACTCTGATAAAGGTTTGTTTTTTGTTTTTTTTTTTGCGGTATGCGGGCCTCCCACTGTTGTGGCCTCTCCCGTTGCGGAGCACAGGCTCCGGACGCGCAGGCTCAGCAGCCATGGCTCACGGGCCCAGCCG
>NW_006798409.1:3493491-3499029 GCF_000442215.2 Lipotes vexillifer | reverse complement strand
TCCTGGACCGGGGCACGAACCCGTGTCCCCTGCATCGGCGGGTGGACTCTCAACCACTGCGCCACCAGGGAAGCCCAAGATGTTTTAAAAATAAAAATAAAAAAGAGGAATCTTCAAGCTCTGTGATGAAAAATGTCATGGCAGACAGAGTCAAGCTCAAACCCAAATACAGATTAGGGGAAAATACCCAAAATCTGGGACCACGGTTTCTCCCCAGGAAAATCAACAAGGACGATTTTGAATCAACAACCTGACAAATACCTCCTGGCTTCCCCAAGTGTTCTTAGCGATGGAGGCGTGAGCAACCACAGACTGAGAGGAGCCCATGTTACAAGAGCCATTTTCAGTTTCCCAAGACTAAAGTCCAGGGTGGGCATCCTCTGGTGCTCTGGCCAACTGCCCATTGCCCTCTGGCTTTTGTCTCACTAACCTTTCTACATTTCTGATCCTTGAACACGCCGTATTCATACCGCCCTTGCTGTCCCTTCTGCCTGGGAAGGCTGTTCTGGCCTCAGATGTTCATGAGGCTGTGGGAAGCTGGATCCTTTCTGCCAGTCAGTTCTCACCCCACCCAACTGAAACCCTCCCTAACATGACCCTGCTCGATTTTAAATGCCACATCCCTCTCCGGAGTCATCCTTGTTCTTTGTCAACTTGGTTTTTTCATGTCTCCTCCCAGGAGGATGGGTAGGGACCATGTCTCTCTTATCCCTCACTGCAGCCCCAGCATTTGGTCCAGCCTGGGCACATAGTAAGCACTCAGTAAATATTGGCTGAATAAATGAAGAGACCGCTAAAACACGGAAGGGATCCTGGGATGCCCAGAGGGCATTAAGCTGAAAGGGACTCAACTAAAAAAAGCAGGAGAGAGACTGGAAAGGAGCCGACATGGAAAAATCCGCAGGAAATGCTCTACTCAGAGCATGGGGAGGAGTAAGGGATTTGGTTGGGATGCACATCAAAAACTCGAATTACTACTTGGAACTCAGTTGAAGAGGGAAAATCCTTCACATGGCTCCATGACTCAAGGCCTGAGCGCCACGGTTTAAGGACCTGCTTGAGCCTTAAGTCAATGTTTCCAGAACAAACACCCACAGCCAGAAGTGGCCAGGGCCGCTGACACATCACACCACTCTCTCGGGCTGGGGCAAGTTCTGTTAGGGACATTATTATCATTCCTGACAATCCGCCATCCCAGCCCTGGCCTCTCTGATACCCAATCAATGGGCCCATTCAGAAGGAGCCCCGTTTTGCATATTATTCTTAATAAACATTCATAGTGCAAGCTATAATGGCCCTTTCAAGGCTGCTGCTTTGAATGCGTGTTAGCAACAGAGTGCCTTTGTGTACTTACATGTAAAAATACACTGGCCACCCTGTTGATATGCGGCATATATATTTATAAATATTTATCAGCGAGTCATGGCTGACATTTTCAAAATGCTGCATTTGAACTAGACCTCGGTTTTTTTCTGTCTCCCAAGCTGAGAGGCCAGACAAGGTTAATTAATCCAATTTTGCCTAATAATGTGCGTCGTAATGATCTCCATGCCCTGGTTTTATTTGTCAAGGGGGAGTGGGCTCCAAGGAAGGGGCTCTGTGATTCTGAAAAGAGGGGTGTCCCGACTCCAGGCTTGATCTCGAGCCAGCCTGGGGCGATGGGGACATGCCCAGATCACCTTCTGGGGAAGCGAGAAAGAGAAGAAGCAAGTCGCAAATAAAATCCAGGGCTCTGGAAGTGGGTTATCCTCAGGGCAAGGGATAAAGTGGCATCATGAGTTTCTCTCCCGATTCTATCCCCCTCTCCTGCCCAAGTCCCTGGGAAATTCCAATGATTCAGAAACGACATTCCAAATGCACTCGGATGGACTGGAGTTCCTTGCTTTTCGTAACGTGGTTGATATGAGAACACTTGCGCCCCTGTCTAGGACAAAACAAGTATTGGATTTGATAAGGATTGACCAAGAGAAATACCTGTTTTTAAGAAGGGAGGGTGGGGGATGGAGTGCATGCTGTGAACGCTTTGACTTCCTGCCCTGGGTTGGTTCACAAAGCACCATGCACCGAAGACCCCTCTGCAAACCTGATATCTCTCCATTAGCCCCCAAAGGGCCTCCTGTTCTGTGCATTTTGATCCCTATTCAGATTCGTCTTCTAACTCTTGAAGCTGGGAGGCATCTAGGGCAGGACAATATTTCGAAAGGAGGTCTTCAAAGCATATCTAAACTCCCTGAACTCCTGCTCACCTCTACTCCACTCCAGTTTGGGGCTCAGCTTTGTCTGGGCCTTATGGGTGCCTCTCTCTTCCGTGCAATGACTCTTGGTGTCTTAGGAAACCCTGTTTGTCTGCCGCCGCTCCCCATCCCCGTGTGGCCTCCCAGGTCGCAGAACAGACCTCACCGACGACAGCTCCAAGTTCATCCTGTGCCCTCAGCTCTGGTTTATCCCTGTCCAGCTCTGTTCCGCCAGCAGGCTAACGCCACACCACACCACCCTTCACCCCATACTCACCTCCATCAAGCAAACCTGGGCTACCAAATCTCAACACGACAGTCCCATTTAATGCTGATTAAACAAAACCTAAGAACAGTGATCTACTTTAAAAAAAACAAAATGTCAAGCCCAGGCCAGCACCAATTTAGATTTTAAACCATCTATTCTTTGGATCACCTGTGTGCCACGGAGGCTCACTGCTCGTGGTGCTTGAGTCCCAGACGCCTTACTCAACACACCCTCGCAAACGGCTTGACTGTCCACTGGGCGTTTACTGCACCCATGTTCTCTTCCTTATACCGCACAGCCAGTAAAACAGCAATGGACTTGAAGTCAGAAACCTGGAAAAAATTCCCAGCTTTGCTCCCTGAAAGCTGCGTGACCATGACCTTGGGCATATTAGCTAACTTGTGTAAGTAGAGCTTATAACCTTATTCCACAGGACCGTGGTGAGTTCAGAATAAGACAATTCAAGAAAGCGCCCAGCATGTGGCCACGCCATAGTACGTCCTATGTAAGTTCAACAGCAAATCTCTGTTGAATCAGTGACAGAGGAAGCAACATCTAGAAATGCCTTTATTTCTTAAAATCTGTTACTTAAAATGTTACTGTTACTTAAAATCAGGTTCAATAACACCTTGAGAGCTCTAGCCGCTAAAGCTTCAAACTCATAAAGCTCATAAGCATTTGTAAACTTGTGAATGTCACCAACATTTTTTAAACAAAGGTCCCCCCTCCCCTGGATACCATGAATATTTATTTGTGGCCTTAGGTGTATATCTTATGCCAGGGTGGAATCCCCCTGATGGCATGTGTAATTATGCCCCTGGTGTGATTCATCCTCGTGGGCCCTGAGCCAAGGAGGCATTAATAACTATTTATTAATCAACATGTGGATGGGCATGTGTATTAGACACACCTAATGTACCCCTTGGGCTCTCTCAGCTCACCATTCTCTTCCTCTCCCACACGTCCCATACCCCACCAGCCCACCCCTTCACGAGCTGCTTGCTCGGCCTCAGAGGCAGACCAGCTTCCTTGGGCCCTCGAGGTTCTACTGCCTGAGGCCAACCAGCTCCACGCCCCCCGGACTCTCTGGCTCCTCTGGACTCTTATGGACTCAGCAAAAAAGGATGAAATGCACACCACAGGGCCTGGGCTCTGACTTCTGTCAGGCTGGGAAGGAGCTGGATGTGCCAGTTGATCATACAGGGGAGTTAACTCCCCAAAGGAGTTAACATGGACCAAGCGGAAGCAGGAGATTGGAAGACGCCAGATGGATGATAGATGTCTTCTCTCTCTCTCTCCCTGCAGTGGACTACTCTTAGACACAATGACAACCCACAGAGCTGAAAAGCACATCTGCTGACCAGCTAGTTCTGTCTTCATGGTTCGATGCCTTGCTTCCCACCCTCCTTGCCTTGGATTCCCCTTCCCTCACTCACTGCCCTGAGATTGTACCTCCCAAATAAAGCATTAGTACTGAATCTCTGCTTTAGGCTGGGTTTTCTAGGGAACCTGGACCAAGACTGGTTATTTTAAAGATGCATAAGTTGAAGAACAGGGGAAACGTCTCCTGAATTGAGACTGTGAAAGAGACGCCAAGATTGTTCATTAGTCCATTCAGTAGATTTCATTAAACTGCCTGGTTAACATGGTGCTATGGACTGAATGTCTGTGTCCGCCCCCCTCTGCCCCAAACTCATATGCTGAAAGTCTAACCCCCAACGTGATGGTATTTGGAAGTAGGACTTCAGGGAGGTAATCAGGTCATGCAGGTGGAGCTGTCCTGAATAGGATTAGTGCCTTTTTTTTTTTTTTTTTTTTTTTTTTTTTTTTTTTTTTTTTTTTTTTTTTTTTTTTTTTTTTTTTTTTTTTTTTTTTTTTTTGCAGCATTGGGTCTTCGTTGCTGCATGCGGGCTTTTCTCTAGTTGCAGAGAGCGGGGGCTACTCTTCCTTGTGGTACGCGGGCTTCTCACTGCGGTGGCTTCTCCTGTTGCGGAGCCAGGGTTCTAGGTGCACAGGCTTCAGTAGTTGTGGTTCACGGGCTCTAGAGTGCAGGCTCAGTAGTTGTGGCACACGGGCTTAAGTTGCTCCACGGCATGTGGGATCTTTCCAGACCAGGGCTCGAACCCGTGTCCCCTGCATTGGCAGGTGGATTCTCAACCACTGCACCACCAGGGAAGTCCTATAAGGCTATTCGTTTTTATTAGGTTGTTTTTTAAAGTCTGGCTGTGCTTCTTTAACACTGTCTCCTGCTGGATCCCTCCTGCAGTGCAGATACTAAGTGAGGCCAGTGACAGAGCAAGATTTTGGAGAAATACCTGATTTTTTTAGTGCCCTTTTAAGAAGAGTCACAAGAGAGCTTGCTTTCTCTCTCCTTCTGCCTCATGCATGAGGACACAGCAAGGAGGGAGCATTCTACAGTCCAGGAAATGGGCTCTCACCAGGAACCCAACCAGCCAGCACTTCTGGCCTCCAGAACTGTGAGAGATAAATTGCTGTTGTTTAAGCCAAGTCTCTGGCATTTTGTCGCAACAGCCCAAGCTGATTAAGACACGCGGTCACGCCAGTTACACCTGGGAGTCCAGGTCCTCAGAAAAGCAGGGGCACCAGGCTGTGGGGCCCACACACCAGCTCACCTCTCTGGGCTCTGTGCAGTCCCAGTGGGAGAGTCCAGAAAGCCCTGTTCCCAGCTGCCCCTTTGTCTAGGGCTGAATCTCCTTTAGCTGCCCAGACTCAGCCAAGAAACCCAATCAAGGGCAAAGCATTAGAACATTTTCTCTTCCTTGCCTTGTGCTATTTTAAAATAATTAATACAGATGTGGTCACAAAGAAAAGAGTTTTGCTCTCGTGCAATGATGAAAATATGGTCAAAACAAGGTAGGTGAGTCAGATGGACAGGCAGAAGCCTCTGAAGTAGGCTGGTCCACAATAGGGGTTTCATCTTACTTCTGTCCCTGGAAGAATTCATGAGGGCACAAGCCCGGCTATGCTCCCTCTTGGCTAGGCCCCGCTCACCATCCCACAAAAAGAGGGAAGAGC
>NW_006798409.1:3488505-3493472 GCF_000442215.2 Lipotes vexillifer | reverse complement strand
GAAGAGCGTGGCTCCTTTTAGAAGATCCCAATTGAGGGCTCTCATAAGTAAATTATCAATTAAATCCGGGAGCCAATAGATCCTTCCTTTAATAATAAAAACAGAACCATATACCTTAGATGTAGCATCACGCCATTTTCAGAATTCTTTTCCGGATATTGTGCAGTTTGATTATAACTGAAAAAGCCACAAACCTGTGTAGCAGCCTTGTATTGGGTTGAATCATATGACCAGTTCTGTAAGTCAAAAATGGTTGAATATCAGTTACATACAGTTCAATGTATTTGACAGCCAATGTCCAAATTCTGGAAGAGAAAGCAACAGAAGTAAGCAAGAGGCCTTGAGAAGGTAAGTGCTAGAAGAAGACATGCAGGAAGAGAGGAAAAGGAAGAGAAATGGGGATTAAGTTAAATGGTACCAACAATGACCTCTTTTCTTAGTAATAAGAGTTCAGCGTGGTTTTGAGGTTTGAAATTTGATCTGTATTCCTTCAACCAAAGAATCTTGTTCCTACAATTAACACATTTAAAAGTAGGTATTTAACAAGTACTTGATGACTGATGAATGGGCACAGAGGTCAACATAGGGAAGAGGGCTACCAGCACCCCAAAATAAAAGGACTGAGAGTAAAAACATGGATTGTTTGTCTAAGCAATCGTGGAGCTTAAGCAATCGTGGTTTCTAATGTGGAATAATTTGTCAGGTGACCTTGAATGAGACTGTTAACCCTCTTTTTGTTGCAATGAGAAAGGGGGGATAATACTTATTCCATACAGGGCAGTGCTGAAGGGGGTAAACATGATTGATCACTGCGAGTTTGGGGAAGGAAGACGGTGTAATAAATACTAATTATGATGACCATTCCTGGCTTCTAAGAAAAATGCCTTTTAAAAAAAGGAAGGAAGGAAAGAAAAATTCCACCCAAAGAGGGTCTCATGGGGCAGTCATAGGGTGTCATGGCCTTATGCTCTTCTGAATAAATCCAAAGGGGAAAAGGCTTGGTTACAGGTCACAACAGCCAGAGCAGGCAAAGAAAATATTCTTTTAAAAAAAAATTCTTCTTACATAAATTAATTTCGTGTTTTGATTGTCAAATTAGCACAGTTTTAGATTAATATGTCACAGCAAAAACTTGCTTGTAAGCACATGTCTTCATTTTCGTAAATGCTAAATAAAAACATTTAAAATGTAAAGGTCATAAATTAGCCTCCTACAGCAACTCAGCTTTACATAGTGGTGGATATTTCATCAGCATCCCTGGGCCCCTAATAGATGGCTGTATTCTGGAGTGAATTTCTCCATGGAGCCATGGCTTCCGATCCTATGTCCTACAGCATCCCATAGTGCACTCTCGAAACAAATGGGAGCAATGCCTGTATTTTCAAGACGAATTTTGCAGCCCTTTAGCTTTTCCCCTCTCAGTTCTCTGTTTCCTCCCTGTTTCTCCCCAACATGCACAGGGTTTACAGTGCTTCCAGCCCAAACAACACGCTCCACAGGGAAGGGGGCTGATTGGTTTAGTTTGCGGGCAGCCCTGTAAGGGGTGGTAATTGACACTTTAACGTATGACATGTTGCATTCCTTCATCTCGAAGCCGTAATTGAATACACATGAACCCCCCCTGCACTGGTGACCCCGGAGTGTGCCACACACCTGGAAGTAGTGAGGTTCAATTAATGTGTCACCGTCACTAACAGCGGCTACCAGTGAGAGCCGCCAGCAGCCGGGGAACAAAGCCGGGAGCAGCGCGGGGTAAACCCCAGGGGCGCGGCTCCCCAGCAGAGCTGCCCTGGACCCGCTCTTAAAATCTAGTTTTCCCAGGAAAACGATTTGCTTTTAATTACTCCAATTAATTTTACCTAATGGCTTTGCTCATCGCTCACTCAAAGAGTTATTTTTGTGCCAAAATACCCCAACAGTCAACTGAAAGGAAATGACAATGGCCCAAGTAAATTTCCATGATAACACTTCTTAATAAAGGAACAGATGAGAAATTGAATATGATCTGAAAGGCGGGACTCAAGCTGCGGAAATGCAGAATTCGTATATGATGAATTCCACCCCCTCATTCTTTGGTTCATTCTGAGTATTCGCGCAGCGCTTACGGTGGCCCAGGGACCCTGCAGGGACTAGTGCAAAGGGGTCCCTGCCTTCCCGGAGCCCATGGACTCAGGGGGAGTCAGAACGGTTATGAGGACCAGGGCCAGGAGGCAGAGGAGGGGCGATTCCGGGCGAGCCGAGCCTTAGCGGCGACCGCCCCGCACCCCGCCTGGCTTCCCAGGCTGCAGACTCGGGAGCTGCCTCTGAGCTCCAAGAGGAGGAGCCCGAGTTCACCGGGGAGGGGGGAAGGGAGAGAACAGTTTTTCGGGCAGAGACCCGCGTGCGCAGACGCGGGGAGGCCAGAGAGAAAGTGAAAGAGCCTGGGGTGGGTAGGAAAGAAGGGGGCCAAGCTGGGGGCGCGGGTGGAGGGCTTTGGAGGAAAAAGATGAAAGGGAGAAGCCAGCAGAGAACAGCCACCTCCCAGTCTTCCGGAGGACGGGAGTTTGGGCTTCGGTGGCAGTCTAGTTACTTTTTCCAGAGCCAATAACCTTTCTCTTCCTTAAATACACACACACACACACACACACACACGCAGAGTGGGGGAAGCACTTGCATATTAGAATTCAAAAAAAGGGGCAAGACTACAATTTTAGTATATTGTTGGAGGAAAGGAAAAGTATATTGCATTTTATATTTGAGAAATTTCATTTCATTTACATTAATTAATTAAATTAATTGTTAATTAATTGCAGCGATTGCTAAAAGAGTGGAAAGTAACACCAAGGCTGGAGGGCAACCCTGTTCCACAGAAGGCGCTGACTGGTTCTCCCTGACCACGCCCAGTCCTCGTGGGCCCTGGCCACGCCCCCGCCTCATTCTTTCCCACCAAGTATGCAGCTCTGTCACTTTGCCGACTGGCTGTGGGCTGCGGAGATTGCTTTGGTTCTCCGGGCCCCTGTGAAGCTACAGGGGTGTGACCTAGGTGAGTGTGCACCTTAGCACTTTGATTGGCCTCTAGGACCCCCACTGCTCCCTCCCTGACCCACTCCTGGCCCTTAAGCCCCTTAGGAAGAAAGCCTCCTGCATCTAGGAGGCAGCCTGGGTTTTCCTAGACACGGAGGTAATGTAGATGGGCTTCTGGGTGAACCTCAGGGCTGGAACGCACGCGTGATTATCTCTGCACTCTTCCTCACATCCCACTAAAATGGCAGAAAAGGCAGGAAAACGAAGGAATGTCTCCCAAGGACAGAAAGGTCAGGAGAAGAAGCATTAGAAAAGAATTTTGTGAGGTGCAGAGTGAGTGGGCAAATGGTATCTGACTTAGCAGCAGGGAGAAAGCTGCACCCTACCTGCTGGAGGGAGGTGGCAGGAGGGCCCTCATAAGAAACAAAGCGATTCCTGCAGAGCCATGGACAGGCTCCAGAATCGGGAGCGGCAGTTATTTCTGAAGGCGAGGGTAACACGTCATGCTGAAAACCTGAGGACTGGTTGAAAGACCGCGCAGGAGTGGGGGGATCCGCAAGTCCCTTCCTCCAGTGCACTTTTGGGGTTCTGCACCTGAATGGCATGCTATGCACCCTCTCTCGGAATCTCTGCTCCCTGCCCACCCCTTCAGGAGACTAGAAGTTTCCTCTCTGACCCATCAAACCAGAGAGACTCAGAGCACTGGACCCAGCTGAGGGCTAGGCAAGTGGGAAACACGCTCCCTGAACGGGGGCGTAGGGGTTACCCCACCCCACCTAATGGCATTTGCAAAGTGTGGTGTAGCCTTGGAGGGGAAGGCGTTCCTAAACTCGCAGTGTGGAATTCATAGTTTGGTCCTTTTCAAAACTGGCGAGCCCTGGTTTTCTCACCGGATCACCATGTGTTAACATGCACCAGCACTTTCTAGCCTCTGGGGGCGGGAGGAGTTTTGTGCAGGGGTTTGCAAGAGAAGGGTGAAGAGAGTGGAGGACCCAGCAGAGAGCTGGGTCTTCTGAGCTGGTTTGCGTCCCAGTGGAGAGGCGTGTTGACACTGTGAGATTCTGAGCCTGGGTTGTGTGCCTTCAAGGCCCCATTGTGTTGTTAGTTGAGGTATTTGCTGCCCTCGCTGGGGAAGGATTACACCTCCTCACCCCATGGACACTGGGCGTGACCAGTGAAATGTGAGTGATGGGTGACGCTTCTGAGCTGAAGCTTTAAGAGCCATTGCTCTGTGTGGCCATTTGCTTCTCCCCTTCTGCCACAGAACCAGCTTGTCCTGGAGGAAGCCGGGCCCTGGATCTTCAGCCTGGGTCCCAGGATGAGGGCGACATGGGGCAGAGTGAAAATAGTGTGCACAAGCAGTAAACCTTTATTGTTGGAAGCATCTACCGTTTTAGGGGTTGTCTGTTACCACAACATACCAGTAGCAAAAGCTGATGGCTATGCAGCCAGGCTTAGCAGAGGAGGCATCTTCTGTCACCTGCAGGAAATGAGCACCCCCGCTGGTTCCTTGGAGACAGCGGTTGGGGCCACACAAAGAGGGCCCCCTTGGCCCAGACAGGCACCTTCACAGAAGGCACCAGCAGGGGCGACGTGAAGAATCACCTCCATCTCGTGGACTGTGGACTGCAGATGGCACGGGGAGGCTGGGGTGCGGGAGACACAGAACGGTACCGCCTTCGGGGAAACCCTGCCATAGCCCAGGACTCTGCATGGCCTGGACGTCCTGTGTAGGGAGGTGGGCGCCATGAATGAGCCGGTAGAAACTGGGTCTCTGCGCCAGTTATTAAGCTTTTCCTCTCAGCTCTACACCTCCCTTTACGCTGTGCTTTTTGATGCTGGCGCAGGGCTCTGTGGATTCCGTTTCTGCTTCACTGTGGGGCTCTATCAGGCTCTGCCAATGGGCGACCCCAAGGCTCCTAGAAGGACTGGGGACCCGCTCCTTCCTGCTGGCTTCCTGATGG
>NW_006798409.1:3445920-3488395 GCF_000442215.2 Lipotes vexillifer | reverse complement strand
GCTGAAGCGGTTGGTTCCTGCCTCGTCCACGCTCCCAGGACCAGGTTCGTTGTACCCACTCCCGGGGTCAGCACCAGCAAATGAGGACCCTCCTCAGGGCTCTGAGCCCTTAATCCATGGTCCTTCCTCCCACCTTCTATTCTGATAACCCTCCCTGTCCTGTTGTCCTGACTGGATTCTGCCTGGTACGGTAATGGTGACCCCACCTGTGGCATCACTGGGGGAGGCAACAGATACCTGGGAAGCAAGGATAACCAACCCGAAGGAGAGTCTTTGGTCTCTATGAGCCAGAGGACTGACCCAGTGTGTAGTGGTTGGACACCTGCTAAGTGCCCTAGTTGTACTGGGTGCTGTGCAAGACACAGGCTGTCTAAACTATGGTCCTGCCACCAAAGAGTATAGCTGGGAAGAAGGGCTCTCCAAGGCCACACACAGATCCAGAGAAGGGACAGGTTCTGAAGGCTAGAACAGTCAAAAGGTCACCAAGGCTTCTAATCAGCAACTCCTACTTAAATCAGCAACTCCAGGGGCTTCCCTGGTGGCGCAGTGGTTGAGAATCCGCCTGCCAATGCAGGAGACATGGGTTCGATCCCTGGGCTGGGAAGGTCCCACATGCTGCGGAGCAACTAAGCCTGTGTGCCACAACTACTGAGCCTGTGCTCTAGAGCCTGTGAGCCACAACTACTGAGCCCTCGTGCCACAACTACTGAAGCCCGCACGCCTAGAGCCCATGCTCTGCAACAAGAGAAGCCACTGCAGTGAGAGGCCCGCACACTGCAGTGAGGCGTGGGCCCCGCTCACCGCGTCTCTGAGAGGGCCCATGTGCAGCAGCAAAGACCCAACGCAGCCAAAAATAAAAACAAAAAAAACCCCCAGCAACTCCAGGCATCTTCGGGGTAGACAGAGGGGCCAAACTCCAGGCATCTTCGGGGTAGACAGAGGGGCCAAGTGTAATCTACTCAATTTCCTGATGGAGAGATAGAGTTTACAGGGAGTTTACCCCTTTTCCAAGATCACAGAGCAAATTACAGATGGCCAGGGATTGTGTCATATCTCCAGGAATGGCCAAATTTTTTTGCACAGAGCTACGAGAATGGCTAAAATTTAAAGGACTGACAGTATCAAGTGTTGCCAAAGATTGGAGCAACTAGGACTCTCACATCACTAGTGGGACATGTAAATTGTTACAACCATGTTAGAAAATGTGTGGCAGCATCTACCCAAGCTAAACCTGCATGGTCTGTGTCCCGGCAACTCCCCTTCTGGACATACACCCAGAGGAAGCAAGTGCTTGGGTGTACCAACATACGTGCACAAGCAGGTTCACAGCAGCTTTATTCACAATAGCCTGAGGCAGAAAACAACCCAAATGTCCAAGAGTTGAAATGAATTTTTAAATTATCTGATATTCATACAGTGGAATATAACAGTAGTAAAAAACAGCAAACGATTTCCACAGGCAGAAAGATTTCACAGACGTAATGTTGGACAAAAGAAGCCATACCCCAAAAAGTACATACCGTGGGATTCCATTTATATGAAGTTCAAAGACAGGCAAAGCGGATCTACAGCAAGAAGGGAAGTTACTTTTCAGGCTGCTATTGATAGTGGGGTGGGTGGGCGAGCCTGCTGGGGAGTTAGAAATGCTCTGTAGTTTGATCAGAGTGGTATCTACAGAGGGATATACAAATAGAGATAGTTGTCGAGTTGTTTGCTTAATACTTGCGTACTTGACTGTATGTAATTTAAACCTCAGTAAAAAGGGTGCGGGGGCGGGGAGATTTGCTCAGATATCTCCTGTCTGGTTTGGGTTCTTCTGAGGCAGATCCTGAGACCAGGTTTGGAGGCACATGGTTTATTATTTTGGAGGTAAAAGAGCACTTGCGAGATCGTGGAAAATATGTATACTGGTCCCTGACCCCCTGAAACCCTTGTAATTTCCTGGGTGATAGGAGTGTCTTTTGTTCTGATGGGTGATTCTGGGTGGGCTCCTGGATGGGGGCTGGTCACAGAAAGAACAAACCACGGTTAGAAGCTTGGGATTTTCAGCCCCTCCCCCCAGTCTCTTGAGAAGGGAGAAGGGCTGTAAATGGAGTTAGTGATCAATCATGCCCACGTGATGAAGCCTCCATAAAAATCCCCAAACCCCAAAAGCACAGGCTTCGGAGAGCTTCCGGGTTGGTGAACACGTGGAGGTACTCACAGAGCGCATGGAAACCCTTCACCCTTCCCACTTACCCATCTCTCTTCATCTGGCTGTTCATCTGTATCCTTTATCATACTCTTCAACAAACTGGTAAATGTAAGTAAGTGTTTCCCTGAGTTCTGTGAGCCACTCTAGTAAATTAATCAAACATGAGGAGGGGGGTTGTGGAAACCTCTGATCTGTAGCCAAATCAGACAGAAGTTGTAGGTAACCTGGGGACCTACCCCTGGCAATTGGCCTCTGAAGTAACATGGGAGCAGTCTTGTGGGACTGAGCCCTCAGTCTGTGGAATGTGAAGTTATCTCTGGGCAGATAGTGTTAGAATTAAGTTGTAGACACCCAGCTGGTACAGCAGAGAATTGCTTGGTGGTGTGAAAACTACCCCTCCACACACACACACACTTTGTAATTGGGTCTTAAAATCATTTTAGCACTGGTAGGAAGTGAGTTACAAGGAAAGATAAAAGGTGAACTGTGGAGCCAGCTCTCATGGTTGGTAACTGGGCTTTAATTCCTCAAGGAAACTTGGGGAAACTTGCAGAACACACACCTCAGAATTATCCCACCTAAGGGGTGAGGGAGCTGGGGTATTTATACACCTACTCTGGAGAGTCAGAAGATGTGGGCAACCAGAAACAGGTGCAAATGTCCTGGCACTTCTGACCTGAAGGCTGGTGGGGCCGGTGAGCCCTCAGGCAACTGAAAGTCAGCCAGAGCACACAGAGGGACACAGATGGGGTACTGACAGCATCTATCACACACTCATATGATACAAGTCACGGTGATAGTGCCCACTGGTTAAGAGAATTTACCATGACAAAAAAAATGATCTGTGAATTCCCAAAAGGTCTTGAAATAGATGTGTATTTAATTCCATCATCTGCACACATTTGAAAGCCAGAGGTACTAATGTGTTTGTGAGAAGCATCATTCATGTCGATTCTCAGTGTCTTGTGGAGGGTCTCTGGCCCCCGGAAGTCAGTGTATCAACCACTAGAGCTCTTTCTGTTGTGAAATGAGCCAGCTGCATCCCCAGGCCAGAGCTGTTAGGGCCAGGGACGGGGGGCATTTTGATGGCTTGATCACCTGAAGGTAAAGTGACGTTTTGGTATTATCAAAGTCTGAATTAAATGGGTACCCAATACAATTAATGATAGATTGAGGAGTAGGAAAGGGGCCCATTATACATTCACTGTCATCCTCTTTGGTACAGAACTGCCGACCACAGGTCCCGACAGAGCCATCTCTGCAAAGGCCATGGCCATCAACCTTGCCCACAGCTGCCATCATGCAGGGCTTTTTGTGTGGCCACGTGGATTACCCCACGCTCCCTGCCACTGTGCTATCTCTAAGGCACTGTGAAAACCCGAATCTTCAGCCTGCGGGACTTCCTCTGGCCTTCCTGGTCCTCAGAGCCAGCCAACAACCTGCCTGCAGTCGGGACAGAGCTGCTCCGAGGGGCTGTGAAGCAGGCTTGTGCAGTGAGTATAGATCCCCACTGACACTGGCTTGGTTTGTGTTTGCAGGTGGAGGGCAGGGCACAGATTTTCCTTTTACTGTAAGTTCACTTAGCTCTCAAGCCCGCAGTTCTGTTGGTGGCAGGATATATTAATCTTGCCAAGTCAAGGTAAAGTCCAGGTAGTCGCCATTTAAAATGAAGTCACTTTGGAGTATCTCCAGATAATTCAGGTTCTCAGGTCAATTCCACACTTAAGTCTCAGGTGATTCCAGGAGCTTCTGCTCCCTGTCTGTCCACTCTGGTCATTCCTTTTCCTGGTGTTGATGACCCAGCAACAATTCCACCCCTGTCTGTCTGGGTCTGGTTTCCAGTCCATCCAATCTGGTTTCCAATCCTGTGGCCTCTGTCTCCAAGGCCGCCTCCCCTCAGGGACCTGGTGCCTGGCATTGTGCAAACCTCCTTCCCAGGCACTGAAATACTCACTCCTCACCCATTCCCCATTGGGCTGCAGAGGGGACGTCCAGGGCTCCGTTCAGGGCTGGGGACACGGTCACCTTCTCTCTTGCCCACCTCCACATCCTAGAGGCTTCAGTGTTTTGTCTTCACAAAGAGGCCATTCCTCATGTCTGGTTTTGTGGACCAAACATGAGACCCCAGGAGGGGTCCCACAGCTTGACTGTATGCACGAGGGTTACCTACATGCATGACCTTGATCCATCCCTCAGCCAACAGAATTCAATTTGACAACTGCCTAAGGTCTCTTCTCCCTAATGAGTCTTTTCTTCCACTTGTCATGTCTAAAGAGAACAGCATCCCTGGTGCCTGTTCTGTCTGTTAAAGAATCGTTTTCTCCTTCCCAACTCTGTATCCATGTGCTGTAAACCTAAAGGGAATTTCTCTTTACGATGTCTAATCAAATGCAGAAATAGGAGAGATAGCTTGAACCCCCGGGGAGAGCAGGGTTGGATACGCATTTAGACAGGATGCGAAAGGATATCTATGCAGACAAAGGGATGAGAAGAAAACAGAAAAGGCCAAGCAGTCATGGGTGACAAGCAGGGGAGCAGAAGAAAAAAATGAAATGAGTAGGAGATTGATAGCAAACAGAATCACAGGCACTGGGGACCTAGGCAGGGTGTGTGTAAGCCTTTAGGTCCCCCCCATTTCTGGAAGCCCATAAAGCAAGAGGACACTGGTGCTGGCCACCAGCCCAGAGCCTCCATGATACCTGACTCAGTTTACATGGTCCCCTGATCTACCCATCCCTGCCAGCCTCCTGACCGCAGTCCCAGCTGGAATGGCTCCAGAGTGGTCTCATACCATTCCCACCACCACCAAGCTCCTCTTAGCCTCCCCCAGGAGTGAGACCCTATCACAGCCTCCATTGTGCCTCCCAAGGTAGGAATTGCCATAGCTCCAGCACCCAGGTCTGGCCTGACCCAACCCACAAAGGTTCTAGCAAGTGCTAGGAGCTACAGTCTAGAAGGATAGGGCAATCTTTGCCAGGAGAGAACAGCAGATAATTGCTTGCCCTTCCTGGCACCTCCCACCCCCCTCCCACCCGGCCTGTTCCAAGTAGAGTGGTTACATATGGCCTCTCCTGAGGTGTCTCACAGGGCCACGCAGCCGTATCCCTTAAGAAACTGTGGCCATTGGCCTGTGTTTCCTTCCCTCCCTTTCTGCCTCACTCCCCTTTCTCCCTCACTCTGGCTTCCTTGGGATTGCACTACCACTCCCCACCCCAAAAAAGTATTAGCACACAAGCTTTGCGGCAGGCTCCGTTTTCTAGGGCTCCCAGACAAGCCTTGCCCCAGCAGATGGGCACCCCGCAGCAGAGCAGTGAGGGGCTGCACACTGGGATGTAAACTACAATCTTATCCATTTCCTGGAATGGGTGTTTGAGGCACAGTCAGTTATATCCGTTTCCTAGGACTGCTGTAACAAATTACCACAAACTGGATGGCTTAAAATAACCAAAATGTACTCTCTCACAGTTCTGGAGGCCACAGGTCTGAGATCAAGGTACTGGCAGGGATGCACCCCCTCCCCAGGCTCTCGGGGAGAATACTTCCTTTCCTCTTCTACCTTCTGGTAGCCGCTGGCACTTCTCCGCGCTCCTTGGCTTGTGGCTGCATCCCTCCATCTTTGCATCACGTCTCCTCTGTGCATCTGCCTAATCTCCATCTGCATCCCTCCTGTAAGGACGCCTGTGATGGTGTTTAGGACCTGCCTGGATGATGCAGGATGATCGCCTCGTCTCAGGATCCCCAACTTAATCACATCTGCAAAGTCCTTTTTCCAAACAAGGTCTCATTCACAGGTTCCAGGGATTAGGCTGTCGACATATCTTGAGGGGGGCGGGCACTTTCCAATCGACCATACCATCCTCACTCTCCTGGTTGGAATATGCAGTAGAGAGAAAGAAAAAAAAAAAAATCAAGTGAAACGCTAACATTACCACCAAACAGTTCTAGGGAGAGAGAAGCATAAGCAGGAAAAAAGTGCTAATGTTTCCATTTCTGGTGCCGACTGGGGCACAGGAGAGATCCCACTTTCAATCTTCATGTCAACATGTGTTATTTCTTCCTCGAGAGAAACAAAACTGAATAATCCAGCGTCGCCGAGTGGAACAGCTCACAAGTGGAAGAGCCGGGG
Organism: Lipotes vexillifer; assembly: GCF_000442215.2. Lineage (NCBI taxonomy): Eukaryota > Metazoa > Chordata > Mammalia > Artiodactyla > Lipotidae > Lipotes > Lipotes vexillifer. The sequence goes on along the minus strand of NW_006798409.1, from coordinate 3,482,075 downwards.
TTGGCTGCATGCCCCTGGCCCATGACAATGGGACATGCCCACCCAGCCCCTCTCTGGCCTCCCGCCAGCTCTTTTTGGCTCCTTTGGGCCCCAAAGCCCCCAGCCCAGCCATAGCTGGAGTGGAACTGTCAGTGGCCCCATTTAAAACCCATCTGTGAATGGCTCATAAATCACACCCTCGGAAAACTCACTCCTCATTATAACTCAGCAGAGAACAACTCTGTTCAGAGATTTAAATAAATGTGAGTGTGTAGTAGGTTGGTTGTTTTTTCGGCAGGGGCTTCTATGTAGGAGGATTTTGCATCCTATTCTTTCAGCTGTTCATGTTAATAAGGCCAGGAATAATTACAGGCCTTTCTCCAAATGTAGCAGTCTCTATTGTCAGATTAAGCAAGTGGCCGATGAACACTTTTAGCGTGATTTCAGGGGAGCCATCAAGGCTTAGAACCCCAATACCTCTCCCCTCTGACCTTGCAAAACAACTAGGTCAATGTCCCAAATTCTACAATTGGAGCTTCCTTCCTTTGGACCTGCCCGTGGTCAAAACACTAATATCGCTGGAAGGGGCCACACTTTTAAGCAGGGTTCACGTATACATTTATCCTAGCATTTTCTCAGAGCAAGGGTTATGGTGGGAATGCAGGATAATCCATTGGATGGGACAGGGAGACACGATTAAGGGGAAGGTGAATAATCACATGCAGGGTTGAATCCTGGAGAAGGTCCCTTGTGCTTCTTATTTTACAGTTGAACTAAATGTATTAAGTGCCTACCTTGTGTCCAGGGATACGATCTTCCTCATAGGTGATCTCATTTAATCCTCACACCCACCTGTGGGGTAGAGGCACCAAAGCTCCTCCATTTATGTCAGTTTGTTCCCACCTAAAGTGACACCAAACAAGTTACCAAAGTGTATATGTCTGTGTCAAGTTAAGTTTCACAAAAGAACTGTCTCCAGACCCTGAGAAACTAGTGCTTTGGGGCTGGCTTGCTTCACAACAAGATCTCAGACATGACATATTTCTGGAGATGGAAGAGATCTCCAGAACGGCCACAAAATAGACAGACAGACATGCAGACAAAGGAAAGCTGAGTCTGAGAGGGGGTAGGGAGGAAAGGAGGGAGGTGGGGTTCTCCAGGTTTCTTTGACCAGAAGCTGAGCAGGAATCACCAAGAACTAAGACAGGAGTGGTCAGGAGCTGGCTGAGAGGCCAGGAGGGAGACAGGGCTGCAGTAACCAGGTATCTGCATGGCGGGAACTGGCCTGAACCTATGGCAACAGGGAGGCGGTAGGGCTGTCCTGAGGTAGAATCCCGTTGGGGGACCGAAATCTGAGATTCTTACTCTAAGAAAAAAAATCTTTGAAGGATTCTGGGGTGAACTGTACGGAAAAGAGGGGGCTTTAGCATCTATGGGTAAAAGGAGATGTAGACCCTCTTTGGAGGAAAGGCTTCTCAAGTTAGTTTGCAGGAATCCCACAAATTAAAATCAGGCACAACCTCACGAACAAAAATCAACAAATACTTGGGAAGGCAAGTCGCTATGAACAAAAGCCAAAAGAAACAAGAAACAGCAGCTGTAGACCCCCAAGGACTACAGATGTTTCTGTTGTAGCAACAGCAGGCAGAACTGTGAAGTATAAACCATCTAAAGGATGGATACACTCATACTGTATGAAGCAACAACAGGAAAACATTAGGCATCAATTGGTAGAATCAGGGAGAAACGCAAATCGAACTTTTAAAAATTAATAACAAAACTGTTGGAGAAAAACGCAATGGATATAAATACTGAAGAGGTCACCCTTTTATGTATTATTCACTAGTGGAGGGAGTTCTCATTTAAATTTGCATCTAGTACTTTGTCAGTCACTTTTTTTTTTTTTTTTTTTTTTTTTTTTTTTGCGATACGTGGGCCTCTCACTGTTGTGGCCTCTCCCATCGCGGAGCGCAGGCTCAGAGACCATGGCTCACGGACCCAGCCACTCCTCAGCATGTGGGATCCTCCCGGACCGGTGCACGAACCCGTGTCCCCTGCATCGGCAGGTGGACTCCCAACCACTGTGCCACCAGGGAAGCCCTATTGATTATTTTTAATAAAACAAATGTTCCTGTACCAATGGAAAAAAACCCTCAATGGATAAGTTAAACAGTAGATTACACTGTTAAAGAGAGAATTCATGAACTGGAAAATATATCTGAATAACTTATCCAGAATACAGCAGAGAGAAAGATATGAAAAAGTATAAAAGATATGGAAAAAGAACAAGAAGATCTAGCAAAGAGCTCGGCAAACTATGGCCTGTGTGTCAAATTCATCCAGCCACCTGTTTTTGTAAATAAAGTTTTATTGGAACCACCACACTCATTTGGTTGTGTATTGTCTATGGCTTTTTTTACAATACGATAGAGCTGAGTAGTTGTGACAGAGACCATATGGCCTCCAAAGCCTAAAATATTTACTCACTGGCTTTTTACAGAAAAAAAAAAAATTGTCCCTGGACTAGTACATACATGACTGGGAACCCAGGAGGAAAATTTGGACAGAAAGGAGGAAAGGTAATATTTTTAAAGAGAATGACTAAATTTTCCAGAACTATTTAAAACATGTAGCCACATCGCCAGAGTACAACATATTCCAAGCAGGATAAATAAAAAAGAGTCGTGCTTGCGTAACAGGTTGAATCTTGTCCCTCAAAGAGGTACATCCAAGTCCTAACCCCAGTACCTGTGAATATGACCTTATTTGGAAATAGGGTCTTTGCAAACGTAATCAAGTTAAGAATTTTTTCTTAAGGCCATGCCACACAGCATGTGGGATCTTCGTTTCCCGACCAGGGATTGAACCTTCGCTCCCTGCATAGGAAACGTGGAGTCTTAACCACTGAGTGCCAGGGAAGTCCCAAGATAAGGATCTTGAGTGAGATCATCCTGAATTTGAGACGGGCCCTCAATTCAATTGTTAGTGTCTTACAAAGAAAAAGGAGAAAGAGAGAGAGAGAAAGGGGGAAAGATATTAGTGATACAGACACAGGGAGGAAGGCCATGTCAAGACAGAGGCAGAGATTGGAGGGATGCAGCCACAAGCCAAGGAATGCCTGGAGCCACCTGAAGCTGGAAGGGGCAAGGAAGGATCCTTCTCTAGAGCCTTTGGACGGAGTGCAGCCCTGCTGACACCTTTATTTTGGATTCTGTCCTCCAGACCTGTGAGAGAATAAATTTCTGTTGTTTCAAGACACCAAGTTTGTGGTAATTTGTTACAGCAGTCCCAGGCAAGTAACACAGATTTTGTCTAGTGTGGTAGAATAAAGATGATTCCAAGTTTTTCTGCATTCTCCATTCTCCATACTAAGAGATGTTACTTATCTCCCCTCCTCTGGAATCTGGGTTGGCCCGTGGTTGTTTTAACCAATAGAATATGGCAGGAGTGATGCTGTGCCAGGTCCAGGCTAAGACTTCAGAAGCTCTGGCAGATTCTGCTTTTATGCTTTTGGGAGTCTTGATCTGCCTCGTGAGATATGCAGCTACCTGCTGAAAAGAGCCCATGGAGAAACCAGAGCAGAGAGAGGGGAGCCCTGGGATTCGATGGAGAAAGAAAGAAAGGCCCCGCTATCCAGCATTCCAGCCAGCCCAGCTGTCTAGATGTCCCTGCCACCCAACACTTTGGAGCTGGCTTCTGGCTTTGCCTCCCTCCTGTCCCCTTCCAGAGCCTGGTTCTCAGGACGAGAGCCCTTCATGCCTTCTCAATCCCAAGGCACTCCACCAGAGAGAGTCTTGCCCAGGGCTTCTTGTCACAGGTGGATGAGCCATCTTGGATGTCCCAGCCCAGTCGAGCCCCAAGATGACTGCAGCCCTAGGCAGCAGAAGAACCACCCAGCCGATCCCAGTCAACTCACAGAATCACGGGCCAACGAAGCATTGACAAATTTGAGTAAGAGATGTCCTTACAGATATAGGCGTTGCAGGCAAAACCTGGTAAAGATGAATGGCTGGTTCTTGGTTCCTATTCTCAGTAGATGAGCTGATAGTAATAAACTGTTCAGACATGAATGAGAAGGAAGTTCACAGGCAAAGTTAACTCTTGGGTCTCAGTAGCATATGACTCTAGTTTTGTTAACCATACACAAGGAGTGTATTGTTATTATTATTATTATTCACCTCTTTTTATACCTATGTAGATAAAACTACTAATTAAATAAAGCAAAACATCAAATGAATAAATATTGAATTTAAAAATCATTAAAACAAACTCATGTGGTTAAATATGTGCCTCAGGACCAGAAATTTGACCACCAGGTGGAACTGTACAAGCAAAATGGCATCTCATTTTGGGTAATCACACACATCTCATCCCATAGTCAGAAAGGAAAAAACATCATACCTGAGACAGACAAAACAGGGTCAGAAAAATGAAGGAAATCTTGAGCCCTTCCTGTAAGTTACTAGCTCCCTAGCAAAAACAACTTTATCCCAGACTTTGGCAATGCTGCTGTTTGGAGATTTATCAGGACCTTTGTGGATATGACAATCATGTGATCAATTTGCTGTTTTTCTGCCATGCACAGACTAACTGTAGTCTCAGTAACCTTGGTAATTTTGTGGATTTTTTTTTTCCTTTAGATACCTTTTGTATTTGTATTTGAGGATCTAGTCCTTCTAGCCCCTGGAGACTCTTTACAGATCTTTTTAAAGTATGCTTCTTTTCGAAATGCTTTTGTCTCCAAATCTTCCATTTATAGAGGCCCTGAACTCAGAGACAACAGGCAGAGTAGAAGGTGGGAGCAGGACCCTGGATGGAAAGTAGGAGAATTAAGTGAACATCTATATGCTGAGCAGCCAAGTTCTCCCACTCAGTTCCCAGAACACTGGAATGAGGTGTTTTTTCCCCAGGAAAGAAATGGGAGGATTGGACCAAAAAGAAACTAAATGGCCCCAGTTAAAACACTTATAGATACTCATAGTTGGGGACCCCAACAGTGAAAAAACCAGATAGCCTCTCAATCACCCCACAGGGAAGCCCAGATGCCCACGTGTCCTTCCAAACTGCTTAGAGCTTCCAATCAGACCCATTCTCTGACCTGTGGACAGACCAAGATCTTTCCCTTGTCTTTGTTTGTTTGTTTGCTTTGCTTTCTGTTCTTGTTCTATGATCTGTTTCATATTAGATACCATCCTCTAACATCATGTTACAGACTTTTTTTCCCTAGCATTCTAACATGACCTGGCCTCTAACATGATAGGTAGAAAACAAACAAACTGAAAAAAAAGATATATGTGGGCAGTAGAATCAAAGCAGCAAATAGTATAGCCCCAAATTCTGAGAACTTCGGCAAGTGACCTTATTTGGATATGTAATTAGTTGTTATCTTGAGATAAAATTACCCTGATTCAGAGTGGGCCCTAAATTCAATGACTGGCATCCTTATAGGAAGAGACAAGGACACAGAGACACACGGGAAGACCATATGACAACAGAGCCAGAGGTTGGAGTGATGCAGCCACAAATCCAGGAATGCTTGGGGTCACCAGAAGATAGAAGAGGCATGGAAGGATCCTTCCCTAGAGCCTTCAGAGAGAGCATGGCCCTGATGGCACCTTGATTCCTGACCTCCAGAACCATGGGAGAATAACTTTCTGTTGTTTTTAAGCCACCAAGTTTGTGGTAATTTGTTATGGCAGTGCTAGGAAACTAATACAAGCCATGCCGCTAGAGATGCAAAAGTTAGAATCTAAGGCCTGCCAGAGAGGAGGAGCCTTGAGGCTTCAAAAGCATTTGACTGGGATCTCAGGACTATACCCTGAGAGAAAGGGAAATCAGATTGAGTCTGAACACCAGACTAAATCTCAAGGGTGAACAATGCAGAAACATGCATATGAAACATGTGGAACTTAGTGTAAAAATCTAACATAGGTATAACTGGAATGCAGACAAGATGATGGAGGGGACAAAAAGAAGTGATATTTGAAGATTTGCTGGCTGAGAATTTTCCAAAATGACAAAAGACATTAAACCACAGAGTCAAGCAGGATAAATACACAGAAAATTGTTTCTAGTCAAATCAGTAAAGCTAATGGAAACCAAAGACAAAATAAAATCTTAAAAGCAGTTAGAGAAAAGAAAAAAATACATGACATTCAAAGGAGTAACAATGAGACCAACAACTGACTTTTCAACAGGAACAACAGAAGCCAGAAGACAATGAAATAGGAAGGAAACTGCTCAATCTGCAGGAAAAGGAGTATCTATTAAAAACCTTCAGCAGAGCTTCCCTGGTGGCGCAGTGGTTGGGGGTCCGCCTGCCGGTGCAGGGGACGCGGGTTCGTGCCCCGGTCCGGGAAGATCCCACGTGCCGCAGAGCGGCTGGGCCCGTGAGCCATGGCCGCTGAGCCTGCGCGTCCGGAGCCTGTGCTCCGCAACGGGAGAGGCCGCAGCAGTGAGAGGCCCGCGTACCGCAAAAAAAAAAAAAAACAAACCTGCAGCAAACACGATATTTAATGCTGAAATCAAGCTTTCCTCTTGAGACCAGAAATGAGGAAAGGATGTCTGTTCTAACGACTTCTCCTCCAAATTGCATTGGAGGTCTAGTCAGAGCCATAAGGCAATAAACAAATAAACTAAAAGATACGGTGATCGTGAAGCAAGAAATAAAATTGTGATTATTTGCAGACAACATGGCATGGTCTTCGGACAACCTGGTAGAAAAGCCCTCTCATCCATCCCTGCTGCAGGTATAGAGTGTGTCCTGGAGCAGAGATTATAATTCTCTGGGGCTACCCACAGGCTGTGGGAAGGAGATATCCCTGGCTTGACTTAGCTGGCTCTGGCCAGGTCAGACTGTATCAGTGACGGGGCAGGCGGGAGGGGGGACCAGCAGCTGGTGGGCTGCATGCAGGCGCACTAAGCCCCACAATGGGGCCCTTGGACACCTGTGAAGGTCTGTACTCACCTTGAGAGCATCCTCACGACTGGGGTGCGGGGAGTGACATTAAATAGCGATACAAAAACATGATGACAGGTTGAGAGAGAGCCCACAGAAAAAAAGAAAAGTTTTATATGTTAATACCTTCGATGTCACTTTTTTTTCTGTTTTTGAAGAAACCTCACATTTTCATTTTACCTTGGGCCCTGCAAATTATGTAGATGGCCCTGCTTCCCTTTATACCTCAAGGCACAGCTTAGACCAGGTAAAGTCTCAGTGATAACAGCGGGGGAGGGGAGAGGAGATGCTGAGGGAAACACATGTGAGACTGTCCTCTTGAGTAGGTCAGAAGATCACAGAACTAGCTGAGTCCCCTTTGTAGCTCCTGGCTTTCGTCTATAATGCACTCCTGAGACCATGCACTGGGGTCAAACCTGAGAGGTTGGAATAGCAGATGTAGCCTTGGAGAAAAATTCTTATAAGATCCTAACTTACACTTTCTCCTTTAGATATATTTTAAAATTTGTAAATAGTTTGGTATTGGGGTGGGATGAACTGGGAAATTGGGATTGACATATATACACTACTATGTATAAAATAGATAACTAATGAGAACCTACTGTATAGCACAGGGAACTCTACTCAGTGCTCTGACCTAAATGGGAAGAAAATCCAAAAAAGAGGGGATATATGTATAAGTATGGCTGATTCACTTTGCTGTATAGCAGAAACTAACACAACAGTGTAAAGCAACTATACTCTAATTTTAAATATATTTTAATAATTAAATAAATAAAAATAGTTTGGTATTTGTAAATAATTTGGTCTCTTTCTAAAAGATAAGAACCTTTTTAAAAAAAGGTTAACTACAATATCATTATCATACCCTAAAAAAAGAACACAACCTTCTGAAGCTGTATTATGGGCCAGCAGGGACCACCACCAGGCAACAGTTCAGAAAGGTCCTTCATCAGCTAATGCACCTGAGGCCCAGTGTGATGGGTTATGTACAATATGTGAGCAGACAATACACAAAATCAAATGCATGCATCTGTGCTCAGCTAGAGAGTCCTTCTGTCCCCAGTGACCTCAGGGCAGCTGCAAATGGCGGCTGAGATATTATCCCTCCAGAAGCACAGGCGTCTCCTCTCTACATAGAACGTCCTCATTTCCTACCAGGACTCAAGGAGCAAAATTGGGTAGACATGGAGACCCCTGCGGATATTCACTTCCTTAGTCCAAGTAATTGACATTCAACCTATGTATCTTTCAACTCAGAATATCTAGGGACATGCAAGTATTTTGTTTGTTTTATGGTCGTTTCTATAGCCTTTTGGCATTTGACAATGTGAGTTGAACTCATGTTTAATGCATGAACTCGGGGAAAATTTGATAGATAGGATAGATTGCTAATATGTTTAAGGAATTGCTTACAATTATTAGGCTAGACTCAAAACAGCAGAAACTCTCTCCAAATAAATGTGCAAGTAGCAAGTCTTTTCTACAAACTGAATAACTCAGCAAGTACTCGACCTGAAAGGAAAGCTCTCGGAGCAACTAATCTTGGCTTTGACTCATGTTCCTACTGACCCATTAAGTTATACAAGGGCATCAGTCACTGAAAGCTAAAATTAACACTTACGGGTCTTGCCAGAGAGCTCTGATACCTCCAGTGGGAACTTTCCATGTGCTTGTGACAGACCAACATCCACTGGTGTTGCCATGGGGAAAAATAAGAATTGAATTTCCTGCCTTGGTTTTTCCAGCAACTGCCAAGTGGGCAGTCTGCTTGGCCTTTGGTGATAACTCTGCTTTGGTAACACTAACTCAACAAATATTTATTGGCCATCCACTACATGCCCAGTATGATGCCGGGTGCTGGGGGTAAAGAGGTACACAGGACAGACAAAGCATGCACCCCAGATCCAGAAGATCTGGGCCCCTAAACCAGCCTCAGTACTCATTAGCCATGTGGTTTGGGGCCAAGTCTCAAAAATCAAGTAGATTCTAGGCACTGGAAGAGTTCCTAGTGAAAGCAACACTCCACACCAAGTGAGTAAGAGCTGGATTAAATCCCAGCTCTGTCCCTTACCAGCTGTGTGGTCATTTAGAGCCTGTGGTCATTTAGAAATGGCCAGAAAGGAAGAAGCAGCAGTTGGGAGTGGGTGAGTGAAAGGGAGATCTGAGGGAAACTGCTTGGTTATAATTTCTTCTTTTCTTTAATCAGAGTGTAACTTTCATATAGTTAAATATTATAACTTACACAAGTCTTAAGTACGGGGCTTGATGAATTTTTCACATGAATCTCATGTAACCACAACCCAGATCAAGATACAGAACATTTCCAACACCCAGTAGATATAATTTTTAAAGTGAAAATACCAAAACCCAAATCTTGGGACCTCTGATAGGTTACCACAATCAGTGCTACCAGCCACAGAGCTGATTTCTGACTAGTGGAGATGAACTTATAATCTCATTCTTCTGGTGACCAAAAGCACTACTTATAAACTAGTCTGCTGGACGTGGGCGTACAGATGAAGCCCGTAAATATGACTTAGAACAGAGTTTTAACGTGTGCTAAGCTAATTGGCCGATCCAATGATGAAATCTACACTCTTGCCCTCTCCTTACCGCCAAACTCAAATGTACTAGTTACCCAGGCCAGATTTTCCTTGTTATAAAATTTATTAAATATTTATCATAAACTTGTTGCAAGGTAAAAATAAAAGTTGGAGGCATATTATTCATTACAGCCAAAAGGTGGAAACAACTCAAATGACCATCAACGAATGAATGGATAAAGAAAATGCGATATATCCATACAATAGAATATTATTCAGCCATAAAAGGGAATGAAGTCCCAATACATCCCACAACATGGATGAGCTGTGAAAACATCATGCTAAGTGACAGAAGCCAGACACTTAAGACCACATACCATATGATTCTATTCATATGAAAGTCCAGAATAGGGAAATCCAGAGACAAAGTAGATTAGTGGCTGCTTAGGACTGGTGATAGGAGTTGGAGGATAGGGAGTTAATAGCTAATGGGGTTCCTTTTTGAGGTGATGAAAATGTTCTAAAACTGACTGTGAGGTCTGTTATAAAGCAGAAACTAACACACCATTGTAAAGCAATTATACCCCAATAAAGATGTTAAAAATAAATAAATAAATAAATAAATAAATAAAACTGACTGTGAGGATGATTGCACATATCTCTGGACACACTAAAAGCCACTGAACTGTACACTTCAAATGGGTGAATTGTATGGTACACGATTTTAGTTAAAATTTACAACCTCCTTAGGAGGTAGCTTCTATCCCCAATGTACAGATCACAGAACTCTGGGTTAAAGAGAAGCCAAACTAGATTTGACACCAAATCTTGCCCTCTTAACCACTGTGCAAATACTCATTTTAAAAAGGCATTTTTCACATTAGAAATGATTTCCATAGGACATTGTTTCTTATCTCTTAGTTGATGAGAAATAGAATTACTAGCTCAAAAGCTGTAAACATTTCTAAGAACGTTGATATGTTCATCAGTCAAGGTCATCATCAGGATGGAGAATGCCTCCATGGCAGGGACTCACTTTAATCATGTGAATGCCTGGCACACTGTGGCCATCCAGGGATATCTCCTGAATGAGTAACAGCATGCGTGCAAGCAGGAGAGTGGGAGGGCTCCCCAGTGCAAAGAACTGCACTCCTTTTGATACATGATGTACAAGCTCCTAAGTGAGGCCAGCTCTAGACTACACATGAATAATGAGCGCCTGGAACATGCAGCCCTCGATCTGTCTGCTTTAGCCACCTGCACACGCCAGGTGACTCACCACACAGTCCCCTGATTTAGTTGACTGCGAGGAGGTCAAAAATGACTTAATAAGTTACACCACGGCGCATCTGGATGACCACACACGGGGTTGGAAATTGCATCTATTCTTTTAGGTAGTAGTTCAGTGGGAGCATTTTTAAGCAAGTGCAACTGTTTCTGTTTGGATTATTTAATAATTTCCCTAGTAAATGCTGATTCTCCATATAAATATTAGCAACTGACATACATAGTCACAGTTCACCAATGCCCAAAATAAGTTAGACTGTAAACCCAATGCCTCTCTGGAAGCTGCATTAACCAGTGCAGGCCACTAAATTGCCTTGACAAGCCCGGCCCTACTTTCCCACCAGGAAAGTTATACCTATATCACAACCAGCTAAAGAGGTTTGCACTGCAAAAACCTTGGGATTTCAATGAACTGCTTTTTCCTGCACAGAAGTTTGGTGGCAAGAGGGTCTGTCTTGAGAATTTCACCACTCAGGTGCCAAACAACCTCATCTGACCTGTAATCAGGTGGGTCTATGTTCCAATGGGTTCATTCTTTCAGACTCTATCACATGGGGTTTTCCCCAGTCTTTACTGCCCCTTAAAAAAAAAACCCAAACCCTTCGGTTATTAAAGATACTCCTTTTAGTGTTACCTTACCCACCTCTTGTACTATACTATTCGGGGGTCTTTAAAGGGATGGAATTATAACTTGTATTATCAATATAGGAAATACCTGGAGGAAATGCAGATGCCCTTTGTCTCACATTCCACAGGCTGCTCTCCTGTCTAGGAAACTATATCAGGTCCTCCTGGCACAGTCAGAGGAAGGCTGAGAGGCGGTCTTACTCAACCAGACCTTAATGATTTTATTTATTCCACATGGCCTAAAAACATGTTTGAACATAACTTGCCATAATTTTTCTGGTGATTTCTATGAATCGCTTTTTAATTATGAATTATGGTTTTTAGAGACACTCCTGAGAAATTTTATCCAAGGTTCCCTTGACAACCATCTCATAAAGTATCTCAAGTGAAGTTGCTTCCACAACCAATGCAGAAAATCAACTTTAAAGCATAGATTCCTAAAAGATCCATTAGTCATCTTTGCTGAGAATGAATCTCAGATTCACACATGCAAAGGGTTGCTGAGAAATTCAGATCCACCCACATAACTAGCAAAATACATTTACTGTCAAATAAGGTTCAAAGGATTTTTGTACAAATATAAATTTTCTAACTTCACTTGGAGCATTTTTTCTTTTCTTCTAGCTAGGGATTTTCTCTGTGTGTCTAAATTATTGCCTTTCTACCCTCGGCTGAAAGTTTTCAGCTTTTACAGGATCTGCTATGTCCACCGCAGGAAGGATCTTTGCCTGCTGGGTCAATTCAGGCCACTCAGAAATTCAAGTGTTTGTGCACGATAATGAGCACAAATTTCCATTTCTGGGATTTACTTAGGAAAATCCAACTGCTGGATCTCAAACAATCAGGTAAGGTCCAGGTACTCTTAAAGGATAGTTGGGCGGGAGTAGCCTGGAAATTCTAGCACTTTCTACAAGTGCAGCTTCCCCGGCTTCCACTTTCCTTCCTTTGGCAGAGTTGACAGCTTCTGCAACAATAACGATGTAGACATCAAGCTAAACAGAAATATAAATAGGTCAATTAGCTTTCAAAGGAGCACTGTTTATGTTGCTTAAACAGGGAGGTATTTTCTGGTCAATTACTTTAAGTAGACATCAATAAACACTAAAATTATTTGTGCATGGGGAGCCATGGCGCTGGGCTTTTCCCTCCCTGGCCCCCAACGGTCTAGGGAGTAAAGCAGACTCACACAGGCGCTTTCCGGTGCTCACTACCGTGTTTAAAGTGTTCAACAAGTGTTTGAGGCTCTCGCTTTCGGTCCGGACCGTGCTGCGAGCCCCAAAAGACGTGGCACCTGGCGCCTGTTGCCTCGCCAGGTCACCGGGCCAACTCTCCGACGGCGTTCACCACCGCCCATTTCTTTCCCCTCGCCGTCCTGCTATTTATTCAAAAGTTAGATTTCGCAGTTTCCAAGTCTCCACCTTCCCCCGCCCCCCACGCCCTGCTCAGGGCCCGGCAATTGGTAGGAACGCTTCAAAATGAAATGCAAGATTGAAACTAAGTCTCACACCACCATAATAAAGCGGTTTAACGAGCTTCGATCTTGGCAACGGCTTAGCATTTGCACAACTCCATGAAGCCACGCGCACACTCACACCCTGACCACCCCTCCCGTAAAACGGAAAGCGAAGACAAAGTGCCCATGAACGTGAAAATCTGCCCCGGCCCCGAAGGCTCACCCCGCCTGGTTCAAAAGCTTCTGGGAGAGAAGTACAGAGAATTCCGGAGTCAGATTAAATAATGTCTTTGTGTACACCCGCTGGGCGAAAAGAACGTTGTTGCTATAACCAAGATTATTTTGTTTCCGCTCTCTAAAAAATGAAGACGGTGCTGGAGTTGGGGCCAAAAATATTCATAAGCCACACAGTTTGAATCCACCCTGTAGTTTATCAGCTAACCGATACTTTTGCCAGGGAAAATATTCTTGGATTGAGGAAAAGTGTTAAATTTAAAATTCTCCTTTTATACGAAAACGTGCTCTACCCCGTGCCTCCCCCTCCAGGGTATTTGCTCTGGCACCTAAAGGGAATTCTGTCTTGGGGCAGTTAAGAGGGGGCGAAGAGCGGCGGAGGGGAGCTGGACCTCCTTCCTCGATCTGGGAACCACGCCGGATCTCCCTCCAAGAAAGCTGAGCCGCCAGCGTGAGAACTCGACTCCAGATTCGGTCTAAGAGCGCGCGAGCTGGGGACGGCTCAGGGATCTTTGGCGACGCCAAGATGAAAGTACGGGCCACAAAATTTCCACCAGACTTCCCTTTATCCACATGCACCAGCTCTCACCCACTCCCCAGACCTCACGCGGACCCCGGGTCCCTCTGGTCCCTACTTCCTACGTGGAAGAAATCTGGGGGGAGGAGCGGAGCCGAGGCCGAGCGTGTACAGGGAGCACGGGAGACCGGCTAGCACCAGACGAGGTCCGCACGGCCCCACTCACGCAAGCGAGCGTGCCGCACACCTCCCAGCGCGCACAGCCGCGTTCGCTCCAGCTCCCCGCCCGCCTGGCTACGTGCGGACCGAGGCCCTCCCCAGTGTACACTGCGCCCCAGCCGTGAACGCTGCGCGCACGCGTGCTCTCGACCTCCCCACTCCCTCGTGCACTGCGCCGGCTCCGTGCGCACCGAGGCCCCTGACCCCTCCGTGTTTACTGAGCCTCTCCAGTGGCCGTGCGCGTTGCGCCCCCTTCCGCCAACCTGCCCAGGCCGCGTTTCTAACCACGCGGGCGATCCCGAGACTCCGAGAGCGCAAAAGGCGGGAACCACACCGCAAAGGCTGTCCGAAACAATCTCCTTCTGGACCCTCACCCAGCGCGGGGAGTAGGAGTCCCGAGTCTCTTCTGCGGAATTGAGAAGACCTCTGGCGACGGGGAAGCCTGAAGCTCGGCCCGTGTCCCCGAGTGGGACCCGCAGGTTCCAAAGCCGGATTTCGTCCCAGGACAGGGAGAGCCGGCGAAGGGGCCCCACCACCGCCTGCGTGCCATGCCGGATGGGGTGCGGTCCCCCTAACGGCGTGGCCCCCCACCGCTCTGAAATCTGGCTTTGGCGCGCCCGAAACCTCTGACGCGGGACGGCCCTCTGCTGTGGGCGTCTCCTCCTTCTCCACGGATGGAAGAGTGTGTTCCCGGATACACACCTCTCAGGAAACCCGCCTTCCATGCCAGCCCTTAAAACTAAAGAAAAAAATAAAAATCTGCGCGAAGCAGGAAGATGCTCACGCCCCGGGTTGGGACGGCAGCGCGCGCTCAGGCCAGGCTGGAGGGAGCCGATCCAGCCGGCCCGCCTGCCCGCTGGTCTTTCTGTAACTTTCTCTACTAAACCGCGAATGAATTAGCGTACCTCTTCCTACAGATTTGTTTAGATTAGGGAGGTTTCCCTCAATGTTCGCTTTGCTTTGCGAACATTATATTAATAATTATATTAATTAAAACGAGTTTGTGTCTTTAAAGCACTGTAATAGCCCTATTTAATAGTCAGCCTTACATTAAGGGTTGGCTGTTACTATTATTACCTGCTAGAAAAAGAAAATTAAGCCTATCGTGTTTGTGCTTTCTTTGATGTGCAGAAATATGTGTCTCTGGTGGGTAGTTTTTTCTTTTAAGGAAGAGTTTTGGTTGATGTTTTTGAAAGGCGGTTTCAGCGCCGTCGTTAATGAACTAATTGGTTTTCGGATTTCAAGGCGGCATGTCACTGATATAACCACTGAGGAATTTCAGCGCACACCAGACTGCAAAGACTCCTCCAAGCTCAAGGGTTTCCAGACACGATCGCGGGCTCGCTGGAGGCAAAAAGCGAGGTTTTGCCGGGGAGCGGATGGGCTGCCTCTCCCCGAACCAGGACTTTGAGGCGACGTTTCTGTTAAGCCGGAGCGAGAGCACTCTGGGAGCGGGCTGCGGAGGCTTCGTGCCGCCGGGTCGTAGAAGGGGCGCAGGAGGTCGGCACAGGACACTCGGCTCCCCTCTCCTTCGGCCCGGATCCCTGGCCGGTCCCTGAGCGCAGCTCCTGGGCGCTGGGCGCTGCGTGCGCTCCAACAGAATCCTCGCTCTCTCCGGAGGACGCTGGATGTGTGTGCACGGGGAGGGGTGCCAAAGTCGCGGGCACCTTCTCAAAGACGGGGGAGAAAGCGGGGCTGGGGCTGGGAGACAGCGAAGGAGTGCAGAGGAAAGGGCTGCCTTCTCACCACCGCCCCCCGACCCCCCAGGTAAAATTAGAAGAAACGTGTGGCCGTTCACCCAAACCTGGCGCGGCTTCAGTGGCTCCCTGTGGTCCTCGCTGGGGACTGTGCTAATCACTATAATTAATTACCAGTGACACTGATTTTGATCCCCAAATGCATCGCCTTGAGTGAGGGAGAGAAGTAGGCAGTAGCTACTCTGTTCCTCGGATAGGAGGCACTGCCCCGGAGGGCCCCCTCAAGCCCGCCATCCCAGAACCCGAAGTCGTCCCGGACAACCAAGTCCGAGAAGGACTGCGCTCTTTTCGGAATCCCAGGGAGCAGAGTCAGCCTCGAGCAGGCCGGGATAGGTGACTGGGAGGTGGGAATGATCCCCCACTGAGTGGTGCCTCCTTCCCTCCCCTCCCTGCCCCCCCCAGCAGAGCCACTTGGGGCACCCTGCCGAGGACCGAACAACACAAGCACCAAGGGACCCCAGGACCCTGTGCAGGAGGGCGGATCTGCCCTAGTTACTGTGATGTAATCAAATACTCAGAGAGAAGCCGACCAACCTAAAAGCAAACACTTTCTCCTAAGGGGTAACTTCCAGTGAAATAACTTATTAAAAGCAAAACAAAACAAAACAAAAAGACATAAACTTCTCTCCCTCTACTACTTAGGAACGTGTGAGCAGAGCGAGTTACTGTCTCGACCTCTCAAGGAACGAATCATTACGAAATTGCTCTGGATATCTGTAATTACTTTTATACAATGGGTAGTAATATTGTAATTGTTGTCCGAGCCTTTCTGGGAGTAGCAATGACCCCAGAAAAAGTTGATGATATCTCCACTGGTCTTACACGAGGAAAGGAGTGAAAAATCGAAGTACCTTTTCAGAGAGCTCAGACCAAACGCGCCTCCTAGCCTTGAAATACTCATATTTGTAATGCTGAACCCAAGCGGGATTTTCTGAAGTAACCACATTATGCTAATTGCCTGTGTAGATAAGAGTTTAAATCGAATAGGTTCACATGTCCATAGTCCTAGGTTTTCTGCTGTCTCGGCTTGTTTGGGCAGTTGAAGTTCTCCTCAAACACCACTTCAGAGGTTCCAACCCCTTCCCCCAAATCTAGTGCTAGGCCTGGGAGAAGTCCTCCCCTCCCCACCTCCTTAGGGACAAAGTCTCTGATCCCTTTCTGCCACCGCAGCAGCCCATTCCTAGTGGAACATCTGCGCGTTTTCCCCTTGATCTCACGCGAAAGTCGGTTTCCGCGGAGGATGGGCCTCAGGTAGGCGCCGGGTGCGGCCCCGGGGAAAAACAGTTGCGGAGCATCTGAAGCGGAAAATCCAAGCAGATGTGGGGCGGCCGGGCCCCGCCCCTTTCCTCTTAGGGCCTCAATTTCTTCCAGATCAGTTTCCTAATGGAAAATTTCTAAGAGGTAGGGGTATGAGGAGGCGTGCTCGTGCGCCTCGGGGTGCGCCTAGGCGCTGGGAATCAGGACAGACTGGGGCTGGTGCCGTCCCGCAAGCACGGCAAAAGCTTATTGGACTCAAGGTGTCCGACCCCTCTTTCCACCTGCCCTCTTCCTGCCCCCAGCCTCTCGTCATTCTAGATTCTGCCAACTCCTTCCGGGCCAGTAGGAGATCCGCCGTTTGTGGGTGATGCCCGGGACTGAGGGGTCTTTCGTTGCCCTATGCTTCTCCCCTGCGGGCCCATCTCCGTGCTCTGCGCGACGCACTCGACTTTCGACTCGAAGTATAGACTAGGAGGTAGCCCCTGCACCAGCAGGCTGGAGCAAGGAATACGCAGTAGGTTGTCCCAACCGGCGGCCACCAGCTTCTGATCACTCCAATTAGCACGCGTTTAGTGCTTTTTCCAATTTACACAGAGCTTCTATCCTGTGGAGACCTAAGGGCCTCAGGCTTTCCCTTCGGCAGGGAGAGCCCTGGGGCGACCCCATCCAAGCTCAGGGGTTCTTCCTTCGCCATTCCAGGCAGACATCACTATTCTTCCCACCTGGGGAAACCTCGAAGTTCGCGCCGAAGTACTCTGTGTTCTTTCGGGGGCGCTGTGCGGGAGCCCAGGCCCATCTCCGCGCGCTGTGTGTGTGTGTGTGTTGAATGAATGTGCTGGGGGGGAAGGTGATAAAAGGCCCACTTGGGCGTTTGCTGGGGCACACTGTGGGCCCTAAAGTACCCCACAGCCAAACATCTGCGAATCTTCAAACGCTCCGTTATGCTACCTCTCACACCACGCGATTCGAACGTGTCTCGCAGATGCAACAGCGGCTGCCACTGCTGAAGACCGGGTATCGAGATCTCAAGTACAATTTCCCGTGAAATCCGGGAACTTTGGTTTAAGGAACGTTTCTGTGCCTGTTACTTGTCGAGTTTCTCCCACTTGCACTTAACCATGTTTCTGCGATCTGGGTAATCCCTATCAAGCCCAGGAGGAATTCTCCCGGGTCCATAATTGAGGATCGGAAATCGTGGGGGTGAGGGAAGCCTTAGATCCTCCCGAAGCCAGGAAGGTGCCGGAGCGCACACGGGGGCGGCCTGAGCAAGCGGCGGCGGGGCCCAGCCGGCAAATCCCATCCCCCCTGGAGCTTCTTCCTCCGGAAGCCGGGAGACCGAGACCACGGCTGTCCCCGCAGCGGGGTGCGGGGCTCCGGGCGGGGAAGCGGGCCGGGAGCCTTGCGTTTGGCCACTGCGTACCCGAGCCGCTCGCGCGCCCCACCCCCGACCCTCTGCGCTCACGGCTGGAAAAAGGAAAGCGCTCCTGGATCCGAAACCCCAAGGAAATGTGCTGGTTCCTACATGCGCCCGGCATTTGGTGGGGAGGCACCAACTCCGAAGCTCGCGCGGCTCGGTGGTTTCGAGCAAGGCCACGGCTGTGGGTTCCGCAGGGCGCCGGGGCAGGTGAGGCCGAACACGGGTCTGCGCACGCTGTCCTGCCCACTGAGGGAACTACGACGCCTTCAACGCCATCGAACTTCTGACCTTCAAAGGGGTCCCTGGAAAGGGGTCAGGAGCGCCTGCTGCCGACGAGGTCGCCGTAGGCCCTGCCCTCCAGACGCGGGGGAGGGAGGCGAGCACCAAGTCATTGTAATGGCAGTGAGCGCGCGGAGCCGCAGGCTCCTCCCGGGCCGGGGGAAAGAGAAGGCACCTAGAACGGAGATCCTAGCACTGGGCCCCAAGGCTCCGGCTTCTCCCCTCCCGAGCTGACCTCCAGATCAGGCCCCCACAGCCTACAGCCTCGGCACACGTCCGAGGGACCCCAGGAACCCGCGCCCTGCGTCCACCGCGGCTGCCCTCTGACCCCGCGCGCCAGGAAGCTGGGGTCCTCCCAGTGCATGCGTCCACACCGCGTCCGGAGGGTTGGGGCTTCTAGAAGGGAAGGGATGGGGGGCTACCTCGTGGCCGGGGTAGCTAGGAGGATCCTCCGGGGTTGCAGTCACCGACGGTGAGGTGGGGTATACAAGAGGACTCGAGGTCCAGTGTGGCCCTGAGGGAAGGCGCCGGGACGCCCTACGGCCGGCCGCAGTCTCCGACTGCGCCTCCCTACGCCAACTGCCTCCTGCCCCCATCACCCTGGCCACCACGAACGCTTGTCCGATGACCCTCGCTCGGTGCTCCTCGCCCTGAAGCCCCCGCCCCAGCCGGCTTCCCTGAAATTCCTGCCGCACTGGATCGGGCTTCAGGGGCGGGTACTATTGGGCCCTGTTCCCGCCGCTGCCCAGGGCAAGGCCTCACCGGTAGGTTCGGCTCCCCCGCCCCTCTCTCCGTCCTATCCGCGCGTCCCCGCGGCCTCCAACCCCTCTGGGGAAGGCGCCAATCTCCTTTCGCTCTCCCGTTTACAGGAGAGAAAGGGCATAAGGGTCACTTCCGAGCCCTACTCGCGCCGCTTCCTGGGGAGGGCGGGTGGTCCTTCCCCTCTGGCCTCCCCACCACCACCACTTTCAGCTCTCGGACCTGCAAACTGGGGAGAGCGAGGGCTCGGGGCCCGCGCGGGCTCGGAGGACTCAGTCCTACTCCGCAGGGCACTCAGGCAGCGCCCGCGCAGTACCTGCGCCGGAGCCACAGACGAGGTCTCCGCACCGCTTCCTCCCTCGCTTCCTCCTCCGCCCCACCCCGCCGCTCCTCCTAGCGCCCAGGTCCCGCGACCCGCCCGCCAGAGCCGGTCCCCGCCGCGCGACCTGTACACTCACCGCGATTTCCTCCAGGCCGGGAGCGCGCGGGTCTCGCCCGGGAGAGTCCCTGGAGGCAGCGACAGGGAGGCGCGCCTGTGACTCCGGGGCCGCGGTGGGGTCGTATATATATATATATATATATACTCTTTTTTTAGATTTTTTTCTCATATAGGTCATTACAGAGTATTGAGAAGAGTTCCCTGTGCTATACAGTGGGTCCCTATTAGTTATCTACTTTATATATAGTAGTGTATATATGTCAATTCCAATCTCCCAATTTATCCCTCCCCACTCACACACTTCCCCACGCCCACCCCCCCCCCCCCCCCCCCCCCCCCCCCCCCCCCCCCCCCCCCCCCCCCCCCCCCCCGGGCCCGGGGCGCCCGAGTGCTCCGCCCGAAGGCGGGTCCGCCATAAACAAACGCGGCTCGGTTGCACGTGGACCGCTGAGCTTCTGCGCCTCGCGACAGATCGCGGGCTCCGGGCGCCGCATCACCAGGCACAGGCAACCGCCAGGGAGGGCAGGAGAGCGCACCCGGGCCGGGCCCCAGCCGCGTCCGCTCCCCTCCCGCTCCATGGCTCCGCAGCTGCAGCCGCCCGTGCCGTCCTCCAGCCCGGAGGGGCCTCGCGGCAGCGGGTACAAACACCCGGCCAAGGACTAAACAGCACCGCCGCCTCCTCGCCGGCCACTCTCCACCCCTAAGGAAAGCCGAGGCAGGGGAGACAAGAGGGAGGAAGGAAGAGCGAGCCGAAGCGAGCGGGAAGCCAGGGCTCGGATCGCCGCGGGACAGTCCGGCCCGGAGGAGGCTGCGCCCGGAGCGCGGGGCGGCGCCCCCGGGTTGCGCCGAGCTCCCGGCCCACGGCTGCAGAAAGGCGTCTTGGTGCCCCTGGTCGGCCCCACGCACCTGCCCGCGGCCGGCGCCCCACGCTCACCTGGTCTGCGGGGCCCCCTTCCCCATCGCCGCCGCTGCAGCCAGAGCGGAGCTCCGCGGGCCTGGAGCACGGCCGGGTCTAATATGCCCGGAGCCGAGGCGCGATGAAGGAGAAGTCGAAGAATGCGGCCAAGACCAGGAGGGAGAAGGAAAATGGCGAGTTTTACGAGCTGGCCAAGCTGCTGCCGCTGCCATCGGCCATCACCTCGCAGCTGGACAAGGCGTCCATCATCCGACTCACCACGAGCTACCTGAAGATGCGCGCTGTCTTTCCCGAAGGTGAGGCCGCAGGTGGGCGGCCGGGAGCGCTAGGGGCCCAAGCGGGGAGCCAGAGCTGGCCCGGAGGGGCTGCCTGAGCCTTCTGGCTGGTGCCAAAACGTCTTGGGGAGGTCGCTCCGGGAACTTCGGCTCCTCCTGGAGAGAGGGGCCAGGGCCCTGGTGCCAGAGACACCAGGCCATCTTCTGGCCCAGGGCTGGGGGGTAGGGAGCGCGAACCAGGGATCGTTCCATGAGCGTACTAGTCCAATCTGGTCTTTCTTCTTTCCTTCCTTCCTTTCTTCTTTTCTTTAACTCCCCCTTTTATTTTTTTCCTTCCCACTTTCTTTCCGTGGAGGGGAAGCACAGTGCCCCCGGGCCAGAGGCGAAGGGTGCTTGCTGGTCCCTGGGAGAGAGTGGAGTACACCAGGAGGCCCAGGCCCTGCAGGCCCCAGCTCCCAGCAGAGCACTTGCAGGGACTTGGGCCTCAGACTCAGGCCTCTCAGGTGGTCTCTTCTCTGCTCGCCGTTCTTGGGGCTGGGGCTCTGGAGGTGCGGGTGGGAGAGACTCACCTCAAACAGGTGAGCCGAGATGGGGCAGGAGAGAAAGGGAGGCGGTTAATTCGGAAATGGCAGGCGGGCCTGAGCATTGTCTTCTTTTCTAGATTGGATTATAAGCCCGGAGGGGCAGGTGCTATGGTGGGCAAGGGTCGCCAGGGCACACGGGCCCAGCAGGCTCTCAGTGGTCAGAAGTGGTGGCGCACTGGGTGGGCATTCCCTGCCAGCACACGGCCCGTGGGTGACAGTAGCTGCCAGGCGGGCACCTCTGAGCAGCAGGGCTGGAGGAGGCCTGATCACCACAGCATCCCTTTTGGTGTCCCGGTGGTTCTGAACCGACCACCTTCCAATGTCTCTGTCCCCAGCCATGTTGGCCGCAGCCTGGCGGAAGGGATTAGGGTGCTTGTCTGAGACGCTCTGCTCCAGCACCCGATGGGTATCCCCCAACCTGAAGGCCGAGGAGCCACTGCAGCTGTGGCAGCCTCTGGAGCATCAGAAGCCGGTGCACGACTAGGGAGACAACTTTAGCCACAGGGCACGGGGAGGGTCGCTCCAGAGCCGCGACAGGTGTCTGTCCAGCGCAGGGCGCCTCCATTAAGGCAGCTCCAGGCCAGGCAATCGACCTAAAGTCAGTAAACTCGACCTCTTTACGGTGGGCGCCCCTAAGCCTGTTATTTGTAATCGTCTCTGGGTCATAAACTGCCCTTTACACCACCTCCCGGCTGGAGCTCCTAGGGCCTGGCCCCCAGCATGACCTCCAGCTCGGCAGCGTGCTGGCTGGGGAGCTGAGCGCCACTGGACAGGGAGCTGAGGGGGCCAGAAGCGGTGGCCTGTCCTCGCCAGAGCCTTCCAGCTGCGCTGTGCGGCCAGGCGGCCACTTTCCTCCCTGGAGCAGGAACCTGTGACCTGGCTGCCACAGCCCAGAGCTCTTGGAAGGGAAAGTTATTTTCCTTTCCAAGCCCGATCAACCGAGGGGGCCCCCCTCCCCGCTCCTGCCCATCCCGCTGGGAGCCGCGGCCCAGTGGACGCTATTTGTCGGCCCTCCAGCGACGTAGAGATGATTCCTCCCCTGCTGAAGTTTTCAGTGAAAATTAAGGAGAACTGGGTTTTATAAGAGCCGAGTCTCCTTCCAACCCTGGGAGGAGGGATGGTAACTGGTTTGCTCGGGCGAACCGTTTCTTAATCCACATGCTGCAAAGCAGGTGTGGAGCCCAGACAGGCCATAAGTCTTCTCTCCTGTCCCCTTCCCACCCCACTGGAAATACAAATTACAAAGACATGATCAGAAGATTAACTGATCTCAAGTAAGCCAGAAATTGAGGCCTGGAGAAAGGGGCTAATTGCTAGCCACTTGTTGTTTTGGGCTTTCCAGGAAAGCGGCTAAAAACTGGAAAGTGGTGTGTATATGCTCCTGCAAACATTAAACTGGGTCTGTAGGTTCCAGCGCTGCGAAACGAGGCTGCAGGCCTTGGGATCCCGAATTGCTTGGCCCTGAGCAGGTTGCAGGGGTGCGCTGGCTGTGGTCTGGCCCCTGAGCACCAGGCCCCTGTGCTTTGTTCCTAGTGGTCTAGTTGAGGGGCGGCCTGGGGGTGACCATCGAGACTGGAACTCCAGGAGGGGTCGGGGAGAGCTATGTGGCCCCTAGAGTTTTGGAAATAGTCCTGAACCTAAGGGGTCCCGATTCCTCCAAAATGGGGAGCAGGCGGTGATCTAGACCGCAGCGCCTCCTGCAGCGCTGAAGCTGGGAGCAGGGGCGCTCGCCTGCACGGTGGGCCAGCAGCCTCCGGACGCCTCCCTGCGCTCGGAGGCCTGGGGCCTGCAGACCTTCCCCCTCCAGTCAGTCTGCGACTGGAGAGAAGAGGAGCTGGGTGCCTGGGGCAGAGGAAAAGAAGCGTTTAGAAAGACCTCAATTAGCAAAATGACTCGTTCGCCCCTCCCGTGGCTCTGACGGACGAAGGGTGGGAGGGCGGAAGCAGCATCCGAAACTGATTTAACCTGTTCTCGGGAGACTGCGCCAGGGAGGCGGTGCGGGAGGCGGACGGGGCCCGGCGGAGCCGCGAGGGTCCGGACGCGGGCGTCAGGGAGGCTTTAGCGGCCAACCCGGTCCTGCGCCGCGGCGGGAACTCCTGGACCTGCTCCGGCTCTCGGCAGCGAACGGAAAGATACCGAGCGGACCCGATGTGCCCAGCGCGGCCTCGCTCTGTGATAGCCAAGCCGGATCCCTGGGTGAAGCAGAATCTAGAAGCCAAGTTAGGACTTTGGGAGTTAGAAAACGAAGAGCACAGTCCGAAGGAACCACAGGAATCGCCAGACTAACCCTCAGTATTTGAGGAAATTGAGGCCTGAGAGGGGCGGGCCTTTCCCAAGGTCCCCCGCGAGGGCAGGGCAGGCGGGAAGGCTGCTGTGTCGCCTGTGCTTCTGTGCGCAGGAGAGGCCGCTGGCCTCGGCTCCTTTCATCCCGAGACCCCCAGGCAGGAGGAGAGAAAGAGGAGCTCGGAGAAGCCCCAGGGCAGGGGCAGAGAGGCGACTGGAGCCAGGTGGACACTCCACGGAGAGGCCAGTCCGCAAGCTTGGGGGTGCTGGCAAGCTAGACAGCTGGTTCAAGGCTCGGGTCTGTCAAGCTGCCCCGCTGGGCCTCTGTCTCCTTTTCTGTAAAATGGGCCCATTAGCAACTCCATCGCAGCGCAGGGTTCCCGGGATCGGGTATGAGGAAGCAGGCGGGCGCAGGTGGAAATCTACCGTGTTCTTACTCCAGTCAGTCCTTTCTGTGAACTCACTGCCTTCCTTGGGCCAGATGCAACCTTAACGGTGGCGCACCCCACTCAGTGGACCTCCGGGACTCACTGCCTGGAGTTGGAAGATGAGCTGTTTTCTGGGTTCCCACCGTTTTCTCCCCTTTAACTTCGAACTGAGAAGTGGAACGTAGAAGGGCAGGGAAGAGGGCAGGAGAGCAAGGCTGGCTCTGGCAGTGGACTTGGAATTGAAAGCTTAGTGAGTTAATGTGGTTGGGAAGGCCTGCTACTCACAGGGCTCAGGGAAACGCTGGGGCCCAGGGTCCCCCTGCCCTCTTTGCAGCGTGGCCTTCACTTCTGGAGAGGGGACACTGTGGAAACACAGAAGCACCCGGGGTGGGAGAAGTCTGCTGCTCTCTGGCCATAGCTGCATGGTGACCACGCTGGGCAGGATGCAGGGCAAGTTCCCCCATCTGGTGATCCACGCTGGGCCCCAGGAGGTACGAGTCAGAGCTGCGGGAGCTCCCTGGCCAATCACCAGGGTTAGGCCTCTTCCTAGGAGCTGGGGTTCCTGTACCCAGCTGTGGGGCAGAGGGTGGCCTCCCCTCCGGGCACTTGTACCGAAAGGGCTCGAGGAGGGACTGGCTGCAGGTCCCAGCTCAGGAGTGGAACTGGAAGCTGAGGCCGATCGTGGGAAGAGAACAGAGCCCCTCTTCCCGCTTCCCACCAAGATCCCAGACAGGTGTGGGCGAGAGAGAGGCAGGGACTGCAACACTTCACCACAACTTTTTGCTCCAAAGAAGTGAACATGTCACACGCACATTAAATGGGGTTGGAGACCTGAATTATTCCAGTGGCTGGATTTGTCTGGGTTTACATTCAGGCACAGTCCTTCCCACTCAATGCGCGCGCACGCGCGCGCGCACACACACACACAGACACACAGACACACACACACATACACACACACACACACACACACCCCTGAGTGCCAAGGGGAGGTGCGGGGGTCGGGGCGGTCCTAGAAATTGTTGTCAGGAATGGAAACGCTTTGATATAGAGGGTTTGGTGAGGAGAAACTTGCCCTAACCCGACATGGAGTCACAGATCCGAGGCCTTTCCCTGCCGCAGCCCGAAATAATGTAGTTTGTTGTTTTTTTTTAAGTAGACTTATTTTTTAGAATAAAGTGGGTTTTTACAACCGTCTCCCCGTCTCTACTTGGAAGCCTGCCAGGCTGTGCTCCGGGTCCGGGAGGGAAAGTTCACAGAGGCGGAGCGGGAAGCTCGGCAGTGGCGATGGGAACTCCAGAGCTGCGGGGGCCCTGGAGGTGGGAGCGAGGATGTAGAGCGCGGGCGCCGCAGATTCAGCACCCGGAGGCCAGCGCCCAAGACGGGCTCGGGACGCTCCGGGGCGTGGACTGGAAGCCTGGCCGGCGCGGCGCTGGCCACGCGCGCCCCTGAGCGCGGGCTCGGCCGAGGCACCCTCCCATCCTGCAAGGTCTAAGCATCAGGCGACCGGGTCTCCGGGCGCTTGCGTCGTCCGTGGTCTGTGCATGTACAACACTGGCCCGTGGCCAGACAGGACGGGCTGGAATCTCCTCCCTTCCCCCACCCAGAGCCAAACCCTGTCGGGGCGTCTCTACCTACCACCCCCTTCACACCCCCTCTGGGCCGCTGTGCAGCTGTGGGTTTCTAAAAGTGTGCAAGGGCCGGGCTTTTCAGGGACCCGGTGACGGCGAACCATTCCAAAGCCAGAAGAGGACTGAATTGCCACCATTTTAGATATCCAAGGTTGCCCTCGGGGAAGTGTGAGAACCGCTGTCCATCCTGGAAGTTCTTATCCGAGTCTAGACCCTTCTCTGGGGCAGGACCCATTGGTCACTGGCCACAGTAAGTCCTGCTCACGGGTCCAGAGGAAGGAGCGAACCTAACTGCCTCCTTCAGGTCTCAACTCGTGTGTCCCCCTCACCTGAGAGGGTGACCCTATCTCACAGTGAGGGAACCCCTGCACAATGTCCCCTTTACTGGGAAATCAGATCGTTTGTGTGATTTGATGTTTATGGTCTGTGACCTGCACCTGGCTGAGGACCTGGTACAGCAGGCACCCAAGAGCTGTTTGTTGACTGACTGACTGAGCATCCAGAGAGGAGGGACCATATTTAGATAGCTTCTGTGGTGGGCAGGGCCTGACGGGGTTTAAACCAAACAGCCCGCTCGCTGAGTGTGGGTACAAGTGCAAGCACCCACGAACCCTTGGAGGCAGAGGGGAAAAGGGGACACTTGGCTCCCTTTCCCTCTGACCTAGTGGCTGAACCCCCTCCCCAGTGACCTGGCCAGCTGGATTCCCAGTAGCAGGGAGTGCCCATCTGATTCCCCTATTGACATATGTAGGGCAAGCAGGACCCCAAACCCTGGCTGGAAACTACAGGCCAGGTTTGGAACCTCCCCTGTCTTGCTTCCCTGCAGTCACTGGGATGGGGTGGGGTGGGGATTTCCCAGAATCAGGCCAAACAGACCACCAATGGCTGATAACCTTGGAGGAGCTTAGCATAGTCTCTTCTTACACTCCTGCCCTCATTTTTCTAATAAATAAAGCCCTTTGTGAGGTCCAGATAAGGGCCACAGGTCTAGTGCCTCACTTTTTCAGGAGTATATATGGCTTTATAGTAACAAGATAATTTTTTTGTTACAAACCTTCCCTTACTTAGTCTCTGCATTCAGCCCAAAGTAGATTTTTATGGGCTCAGGGAAAAAGTCTCGCCCATAGAAGTTTCTAATGGAAGAGCTGGCAGCACCATCACCCTGTGAGGTGGCGTGGGGGTAGGGATGCTTAAGGAGAGCCTCCCCACCATCTGCCCCCCCTCGTGCCAGGTCCAAATCCCCACTGGCAAAGCGGAGGCATCAAGAAATAATACGAAAAATTATAATGATGTAAGAGAACAGGCTTTGAATTATACAGAAAAATTGTCCGTGCAGCCAGTGCACTTTTTGCATGTGAGGCCAGAGCTTTCGACAAGGCTTTTGGGAGACCCAGGCAGGGGAGTTTGGTTTGGGGGTCATTCCCAAAGAAGGTGCAGATTTCCCCAGGTCACTCAGCCCTAGGCCCTGTCAGGAGCCAAGGCTGGAGGCGGTGCTGTCAACAGAAAGCCGGGCAAAGGTGGCTTGGCCCAAACCAGGGGACGGGCCCAGGACCAGGGTAAAGGACAGTTACAGGGGCGCCTTTGTCCCTTTTCGGACATCAGAATTCCTGGGCCCTTATTATGTTTTTTCTTCATTCAGGGCCCGGAGGCTTCTGAATTTTGGTTCTTTCCATTTCTGGTTAAATGGAGTCAACGCCACCACCAGTAGGCCGGCCTCTTGGGTGCTGGGGGGGAAGGACCTACCATGAGAGCCAGTAGCCCTATAATATGGTCACTGTGGTCATCCTTGGGAGTGAGAGTGGGGTGGGCAGTGATTTCCTGGGGTTAAAGAGACACCTCCGTTCACGTGCTGGAATCTGGGGGGTGCGGGGCTGCGATCATATTCGGGAGATTGGAATATGTGGAAATTAGCCATTTCCTTATGGGGAGACCAGGATAAACCTCTAATTCTAGAGCCCCCGAGGAGAATTAAAGGCCATCCTTTCCTTGGTTGCGTAATAGAATTGCCGAAAGAAGGGTCTCCAATGTCTCTGCGGGGGCCCTGGGGCTGGAGGTGCATTTTCCGCCTGCTAGGATCGAGGGTTCCAGAAGCCGCGATGCCCCGGGCGCCCCAAGGACAGTGGGGAGACCCAGGGTGCCTGCGCGACCCTCTCCGGAAACCCACTCGCTGCCGCCTGCTTGGAGGGGCTTTTCGGTCTTGGGAATGGGCCTCGGATTCGCTCTGGACCCTGGTCGCACACTCCCGGAGCAGCGGGCAGGGGGCCGGTCAGACCTGCAATTCTGGCGGGAGGGGAGACGGACGCGCCCTCGCGACCCACAGCTCACCCGCAGGGTCGCAGCCCTGGTGGGAGGCGCGCGAGGGGCCTAGAGCCTGGGGGGCGTTCTTCGCGGGGGATGGGGGTGGGCGTTGCTAGCACAGCGGTCCCTGGTCTTTGCGGCCTCGCGCCTGGGCCGCGGCGCTCGCTGGAGGGTTTCGGGCCAGGCCGCCAGCAGGACGCCTGGGAGCGGCTGGGGTTCTCCCAGCTGGCGTTTAGCGCCGCAATCTCACCCGGCTTTCCTGCTTCCTCCAGGGCGTGCAGGCGAAGGCTGGGATCTCCGGGGACACGGCCGCTGAGCCGAGGGTGCAGGAGAGAGATGTTCTCTCGAGCTGGGCTGCCTTGGCCCTGGTGCGCCTTCTGCAACACTGGTGGCCTTCGGGGAGGTGGTGGGGAGCAACGGAGGCCTTGAAGGGACAGTAAAGAAGCGGAGGGGCTGCGAGACCCCAATTATGTGCCAACAAACACCTCCCAGTTACCGTCTAGTATACATACGGTCTCCCCGCCTTCGGCCCGTACCCCGCCCGCCGCTGGCGGCTTAGGAGTTCGCCTTCTGGAAGCCCCCTGGTAACCCCTTCCCAGGCTGTAGCTCTTGGATTGGAAGAGGGTGGGCGCTCCTGGGGCCCCTGTGAGGGCTGGAGAGTCCGGGGCGGGGGAGGGGAGAGATTACAGGGGATTGAAAAAGTTTTGGTTTTTTGGTTTGTTTGTTTTGTCGTTTTAATGCCGGGAAAGCTGCCTCCAGGACGGCGAGGGCTTTACGTTCGGGCCTCCGTCTTTGGGAAAGTGCATGGCTGCCGGCGGCGCAGGGAAGGGAGAGAGGAATGACCCTTGGGGGAATATTTACTGGTCAAATCGATATCCCCGTTTGGCTATGAGGATGGCCGATTTCAAAGCAGATTAGATTACTTTGTGGCATTTCAAATAAAACGGCAATTTCGGAGCCGTGAGCACGCGGGCGACCCACGGGAGCTGTGGGCCTGGCCGGCTTGGACCCAAGGCCTCGGCGGAAATTTCTCCTCTGGCCTTTTCCTTTTTAATCGAAGGCAAAGGGGCGACGGCCGGCGGGGCACCGGGTGCCGAGGCCTCTGGCTGGGCGCTGCTGTTTACCGGTTTGCTTTATTCCCCGTCCAGGTTTAGGAGACGCGTGGGGACAGCCGAGCCGCGCAGGGCCCCTGGACAGCGTCGCCAAGGAGCTGGGATCGCACCTGCTGCAGGTAGTAGGACCGCCGCGGGGTGAAAAGCGCCGCCGCCACCAACGGCCCTGGCCCGCCCGGGTAGGGGGTCGACGGTGGACGACCCCATCGTCCCAGTCCCCAGGGTTCCCTCCTCAAGGAGCCCCGGGCGGATCCACAGGCTGCCCCCAGGCTGCAGAGGTCTCCCGAGGCAGCGATCGGACTTCGGGCCAATTCCCCCCAATTCCCCTCGGAGGGCCGGGACTGCGTGTGGATTCCGCTTAACCGGGGCAGCCTCAGGCCAGCCCCCCATCAACCCCACACCTGGCACCCTCTCCCCCGCCCCAGCCCCAGGACTCTCTAGCCCACGAGACCTAGGCCAAAGCGCGCCCCTGGGTGTGGTTAAGTCCTCTCCAACCTTACTTCCTTCGGCAAACTTTCATGGAGCTCTTGCTATGTGCCAGACGCTGTGCCAGGCACCGGAGCCAGAGAAGGAGTGATGCGGCTGCTCTGAGCCAGAGGGAGGCAGCCTAAAGCGTCTGACAATTGTGTGTGTCTGGAGAGGTTGCAATAGAGGAGAGACAGCATCAATAATTGAGTATTAGCAGTTGACATTTACTGAGAGTTTGCTACCGGCCAGAAGCTGTTCTAAATCTTACTATATCATCTCTCTTCACCAGCCACCTAGAGTGTGTTCTATTTTTAACTGCATTTTTTTCAGAGCAAGAAGTTGAGGCACAGAAAGGTTAAGCAACATGCCTGAGGTTCCACAGCAAGTGGTGGAGCCTTGTTCAACTCAAGTGGTCCAGCTCTTGAGTGGTCCGGCTCACAACATGGTGCGACCTCCGGGGCCACCTGGCTCACGGAGGAAGTCCTTGCTTGGTTTGTGTCAGCCGCTTAGCGTCCCAGCCCGGAGCCATTCAGTCCGCGGTTACTAAACCGCCCCGACCTCGGATTTCCTTCGCGGTGTCTGGGGCTCGGGTGGGGTAACCGTGCGCACGACCGGCCACTTCCAAGTCCACGGCTGGCGCTAGGTGGGCGCAGAAACGCCTCGTGGCTCGGACTCTTTCAAATGCCCTTTACAGAGCCTCATCAACGACCCGATTCATTCCCCCTCCCGTCATTTGTCTCTGCCACCGAAAAATGCCTACCGAGAGCTATTTTGCATTTCCTCCTTCTATTTTGTGTTTTCTTTATAAGGGGGGAAAAAAAAGTTGGCTACGGAACTCAGTGTCTTGGGTCAGCGAGTCAGCTCCGCGCTTCGCAAAAGCAGATCTTTTCAAAACTCTTTTGCCCCAAATGCCCTAGCGTGATTTATTTTTTTAAATGCATGCGCTGGGAAAGAGAAGATCCCGGGATGTATTTGAAACCCGAGGCTTTTACAACATAAAGCTAGTGGTGTGGGAGCCGGCCGGGAAATGGTGCTCTTGGAGCCCTTCCCGCACGCCCTTTGCTCTGCCCGCAAGCTCGGGTCCAGCTCCGTGTGCGGTATTTTAAGTGTTTGATGTTCCTACGTATTATAAGTGACACTAATATCAGAGACAACTAAGTGCCAGGGAGCGCCAGTGAAAACCTGGCGGCAAAGTCAACGCCCCCAAGTTTCTCCACTGTACATTTATTTAATTCCGGAATGTGTCTGTGGATGGGCGGCTTTGCAGTTAATATACTCGCAAGCGCATTAGGTCGTTTGCAGCTATGAAAGCATAACCAACATTTTCCATTAAGAGTATTATTTTTAAGCCACCGCTGGCAACCTTCAGAATTTAATTTTGATAACTTTTTCTCTTTTACTCATATGGCTGGCTGTCCGATACTATTTCATTAAATGTATCTCTTTAATGATTTTGGAGTTAAGCAAGAATGCAAAATGTGCCAAAACGTGGATAACTTCAGAAATTGCTGAATAGTTTATATCTTTGAAAAGGAGTTTAGTTGGGGAAATATTTTGTAGCTGAGTTAGAAACATGAAAGTCGGGCTTATAATCAAGTTGTTGATTTCAACCTCAGCACAGGGAAAGCTAATGATAGCTTAGTTGGCAAAGAAATTTTTGCAGCAAAACTGTATTTGAGACAGCAGAATGTAAGGATATCTTTCAGGTTTCATTTCTACATTCTTTTTAGGCCCCCCTCCAAAGAGGGGGCGGATTTAGAAAAACCAAAGGTAATCTGGTTTCAATTACATCCTGTAAAAATAGAATTTGTGGCCAGAAATTAATTTGGAATATTTTTTATGGGGGCAATGTTGTGGGTTGTATGGGTCTTTCACCAACTTTATTGCTTTCCTTTGGTTCTGGATCTAAAATATGAATGAGTAAATAAAATGCAGTTTCCTTTTTTCAAAAATAATTTAGTCTTTTTATCCTTGCCGCACATAAATATGATCATTACCCTTTATTTGACTTAATTACCTCTTATAATTTTACTTTATTTTTTTGAGGGCTAGCCAAGTTAGGCAAAATCAGAATATCATTTAGGTAGCTTTAATTTTTCAGAAATTGATACTTTTTCTCCTTGAATTTTGCAAAGGTTGTTTGATCTCTTGCAGATTCTAAATAATTAATTTTGTAGACATAGTCTGTTAAAAATAACCAGGTATTTTATTTTCTGGGGAGTGGTAGTGTTCGGAATTTATTATTCAAATGGTACTTAGGGATGACCAGAAAATTGTGGCAAATAAAGCATATGTTCTAGTGGTATAAACGGCTGCCAATTATGACATGAAATGGTCTATACAGTGGTAGATTTTCCCCTAAGTACCATAGAACTCCGGATTTGTGCTAAGTGCTAAAATAACCCCAACAATAAAGCTACTACGTTTAAACTGAGCATGATAGGAATTCTCAAATGTTTTGCATGATTTTTGTGATGTAGATGTAAGACTGTTTTTAAAGTCCTTTAAAAGCATTTGAGAGCCTGGCTGGGGAACTAAACCTATAGTCCTCTTGGCCCTGGGGCGCCGTTCCTGCATTTAACAATACACGTTGATTGAATACTTTATACATTTCTCCATCCCAGTGCCAGTACAATGATCAGATTTAACTCTAATGTCTATTATCTCTAACCCTGATGCTTTTTATTTTACAGACTTTGGATGGATTTGTTTTTGTGGTAGCATCTGACGGCAAAATCATGTATATTTCGGAAACAGCTTCTGTACATTTAGGCTTGTCCCAGGTGGGTATTGACTAATTTTATGTACAACCAAAATAATAAGTTAAGCGTTGGCAGATCTTGACAGCCTTACCCAACTTGGAAATGAGTCTGTCCTAGCGTCTACTTTTGTGCCTGAACGTAATCCAAAATTACAAAATCGTCTTTTTCGGCCGGCCCGCGGGGCTTTTCTTCTCCGTGTTATGTTTCACTTTTCTACTTTCTTTTTCCTTTGGGGCTCATGCCTCGTAACGTCTTTGCAACAGTCAGCCTTGTCCAATAGCCTGGACTCCGCTTATACAGTGGAGTTCTCTGCCGCTAACAAGAGCTTCACAAAGGGAAATTTTTCAGTCCACGCTTGATGGTCTGCACGTGGTATTGTGAGTTGCTATGAAAGAGAGGCAAGCTGATGTAGAACATGGATTTTATGCAGAATGTGCTTTGGGGAGAGAGAAAAGGGGCGGTAGATTTATGAGTGTTCACATGGAATTCAGGGTAATTTTTCCTGAGTTTTTCCAGTTCAGTGGTCGTTTCAGTAAAGCATTTTATATGCTTGTGATAGAAACTCATAAAACTCAGTTTACTACTGTTTTGCACAGCAAGGTCCTGGTTTCTTTAGAACATTTAAATATTACCTATTTTTCTGAAACTGTCTTCTTAAAGGGGTTCATTCCCTAGAGGAGAGAGGTGCACTGTTTTCCCTATCCTGTCAAGCCAAGGGTTTGGTAGGGGATTTGGCTACTTGTCTGGGCTGTGGCCAGTCTGGATGGTGGGAGAGTCTACTGATTGTTGCCATTCACATTTCTGATTTCACAAGCATGGATCATGATTCTAAGAGTCACAGTTTTATACATACAGGGGCTAAATGTTTCTTTACATTGTGAATTATCAGAGTGCTTTCTTTCATTACAACTGAAGACACACTAGAATTAATTAGATCCAGGAAATGGGCTCCCAGGAGGCACATGAATAATCTGTACTGCACCAGCCTCCTCCTGTAGTTAAGCCAAAATAAAACATGCCAATTAAAGTGGCTTGGGCTTTCTCCTTGAAAAACAAAATTACCAATTTGGAAACCTGCATCTGGTGTATTCCTCTTCTTTTTCTGCCAAGGTGTTTTCTAAACTTTCCATTTGTTTACAGCCTTCTTTTCCAATGGATGTATATCCTTATCCATGTCCAAGTGGGTTTCTGCGCCTGTGTGTTTTCTTCTGCAAAGTCTTCTAAAGCAAATCACATATTAAAATTGTTTGGCGTTTTCTGTTCTCTTCCTCTTCTCTTCTTTTATGATACCGGGTCTCCCAGATGAGATTTATTAAGGCTTGTCTCTTTCACCTATGTGACTCATGGGATTAGTGTACTTGTAGAATGGGAAATACTATTGGAAATATGAAATTTTCTCTTTTTATATTTTCCAAAATTATTATTCTCTGAATTTCCACCTCATTATTCTCTGAATATTTAAGACCCTTTAGTTAGACCCAGCCTGGTTTCTACTCCTGACTTGATTTGTGGCTGAGTGCCCTTGATCAGATTCCTTAACTTTTTAAATTGTAACTTATAAAACCTTTGATAAGTCTTATCGAAATGTCACAAACAAGACAAAACATTTCACATACTTTAAAAATGGCTGGTCAAAAAAGAAAATGACTGGTCAAACATACTTTAAAATTGATAGAGTCACCTTTACTGAACATTAAATTTAGATCTGAGCTCCCTAGTAGTCAAAGCAAAAAGGGAAATGCATTTTGTTGTATGGTTTTCATTGTCTGATATGGGCAGGCAATTGACCTCTCTGCACCATAACTTAAATAAGAAAATAATGCCCGCTCTACTACTCTTTTAGGATCATGGTGAGAAACATACCAAGGGCCCATGTGATTTATAAACTATAGGGAGCTCCACAAAACCAGGCATTGTAAGTTTCATTAGAATTGTATTTCAAATAACACAGAAGTCTCTTCAAATAGCATCCTTTGGTGGGCACATATTAGGGATAATTAGTCATGGGGAATGTTCTGGCACATCATAAGGCACTGTGCACATATCAGGACCTTCCAGTTCATTCTGTCAGGCTGCTCAGTCTGGCATTCTACATCTCTCTTTCGCTCTCTGTCATTTTTCTCTTTTCACCTGGGAAATAAAAATGATTGTTTTTGAACACAATAGTTAAGAATGACCAAAACATTGGATAGGTAACAAATATATCTCCTGTTCATGATAAACACCACGAAAGGAAATTTTTTTTCCTTTGGATTTTTGAATTTTATTTAATTTATTTTTTTATACAGCAGGTTCTTATTAGTTACCTACTTTATACATATTAGTGTATGCATGTCAATCCCAATCTCCCAATTCATCCCACCACCCCGCCACAGCTTTCCCCGCTTGGTGTCCATACGTTTGTTCTCTACATCTGTGTCTCACTTTCTGCCCTGCAAACCGGTTCATCTGTACCATTTTTCTAGGTTCCACATATATGCATTAATGTACGATATTTGTTTCTCTTTTTCTGACTTACTTCACTCTGTGTGACAGTCTCTAGATCCATCCACGTCTCTACAAATGACCAAGAAAGGAAATTTAAGCAGAATTGGAATTTAAATTATATTTCCTTTTGGTCCTAATGCAGACGTAAAACTCTGTATATCATAATTTTGAATTTTCCAAAAAAATTGTAAAGATGCCTTTTGTCTGTATGTTGCCAGGAGAAGTGTCAATTTAAAATAAGTCAAACTGCCTGTCCGTGTAGGACGGCTAATTTTTTCCTGATCTCCTGGCGGGACTATCTCACTATCAGTCTCCAGCTACAAAAACACTTTCACGCTGATGTCTGGGGAGTGTTTCATGGTGAACTGTTTAAATAAGCAACAACAAACTTTTCCCTCAAATCTGCCTCCTCTTCCCAATTAACTAGGCAGAATCACAATGTGTATTTTTTTCTGTCTTCTTAAATAGTAAAATAAGGTATTGAAAAGAATGTCAAATACCCAACTTCTGTTTAAAAAAATTTTTTGGCACCTTTTAGATTATTTTTACTAGTAGTAGTATAAGTCAGACACACATATCAAACATGAAAACTTTAATTAAAATAGGCTTCAAGATTTTTTTTAATCAC
Organism: Lipotes vexillifer; assembly: GCF_000442215.2. Lineage (NCBI taxonomy): Eukaryota > Metazoa > Chordata > Mammalia > Artiodactyla > Lipotidae > Lipotes > Lipotes vexillifer. The sequence goes on along the minus strand of NW_006798409.1, from coordinate 3,446,475 downwards.
TAGAGATAAAAGTGTTAATAAAATTTTACCCACTAGTCAGAGTAACCTTTTAAACAGGTTTTCTGATGAATAAGGGCAGTAATAGCTTATATTTACGTAACGCCCTTCTGTGTTCCAAGAACTTTCAATTATTCTCTATAACAATATCTCTAAGTAACGACATCTTTCACATTAATTCGGGGTTAAACTCTATGTTAGCAGCTCCTAGGGAACATAAGCTCCTAGGTTTGCCATAATTGTGTGATAATTCATAGCAAACTGGTGGTTTTTTTTTTTTAATCTGCACTCTCTAAATAACTTTCTGAACTATTTGAGAATATAAAAATGATTCTTTATGTGTTATAAGCCCATCCCAATTCAGGGCCTTTTATTGAACTTTTTTAAACGCATGTATTGGAATAAGAAGTCTTCATATGGCAGAGTTTATTAATTTATTTTTGCTTTTAAATTAGTAAATGCAGCAATCCTGGCTGTCAGACTTTGGTACCAAAAAATGACAGGGAGAACCACAAAATGCTAATTGTCCCCTCAGCCCATAGTGCCAGTTGGGGAAAG
>NW_006798409.1:3439573-3441987 GCF_000442215.2 Lipotes vexillifer | reverse complement strand
GCCTCTAACTGTTGTGGCCTCTCCCGTTGCGGAGCACAGGAGCACAGGTTCCGGACGCGCATGGCTCAGCGGCCATGGCTCACGGGCCCAGCCACTCCGCGGCATGTGGGATCTTCCCGGACCGGGGCACGAACCCGTGTCCCCTGCATCGGCAGGCGGACTCTCAACCACTGCGCCACCAGGGAAGCCCTGTTTGAATATTTTGATGTTTTTTCAATACAGCTGATCCCCTTTGTAATCTCATATATTTTATGCTCTCAGAAACGTTATTCTGGGTGGGGATCTGCAGGTTTTGTGCCACAGCACGAGTCAGTTAAGAAGCCTTGGTCTAGACGGATGAGGCAGGTCTGTCTTGCTGACCTGGCTCCATTTGGCGACAAGAGTTTTCTCTTGACAGTCCCAACATTTAGCACGTATTAACATGGTCCCCACCGTTTTAAGCACCCTGTTAGAACAGTTGGGGCGTGGCTGTTGAGTGAGGGTGTGGAACATGTCTTCACACAAGTGACTCCTTAATTTACAATTGCCACGTGTGCTAGGAAGACATAGAAGAACTTATTCCAGGGGCCCTGGCCTTGTAACTCCCTCTGATGGCCCAATGAGACCAACCAGTATGCTGACCAAAGGGTCTCTTGTCTGCTTTGGACTATGGTATCCCAACTTGGCCAAAATCCCCTAGTGAGACAAAATGCCAAAGAAGAAATGTCAAAAGTGATGAGAATGGGGTAGCCAGCCGCAGGAAAAAAAAAAAAAAAAAAAGGGTTCCATTCTTATTGCTTCCTCCTGGGATGGGTCATTCTGAGGCTAGAAGGAGAGAACACAGAATAGCACACTCAGTTTTAAAACCCCTTGCAGATCCAGCTCTGTGGCCCCCATGTTCTAGCTCCAGAAATAGTCACCATGTGTCTACCAAGGAGAGAGACTGGTATGTTGGTTTCTGAAATGAGATGGGGGCTTAGTTGTAGCTTATGGCCTGCGGTGCTTAAGTCCTTGGAAATGGTCCGGCTGCATAAATGAACAGGAATACGACTCTGAAGAAATAATTTCCAACAAAATAAGGGCTAGGAGAGCACATTGCTTCTGAATCTAATGCTTTCACTGTGGGATTGTTTAAAGTCGGACAAAGACAGCTGGAATCTTAGAGAATCCCTCAGAACATTGTGGGGTGTGTGTGTGTGTGTGTTTGTGTGTGTAGAGTTGATTCACGATGTTCTATTAGTTTCAGGTGTACAGCACAGTGATTCGGTTTTATATATATTCTTTGTCAGATTTTTTTTTTTTTTTTTTTTTTTGCGGTACGCGGGCCTCTCACTGTTGTGGCCTCTCCCGTTGCGGAGCACAGGCTCCGGACACGCAGGCTCAGCGGCCACGGCCCACGGGCCCGCGGCCCCAGCCGCTCCGTGGCACGTGGGATCCTCCCGGACCGGGGCACGAACCCGTGTCCCCTGCATCGGCAGGCGGACTCTCAACCACTGCGCCACCAGGGAAGCCCCTTTGTCAGATTCTTTTCCACTATAGGCTTTTACAAGATATTGAATGTGTTGTTATTGTTTTAAAAAGTTACAATGTGTTAATTGCACGGGAATGGGCTTTCTGCCAGTAGCTCCGGTTTCATTTTACCCTTCCATGTCGCAGCCTTTAAAAAAGTGTTTAGAAAATGACGGCAAATGGGAGTATCGGGAGACCCGTCCAGTTTCCTGCGGGGTCCACATCTAAGGTGGGCCGACAGTACAGGAGGAGAAGTTCTGGGAGACCTGGGGTCTCCCACTGACTCAATTCCACAGCCAACCGAGTGTTCAGGCTCTGAGGTTCACAGCACCTGGTTCTCACCTCATCTGCAGAGTTGGTTTTCTGTGTCTGAACTGGCCTCCTTGTTTTATGGTAATTGTGTGAGAAGTGGGCCCTCCCCAGAACTGGATAGTTAATTACTGGGTGATGTTTTTTACACCTGAGCGTGCTCTTCTGGAAATGGGGTAGACAGGCCGCCATGTTAGAGGGAAGCTTTCTGCCTCCAGACCCCAGCTGTGCAGAGAAATTGTGGGTAAATATGGCAGCCCCTCCAACTAGGGGAGGGGGGCCTCTGAGGTGATGCCCTTATCTCCACTGGGCAGTGCCCTCAGGGAGGGGCGGAAGGCCTTGCTTCCATTCCTAGCGGTAACCTTTCTTTAAAAATTAATTTATTAACCACCACCAAAGAGCTGTTTATTTAGAGTGGAATGACCTCGCTCTCACCCTGGGGCGAGGACAGTCTGCCATCCGTGCCCAGAGAGCTGGTGTCCGCTCACTAAAGCAGAGGGTGTTTCCTTGGGGGACGTTTGCGTTTGCAGTAGTGAGGTCGGAGATTCGCGTGTGAGGCCTGCGACAGGAATGAAGGAAAGGCTTTGGGCCAGAGAAATGGGCGGTGGGGGGGGGGG
>NW_006798409.1:3431341-3439179 GCF_000442215.2 Lipotes vexillifer | reverse complement strand
CGCAGGAGGAAGAGAGGGAAGGCGTTGGGGAAAGGAAAGGGGGGGGGGGGGGGGGGGGGGCAGGCATCCATCCAGGGCTGTAACTGAGGGTGAAAGCTTTGATCTGGCCCAGTGGGTCTGCTGGGTCCTTTGCCCCATCCCACGATGCAGGACAGTCTCGGTGCCCATGGCCGTAGGTGCACTGGCACGAGGGGCCCTGGGGCCGGCTCCCTCTGCCAGGGAAAGGCCTGCACTTCTGACTCTCAGTCAGTCAGAGTGGGGACGTCAGATGCTTCTGGGCTTCCCGGCAGGCTCGACAACTGCCCAGGGCTGGCCAAGGCGATGCTCCTGGCACCAGGCCTCTCTGTGGCCACCATCAGGGGACCACGGCAGGTTGAGCAGGGCTGGGTTGCTGCGCATGGATCCTCACCTTGGCCCCAGGTTGGCGTTTAGCAAGGTCTTGCTGTGGCCATGTTTTGGGCTACCCCTTTCTGGAGCACGTGGAAGCTGCGCCGGGTGCTAGCCACCGCCTTTCTGGGTGGGGTTCTGGGTGGACTGGGCCAAGGCCTCTGGCTGCCTGATCTGGTCCAGAGGGTTTATTGGGAGTGTTGGGATAAAGTCAGGGGAAGCATCGTGGGACAGTTTGCCAATCTAACCTCACGCCTGCTTTCAGAGTATGAGATCGAGAGGTCATTCTTTCTTCGAATGAAGTGTGTCTTGGCGAAAAGAAACGCCGGCCTGACCTGCAGCGGATACAAGGTACCGGGAGCCAAGGGCTTGCTGGCGGGAAAGGGGCAGCGGTGGGTCGGTGGGTCTTCGCTGTGCTTTGTGCTTTGCTTCACATTCAGGAACGTCTGCAGACAGGAAGGCACCACTGCCTAATGTAGAACTTTCTAGGGATGCTACTCACGGCAAGTGTGAGAGCTGGAATCTTACAGGGATATTCCAGGCAGGCTGGATTTCGTTGTCTGAGGCCAGGAATCAATGGGGCTAAGGGTAGAATTTGACCTTGGCACCTTCAGGTTCTGCATTGCACGCAGGGCAGTACCGCTGGAGCAGGCGCGCCTCGACTTCCTCCTGCCTCAGAGGAGAGAGGGTCATCAGCCTACCACTCTGGGGCTAGAGGCGGACGGGAGCCTTTTTGCGGGAGAATTTGCATAAAAGGAGGGAGGGGTGGGGTGAAGAGAGAGGGGAGAGTCCTGTGCCTTAGCCCTTTGTCCTGTCTTTCTGGAAAGCCCCTCCCCTCTCCTACCCATCCCAGGGTCCACCTTCCCTCAGCCTCTCCTCAGCCCCGCTCCTTTGAGCCTCAGTGCCAGCTCTTCCCTTTGACCATTACTTCACTCTGTTTCATAGATTGGGAGATACTTTTCTTATTTGCTGTCCCAGACCCTATACCTCAGAGGTGGAAGCCTCCAGCACCACCCTGCACCCTGTAGATATTCTTCTGGAGACTTGGGTCCTGAGACCTCCTGGCAGGAGGACTGGGCAGGAGTCCCAGTTAACCATCCAACTGTCTGATCTTAAGTAAAACCCATCACCTACCTTGTCCTCAGTTTCCTCATCAGTAAAATGGGAGAATAGACTCCAAAGATTCTAAGATTTGTTCCAGCCCTAAAGACTGTGAGTGTATTCAGGAATCCTGAGGAAAGATTTTGAAAAGAGGATTTAAGATGTTAGCTGTTCATCACTGCTGTTATGATGATCGTGATCCTTTCAAAGATTTTACTGGGCTTCCCTGGTGGCGCAGTGGTTGTGAGTCCGCCTGCCGATGCAGGGGATAATTTCTAATATAGATGCTCTTGGTGTTATAAACTTTGGGTCAAATAGCCTAATCTGCTCTGGTCTCTCTCTGTATTACAACTACCTCCGTTCTAAAAACAGACTCGGCCCACCAAATAATCAGGAACAGTAAAGAAGAATAGGAGAGACCATGGATGTACAAGTAATATTTTAGGGCCCATGTGGTCAGACGATATGCTTCCATGTTCCTCATGTAATGTTATATACATCAGTCTCAATTTAACAACCCTGTAAAGCATATAAATATTTGTGTTTTACTGGCAAGGAAATTGTAGAATAATGTTCTCTTGGTATTTCAATTAAACTTAACAAACCTTTCTTGAGTGCTTACTATTTGTGGGCACTGCTGACATGCTAAAGATTCAAAGAATATGCAGGCCCGCGTACCGCCAAAAAAAAAAAAAAAAAGGTTATACTGACTGTAACTGGTGTAAATGCTTCAATATTGAAGCTTAGGGCTGTACAAATGTTTCCGTTTGATATTTGGAACACTATACATTTTCTTCTGTATGGTTCTTGGCTATAACAATTAGAAGTGTTTCTATATAGCCACGCTGGATTTTTGTTTATTACAAGTGGATAAAATCTTGAATCATAAATAAAGTAAATAAAATAAAATAAGCATACGTTCAAAATGAGGACTTTTTTTTTTAAGGGACTTCCCTGGTGGTCCAGTGGTTAGGACTCCACACTCCCACTGCAGGGGGCACAGGTTCGATCCCTGGTCGGGGAACTAAGATCCCGCATGCCTCACAGCCGGAAAAAAAAAAAAAAATGAGGGCTTTTTTGATTGTACTGAAAGAACTCTTCATTTATTGGAGTGATATAGCTTGTCAAATTATTTAAATGTCAAGTTAGCAATTGCGAAATTCAATCTCATTGGGATATGATGAGCTTTATAGTTACTGAAGTGAACATTATGGAATAAATGGTCAGCTCCCCAAAATGCCATTGTTGTGCCATCTAATTGCAATGGCCGTGAGTTAATTATGCATAAATCCATTATATAGTAGAGAGTCTTCACTTGTGGAGTTATTGAGCATAGTCAATTGCATAAGATAACTCTTATATTTTATGACGATATTGTTTCCTAAGAAAGAAGCATAGTTCATTTCTTCCGAGCAGTGAATCAGATGTCTGTCAGCATGTTCGCTGCATGGCTCAGTAGAGGCTGGGCTGGGGGAATATTCCAACCTGTTGCAGAAAAGAAGCGGGCCCAGAGCCAGGAGCAGTGGGTACCAGTGTGACCCCTGGGTCACCATCAGCTGACCCTGCCTGTGCTTTCCCAGGTCATACACTGCAGCGGCTACTTGAAGATCAGGCAATATATGCTGGACATGTCCCTGTATGACTCATGCTACCAGATCGTGGGGCTGGTGGCCGTGGGCCAGTCACTGCCGCCCAGCGCCATCACTGAGATCAAGCTGCACAGCAACATGTTCATGTTCAGGGCCAGCCTCGACCTGAAGCTGATATTCCTGGATTCCAGGTGAGTTTGGCACCTGCTGCTGCAGAGTTCCGGAAGATTCTGATGGTGGAAACTGGCCCCTGAAAGCTACACTATTAAACCAAAATGTAGCAAGCAATAAGCTGTACTAAGAATATGAATTAGAAAGAGATTTAGTGAAAGAATTAGTATCGACCTTAATAGTCCAGGAGTGGCTGGCCTCTCCAGCTTATAGGTACTTGTTTTATTTGTTTATATTTTCATCATCTCACTGGAGTTTGAACTGGAAATATGTGTTGTGGGCAAAAGTTAGCCTTTTGAAGACCCATGAGGTCAGGATTCTGCCTTGTGTCTCCGTCAAGTTGGTGGGACTTTAAAACAAACGGAAAGTCTCCACTCTGAGCGGTGTGTGTTACTGTGAGGGCTTCCAACTCCAGCTGGCGGGAAGCCGAGCTCTGCGGTCCCTGCAGGGCTGAGGCAGCGAGCAGAGAGGGGGCCTTCTCTGGGGGGAAGGCTGGACCCACAGGTGCCCGTCGGCAGCTGGGCTGGGAGGGCACCTCCGGCTGACGGGGAGGGCGAGGCTGCAGCATCCCCAGAACTGTCTCCCACTTGGCAAAGCCCAGCAATTTGAGAATCTCCTCTCAGAGAGAGGAGGGAGGGTGGACGAGGCAGAGGCACTGACCTGTTGTTTCACTGGGCCTGGGGAAGCGTCTGTGCGTCCCCCGAGGCAGGCTGCAGGCCCGCGGGGCCTCCCTGGGCTTCCATTTTCTTTGCCCATTTGGCTACTCACAAGGATGTTAGGAAAGATGAAGCTACATAGTAGATGGGAAGCATTTGTAAAAGTGAAAAACCTAATAAACCTGCAAGGTGAGTCGTTGTGCCTCTTGGCCTTCAAGATTCCTCAACTGTACAGACGGAAACGAGTGTTCAGAGACCCAACTCCTTTTGGTGTGTGTAGCTGAGCTTTCTGGGAGAAAAGTTTTACACACACACACACACACACACACACACATATTTTCCTGTATGTCCTGAAGCTAGGATTTATTGATTTTTTTTCACTTTTTAAAAATTGTGGTAAAATACACATGACGTAAAATTGATCATTTTACCCATTTATGGAATAAAAATAAACTTACCTGGTTAAGGATAAGAGGTGAAGACACTATTTAGTCTAGCTCATCGTGAATGCATCTCAGAACCATTCAGAGGTAGAGAAATGACAAAGGTTGGCCTTACAGGGTCATCATCATGCTCCCAGAAACTCCAAGCAAAGAGGAAATATAACCCCTTAGGGGAAAGATGCCGGCACCTCTTGGGAGGGCCAGACGCTGGCAAGGGCTGTTTTCTTGGAGTAAAGACAGAGGCACCTGCAGGGAGGAGCTGGGAGGCTGGGAGCTGCTCCAGAACTGGGCGTGGGGTAGGCCTTGCAGCACGCAGGGACAGAGAAGCTCTCTCCAGACTTAGGAGCCACTTCGAAAAGTGGACTGCAGGGGCTTCTTCCCTGGTGGCGCAGTGGTTGAGAGTCCGCCTGCCGATGCAGGGGACACGGGTTCGTGCCCTGGTCCGGGAAGATCCCACGTGCCGCGGAACGGCTGGGCCCGTGAGCCATGGCTGCTGAGCCTGCGCGTCCGGAGCCTGTGCTCCGCGGCGGGAGAGGCCACAACAGTGAGAGACCTGCGTACCGCAAAAAAAAAAAAAAAACAGTGGACTGCAAGAAAATCCGACTGTCCATGTTCATTATTTTAGAAATTTGGGAGGATATGACGGGTTTCTCCCTTGTTTTATCTCCCAGTTTTTCTTTGACCATCCTGGGAAAGCCTCTGAGGCTTGGTGAATCCTCTAGAAGAGGAAAGAGGGGCGTCTCCCCAGAGGAGAGATTTCAGGTCTTCTCGAGTTGTTTAATCCACACAGCTTTGAAACGTGAGGGACAAATCAGGGAGCTTTACGGAGGAGGTTATGTGAGTTTAGCTCAGAGGCCAGCTTGCTCCTGAAGGGAGCCTCTGCTTCTGGGTGTAAGGGCCATACCCCCGAGGTGAGTAGTAAAGCAAGGTGGCCATCTCGAGGAGGACTTCCTGTCTCTACAGAAGCCCATGAAGTTCTTCCTACTAAGTACCAGGAAGCTTTTAGCAAAGGCTTGAGGTCTTTTCTGAACCCCAGTCGTCTAGGAGGCCCTGAAGAATTCTTCACACTCTGGTCTGCAGTCGGTTGCAGCTCGATGGTCTTTGAAAGGCCACTGGGCTGGGGGACAGAGGAACTGGCCCAGTGCCAGAGGGTCAGTAGAATGGCCTGGCAGGGTGATGTCAACTCCTACATCCAAACCCCAGAAGCCACGGTAAGGGGTTGGCCTGAAGCCCAGCAGCCCCAAAGTCACAGGGGCCAGGGTGGGAGTCCTGGCAGGAGGGCCCAGCTGGTGCCCCCCTGCCAGCATAATCCCAGACAAAACTGAACTCGGCGTAACCTGAAATCTGGTTCATAGGGGTTTTGTGGTATTTCACTTTGAAACTGTAGCTGGTGCTTTTGCTAAGGATGGGTGAACCCGGCGATGTTTGGGATTTGGCAAATCCCTCTGACAGGTCTTCAGATACTAGAGGGTTGGAAAAAAACAAGAGGGCAGCCTGCCAAACCCTCCCCTTCCCCTTTAATTTTTAAAGCCAGTGTGTACTTTGATGAGAAACTTAATACATGTGTTTCTGATTCATTTACACATTCGGGGCCGTTGTTCTGAAACTTTACGTCCAAAGGGTCTGGGAAGCCTCTTTCATCCCCACACCGTAGAGATGCCTGGTTTTCTTCTGGGGGGAAGCCAGACGTCTCAATTTTCCTGCCACACGGAGTTAGACTCCAGTGGGGCCTGAAGTTCTAGGTGGCCCTTGGACAGGTCTCCCGAGCCCCTGAGAGGCTCTGGCCTGTGCAAATTCCGTTTCTACCCACCTCCAGCCCCAGCTCCTTCCTGCCCCAGAGGAACACCATGGAAATGTGTACACCAAATAGTGAGTGATTCCATGGAAATATGAGGCTCACAGAGATTTACGACCCAAAGCCTGTGCGGAGCTCCACAGAAAGGGGAGCAGGTTAGGGAATGAAAGTGAGGTCAAGTTTCCCCATTTAATTTACAGCTAACATTTCAGATCTGGGCCAGCAGGGCCCCTAGGCCCTGTCACCTCAGTCCCCACTGACTTCTCACCATGGCCTCACCTCCTTTGGAATCCCCTCTTGTCTCCACTTTCATCTGTCTCCACTTTCACTTTCATCTGAATATCTGTCACCAAGATGTTGGGGCCACCTCCTCTGAGAGTGTGGCTCCCAGCACCGTTATCCATGGCCTGGGAGTCGATACCATGGCCACATGCAATTTTCACCTACAGGTGGAGTGATCCAAATGGTAGCGATGATACCATCTTGGGTGCTGAGAGCCAGTCTTCTTCAAAGAACTGAAGTGGGAAATGAATATGCCTGGGGCTTGATAAGAATAAACAATGGGCAAGGGCGAATAAGCATAGGGAGAATGCTTCCATTCCCACAGCGAGCTTAGTAAGCTTTACCTTCAGTCACAACAGTTTGGGGTGTCATTATACTATTTTCTGGGGGAAAACAGTCCTCTACCGAGAGGAGTCTAAAACATCTCCAGGGCTTCCCTGGTGGCACAGTGGTTGAGAGTCTGCCTGCCGATGCAGGGGACGCGGGTTCGTGCCCCGGCCCGGGAAGATCCCACGTGCCACGGAGCGGCTGGGCCCGTGAGCCATGGCCGCTGAGCCTGCGTGTCCGGAGCCTGTGCTCCACAATGGGAGAGGCCACAACAGTGAGAGGCCCGCATACCGCTAAAAAAAACCCAAAACAACAACAACAACAAAAAACATCTCCAGTTACTCCCTAAATCCCATCTGCAGGAATCACCCAATCATCATAGCATCGTCCTGAGACCAACTGTGCCAGGTAACAGTGTCCAGTGTGGAATGGAGGGTTACAGGTTCGCACACACCATAGGCAGGATGTGGAACCAACTCAAGTTTTCATCATCAGGTGAAAGGATGAAAAAAAAATGCTGTATCTACATAAAACAGAATATTATGCAGCCATAAAAAAGGAATGACATTCTGGTAGATGCTACAACATGGATGAACCTTGAAAACATGTTAAGTGAAAGAAGCCAGATACAAAAGGTCAAATATTGCATCCCTCCACTCAGAGGAAATATCTAGAGGAGACAAATTACTAGAGATAGAATGTAGAAGAGAGGTTGCCAGGGACTTGGGGCGGGGGGAGGTGGGGGCTTATTGTTTAATGGGTGCAGAGTTTCTGTTCGGGGTGATGAAAATGTTCTGGAAATGGAAGTGGTGATGGTCATACAAGTGAATTGTACACTTTAAAATGGTTAAAATGGTAAATTTTATGTCGTGCCTATTTTACCAGAATAATTTTTAAAACTTTCACACCGGACTTTCCCCCCAAAAAACCCCAGCGAGTGGGCTCTGTCTCACCTTGGTAGATCCTCCCAATATCAGTATCAAGTCCACTCTTAAGCATCGCCTGGTAGGCCTCACCTTGAAAAGGTATTGACTGTTTTGAGCCATCCCAAACCTTCCAGCCGGTGGCTTCAGAAGGACATTCCTGC
>NW_006798409.1:3427619-3431327 GCF_000442215.2 Lipotes vexillifer | reverse complement strand
GTGGCTTCAGAAGGACATTTCTGCTCATGAAGAGTGCTGTGTCGTGCACTGGGCTAGAGCCCATAGACTTTCTTGTAAAACAAAGATCATTCTCAGTTTCCAAAATCAACACTCTCTCCACCCACCCCCAAGCCTTTTAGCACTTGATTAGTTGGAAAAACCAATGTTAGTTTAAATGAAACGCAATCTGCAGGGCATTGTAATTCACGGAGCCACTGCCCTCCCCCAGGGTGACCGAGCTGACTGGGTACGAGCCACAGGACCTGATAGAGAAGACCCTGTACCATCACGTGCACGGCTGCGACGTCTTCCACCTGCGATATGCGCACCACCTCTGTGAGTACTGTGCTCACCCTGGCCAGGAGCCCTGGCAGCCTGGGAGGGAGCGCCGAGGACAGAGTGGGGGCAGCGTCCCTTGTTTGATGCAATAACTACCCATCGTGTACCCACGAATCTTAAACATCAAGCCTGTCTCCAGGTAGCCCTTGCTTTCAGCACAGGCACTCACTGTCACTTCTCAACTATCCAGTGAAACCCTGGCGGGTGTGGGATGATGTGGAAGTTGCTGGATTCTATTCAATAGATTATGGATTTGGAACCTAAATTTCTGTATGACGTCTCGATAGCAGTTGTGGATAATGTCAACAGCAGTAGAAGAACTGATACTTACAGGGCCCTTACTAATGTCTGGCACTTGTTTGTTTAAGTGATTAAATCCATTACCAACCAAGTGAGGGAGGTTCTCATGCTCATGATCCTCCCTTTGCTGTTGAGGATGCTGAGGTTCAGAGAGGTTAAGCCACTTGCCTATGGTCACACAGCAAGGAGGCGTCATAGCTGGGAGCTGAATCCAGTGAATTCGGCCTCCAACCGCTGTCCATCATCGGTTGGGAAGCTCAGGGAGACCACAGGTTTCTAGGATGGGAGAAGTCCACGTAGAAAGAGAAAACCAACAGTATTCCACTTGTCAACAGAGGAAGTTTGGGGAACATCTGGATGCAAGGGTGGGGGTGCTCGTCACTGAAATGGTGAAAGAAGTAACACTTTTCTCGTAGAACCAAATCGAAGCAGCAAATAACTGGGATGGGGTAGAATACCTCATCTTCCCGCCGTCCAGCCCCGCCATGCTAATGGCTGGTCCAGGGGTGCTTGTTAACGGGGTACGGGGGGCTTCAATGTGGCCCGGGTGGCACGTCCTCCTTCTTGCTGTGTGTTGACTAAGAGGCATCAGAGGACAAGATGCTGGTGTTGGTTGCAGCTGGGCGACGGGTCCCAGGGCTGCTCGGTCCTCGGCCACGCCATCTGCCTGGCCGTTTTGTGGCGACTGGGACTCAGGCAGCCCGGCAGCTACTAGGGTATGGCTCTCCTTCCAAGTCACTAAGGGCAGAAACCCGTGACACCCGGGAGGCTGGCTGGGCGGACGCCATCAGCTTTCTCCTGCTCCTTGTAATTCACAACAGCATGGAAAAGCCCCCGTGCACGGAAATATGTGCAGCTGTGAGAAGCTTTTTATGTCTTTTTTTAAAAAAATGGCCAAATCATGATCTCATGTAAGCCTCCCTGACCTTCTCGAAGCCCCGCTTGGTAGGAAGCAGCTGCCTAGTGTTTAGAAGGGCTCCGTAGGTCAGGTCACTGATATGGGAGCTAGAAATCTTCCTTGTGTAAACGGCGTAGGAAGTGTGAATTACAGAATTAGGTCTTCGGGAGACCTGAAAGGCAGGGCGGGCGGTAGAGGGGAGCTGCTGGGAACCTGTGCTCTGGAGTAAGGGGGGTGGAAGAGGCACCTGCTGGAGGCTGTGCACCACGGAACAGTCTAGAGGGAAGGACAGGCGGTGGCGGGGCGCGGGCAGGGGAGCAAATGGGAGGGTTCACAGCTCCACACCTCCCTGCCACTGTCAGGGTGTCCGAGGAAAAGCCCCAGCCCTGGGGGTCCCAGCCCCGTCCCCTGAGGCAGGAGCACCGTGAGCCTCTCCCTCCAGCACAGAAGTTGAAAGCAAACCCTTGAATTACACGAAGGGAGAGTTATTTTTCAAAGCAGGGCTGCAGCGTGGGAAAGTAGCCTGTAAGCGCAGAGAAAGGAAGCTCACGGAACTAGTCTTTGTTTCAAATACCATTTTTCATCTCTCACATTGCGTGGCTAACAGAGGAGCACAGGGTGTTTCAGGGGGAACAAATTCAGCTTGTATTTTGGAAACGTAATGAAGGCCGTGGTGGTGGCCAGTGGGAGGCTCACGTGTCCCCGACATGGACCAGATGCTTTTTGCACAGGAACCAGAGGGGAGCTGGGCCGGGTGGGCCAGGTGAGGCTGGGAGGTGGAGAGGCCTGTCTGTGGGTGGGACAGGCCTTTGGGTGCTCAGGCCTTCAGTGGTCCTGACCACACGATGGGTCTTCAACTTGTCCACCAGAGGCCCCCGTCTTCCTGAGCTCATCTGACTTCCCAAACCTACCCACGGGGTTTATTGGAGAGGTCTCCTGCGATTTACGTGATGAATTCGCCTCACTTCATTTGGAATTGGGATTTCCAGACTTTGCGATTATAGAAAGGTCCCTGAGAGGGAAGGTGCAAACGGGCTTCCAAGGGACACGCAGAAAAGGCGGAGGGTTTACACACCAGAGGGAGCACGGCTTTGCCAAATGAGTTAGAATTGGTGAATCAAAGAAAACAGAAAATAGCAGTCTTGGCGATGATTGCTACTGTGCTGTGACTCTGACCTTCACTGTGGCCGAGAAACCACCGCAGGGGCAGCAGGTGCAGAGCACAGGGCAGCGAGGCCAGGGGACAGCGGCTGTGGCCTCGGATCCCACCCATCTCCCCTCCACCAGCTTCCCTGCCCCCCCACCCCATGTCAACGAAAGCCGAGTGACAGCCGGAAACAGCCGAGACCTCTACCCATACGTCGGGTGGGAGTGGGTCTCCCGGAGCTCAGCCTCGGCTCCAGCCTTGGAACCGTCTCCAGACGTCCCTCAGGGCAGCCGACACGCTTCCCAGAACGTTACTTCCCCTCCAGAGCTGCAGGAGGAAAGGGAAGACAGTCTGCAACCGGGGCAGGTGTTTGGAGGTGGGTCTTCAGGGCGTGCTGTTCGGGAGATTTTGAAATCTCTGTCCGGTGGTCCCTGCGGCCTCACTCTCCTTCCCGGGCTTCCCGTTCCGGCCTCTCCAGCCCCAGGGCTGCTTGGCATCTGTTTAATTTCCTTAAAAAACAGGAGCTGAGTCTGAGGTTCAAGGGCAGTAGTTTATTTGGACAGTGGCTGAAGCAGGGGCAGTGAATGGGAAGCGAGGTGCGGAAGGGAGGGAGCCATCGAAGGGGCGTGTCCGGCAGCTGCTGCCACAGGCCACCGGCCCTCAATCCCCCGGGCACCCTAGGAGGCCAGGCAGGACACCTGCCTCAGCTGTGGCACTGAGGCGAGAGGGAGTGGGGGTATTTATACACTCCAGGCATTGGCTGAGGCTGCTCTTGGTGTGTTGTACCCCTTATCTGCCAGGGGCTCAGCCAAAAAACAGCCTCGGGGGGAAGTGGGGCCTCAGGGTGGAGATGGGGCCCCAGGGTGGAGATGGGGCCTCAGGGGGGGAGGTGGGGCCTCAGGGGGGAGCTGGGGACTCAGGGTGGAGATGGGGCCCCAGGGTGGAGATGGGGCCTCAGGGGGGGAGGTGGGGCCTCAGGGGGGAGCTGGGGACTCAGGGTGGAGATGGGGCCCCAGGGGGGAGG